>NW_027662313.1:1326485-1671562 GCF_963422515.1 Blennius ocellaris | reverse complement strand
CTCTGCCTCTTCAGGATCCACAATGTGAGTCTCCTCTGTGACAACAAGTCACTCCAGGCACCTGTCCAACAAAGAAAACTGAGAACTGAGGGAGCCTCAGCTATTAGAAGATTGTCGGTGTAAATGAACCCCCACCCTTCTGAACACACTGCTATGATGAGAGGGTGACACAGACTCCACTCTGGGAGGGTGAGGTTAACACTGCCTCAGGCCTAAATGCAAGGCAGTTCAGCAGGCAGAGATCAGAATCAAATCAGCAACATTTACTGTGGAGGACAACTTGTGTGTGTGTGTGTGTGCGTGTGTGTGTGTGTGCCTGTGTGTGTGTGTGTGTGTGTGCGTGTGGTGGTGTGTGTGTGCAGGCCTCAGCAGTGTGTTTGCGGGCCCCGGTCTCAGAGTCTCTGTCCAGACTGCAGAGGGACCAGCTCCAGAAGTTTGCTCAGTACCTGATCAGCGAACTTCCCCAGCAGGTAACAGTGCCACCCTGAGCCTTGGAGGAAGAACTGCACCACACGGGTTCCATTATTCAACCATGTGTGTCTCCAGATCTTGCCCACAGCTCAGCGCCTGCTAGACGAGCTGCTGTCGTCACAGTCCACTGCCATCAACACTGTGTGTGGAGCTCCAGGTACCGTTGTCCACCTTCTGCTCCTTCGCTCTCATGTCACCACAAATCTCTCATTCAACACCTGACCATTCCGTTAGCTCTACCATGCTAAACGTGACCGCAGCGCCACAGAGCATTTCTACACTTTGATCAACTCTCATTCAGCCTCCAGAGGTGAGAAAGTCTCAGAATGACGCTCATGTTAACCAGCTCAGCTCTGAGGAACTGTCCAGGTTCCTCACCGGCTTGTTCCACAGTGCAAACTGCAACACAAGGTACTGTCTCTGATCTAGCTGATCATTGCAGTGTTTCACTAGCAATCAACAAATGCACATACGTCTGTGGATTTCATTCATTATCAGTAAAAACAAGAGGCTGCAGAGTTGGACATGTGAATGTCGCCTGGAGGGGGAAACGTTTATTCTCGCATGGAATAAATTCTCGACGGAGCAGAGCCTCGTGAAGGAAGAGATTGCTTCCTCTGGCTGCTTCATGCCACATGCTGGCTGAAGCCTCCTTTCTCCTGTCGCTCAGCTCTGATATTTAGCTTCAAGTCCTCTGGTTGGGAAGAAAATCTCTGTGGTTTAGGCTATTGTGGCAAAAAAAACATTAAATAGGACTGTTAACAATTGTGTACTTTATATTAGATTTTAATAATCCCCTTTATTAAAGTAAGCATAAACACAATCCTTTAGTGGAAAAGATAAGCGTTGAGAGATAAGTGTGGAAAATAATAAAGTCATTTCACAAAATGCTCAGATTTCAATGTGAACGGGCGTCAGACATCAGGAGTGTTCAGTATACCATGAGATCAAAACATGAAAAATCACTTTGTTTCCAGCTTGAGCTTCTCAGAAATACTAGAATAAAGTGTGTGTGTGTGTGTGCGCGTGTGTGTGTGTGCAGACCCGACAGCAGGCCCATCAGCGTCTGACCAGAGCACCTGGTATTTAGACGAATCCACCCTCAGCGACAACATCAAGAAGACCCTGCACAAGTTCTGTGGGCCCTCGCCTGTCGTCTTCAGGTACAAACCAGCACTCTTCACTCCTGGAGCTGATCTCCACCCTTCACTCCTGGAAGCTTCCAGCCGATCTCCACCCTTCACTCCTGGAAGCTTCCAGCCGATCTCCACCCTTCAGTCCTGGAAGCTTCCAGCCGATCTCCACCCTTCACTCCTGGAAGCTTCCAGCTGATCTCCACCCGTCACTCCTGGAAGCTTCCAGCTGATCTCCACCCGTCACTCCTGGAAGCTTCCAGCTGATCTCCACCCGTCACTCCTGGAAGCTTCCAGCTGATCTCCACCCTTCACTCCTGGAAGCTTCCAGCTGATCTCCACCCTTCACTCCTGGAAGCTTCCAGCTGATCTCCACCCGTCACTCCTGGAAGCTTCCAGCTGATCTCCACCCGTCACTCCTGGAAGCTTCCAGCTGATCTCCACCCGTCACTCCTGGAAGCTTCCAGCTGATCTCCACCCGTCACTCCTGGAAGCTTCCAGCTGATCTCCACCCTTCACTCCTGGAAGCTTCCAGCCGATCTCCACCCGTCACTCCTGGAAGCTTCCAGCCGATCTCCACCCGTCACTCCTGGAAGCTTCCAGCAGATCTCCACCCGTCACTCCTGGAAGCTTCCAGCTGATCTCCACCCGTCACTCCTGGAAGCTTCCAGCTGATCTCCACCCTTCACTCCTGGAAGCTTCCAGCTGATCTCCACCCTTCACTCCTGGAAGCTTCCAGCTGATCTCCACCCGTCACTCCTGGAAGCTTCCAGCTGATCTCCACCCGTCACTCCTGGAAGCTTCCAGCTGATCTCCACCCGTCACTCCTGGAAGCTTCCAGCCGATCTCCACCCTTCACTCCTGGAAGCTTCCAGCCGATCTCCACCCGTCACTCCTGGAAGCTTCCAGCCGATCTCCACCCGTCACTCCTGGAAGCTTCCAGCAGATCTCCACCCGTCACTCCTGGAAGCTTCCAGCTGATCTCCACCCGTCACTCCTGGAAGCTTCCAGCTGATCTCCACCCGTCACTCCTGGAAGCTTCCAGCTGATCTCCACCCGTCACTCCTGGAAGCTTCCAGCTGATCTCCACCCATCACTCCTGGAAGCTTCCAGCTGATCTCCACCCATCACTCCTGGAAGCTTCCAGCTGATCTCCACCCATCACTCCTGGAAGCTTCCAGCTGATCTCCACCCGTCACTCCTGGAAGCTTCCAGCTGATCTCCACCCGTCACTCCTGGAAGCTTCCAGCTGATCTCCACTCACATGAACCTCAGTGCGTTTGTCCTTGGCAGTGATGTGAACTCCATGTACCTGTCGTCCACGGAGCCGCCGGCTGCTGCAGAGTGGGCGTGTCTGCTGCGGCCTCTGAGGGGCCGAGAGCCTGAAGGCATCTGGAACCTCTTGTCCATCGTCAGGGAGATGTTCAAGAGGAGAGACAGTAATGCTGCCCCACTGCTGGAGATCCTCACCGAACAGTGCCTCACCTATGAACAGGTAGTCTGAGCTGGAGAAAAACACTTCCAGGTCTTTGTCGAACCTTGAAACGTCTCCCTGCACACACACCAAACACACACAAGTCCCAGTGCAGACACACAAATATCAATGACATACACACACAACTGTCCTCATGCTGACACAAATCTTTTCTATTGAAGTCACATTAGAAGTAACTGAAGAACTCTTCAAGTATCGTTAGTAGTTAGTCACTAATTATAGTAAGTTATAGTTTATTGTGTATTCAGGCCTTCCTTTTGAGATGGGTGCTGTTATTTTTTAAAGATATCAAGGCAGTTCCTTCCTTTTCCTTCCTTAGACTGTTGGTTCTCTGGCAAGGGTGAAGCTGATGACAAACTGCTCTGGTCCAGAGAGCATCTCTGCACAAACACATTTACTGTAAACCTCTAGAGCAGTGTTCCCCGTTCCAGGCCTGGAGAGCCGGGGTCCTGCATGTTTTAGGTTCCTCCCAGTTGCAACACACATGAATGCAATAAGGGGTTCGTTACTTGGCCTTTTCACAAGCTTGATGATGACGTCATCAGGATGCCCAGGACACACTTGCAAAAGAGATTCTTAATCTCAATGTGTTTTGTTCCTGATTAAATAAAGGCTAATGGAGTGAGATTGAGGTGTTACTGAGCTGGTGCTGAAGCTGTGAAGAGCTAAACCACAGGACACCGGCCCCCCGGGGCCACAGTGGAGGAACCCTGCTCTAGACTAGGGCTGCAATTAGCAATTATTTTAATAATCGATTAATCGCTTGATTATTTTTTCAATTAATCAACGAATCTGTTTAAAAAAAAAACCATTTCAAATTGTTGGACCAGTTGATGTTGAAGAAATCAAATATATATGTTATGATTATTTTAAATGAACATAACTGAACCAATACAAAGATGTACACAAGAGATCTACATATAGACACATGTATATAAAGCCCGGTTCACACAGCAGGATTAGAAATTTCACAAACCTGAGAGACTACACATACGGTGATAAATAATCACAGGTTTAACAGTTTTGGAATGAAATTGTCTTTTTTTGATCACTGATACATCCAGCCACTAGAGGGCGGCGTTCCCCTCCAGTTGTATGTGATTGCATGGAGCTGGAGGAGAGTAAGACCAGATGGGAGCCACGATGCTACCGAGTGTTTATTAAAAGTTATCAAAGAACCAGACTTTCTTCAGCATTCAGAGAAACATCACAACTTGTACGTCACTGCGTCACGTGTGCTTCACGGTTACCACGGTAACTGTCGTTCTGAGTTATACACGTGAAGTAACGAGTAACGAGCCTTTTAGATCGCAGTAATGATAAACGCGTTACTGGTTTTGACAAACTAATTAGTTACAGCACTTAATGCAAAAGTAACGTAGTTACTGTAACGCGTTACTTCATCACTGGATCTCATCAATCACTGGTTTACACCGACATGGAATTTAACCAATCAGCATCATTTGATGTCTGCGACTCAGGCTGACCTTTAGACCTCCAGAGCTGTTCAGTGATTGGCTGAAAGTCACTTTCTGGTATTTCTACCAGATGTTGAGATGAAGACAACAAGCAGTGAGTTTGATTATTAACTTTGTCACATCTCTTCTAATTTACTGTTTGAAAGGAGAAATTAGTTTGAAAAGCTGCAGGTCAGGTTCTACTTTCTCCGTCATAGTCATTTTTAAATTCACACCAACAGAAATGTGAGAATTAAATGTGTTCAGGTTTGTTAATTTTTATAAATATTTGGATATGATTATATTTATTAATAACTGAAAATCTAAGAGCTTATAAACAGCAGGTTATTTGGCACTTCTTTTATTGAAGTTTCTTTCAAATAATTCTAAAATACTTTGAAATATGAATTGATGCGTTTTTTGAAAATATACCTGATAAACCTTTCATTACAGTCATTTCCAGTAAACCAGCAACAAAACATTCATATTAAAAAAGGGATTAATGAAGCTTCTGCTTGTATTTATGTATGTTAATAACAGAGTCGTAATAAGTGTCTCTATTCACTAGCTGTTTAAAAGAACTATAACGTTTCACCACTAGGGGGCTCTCTATTCACTAGCTGTTTAAAAGAACTATAATGTTTCACCACTAGGGGGCTCTATTCACTAGCTGTTTAAAAGAACTATAATGTTTCACCACTAGGGGGCTCTCTATTCACTAGCTGTTTAAAAGAACTATAACGTTTCACCACTAGGGGGCTCTCTATTCACTAGCTGTTTAAAAGAACTATAATGTTTCACCACTAGGGGGCTCTCTATTCAATAGCTGTTTAAAAGAACTATAATGTTTCACCACTAGGGGGCTCTCTATTCAATAGCTGTTTAAAAGAACTATAATGTTTCACCACTAGGGGGCTCTCTATTCACTAGCTGTTTAAAAGAACTATAATGTTTCACCACTAGGGGGCTCTCTATTCAATAGCTGTTTAAAAGAACTATAATGTTTCACCACTAGGGGGCTCTCTATTCAATAGCTGTTTAAAAGAACTATAATGTTTCACCACTAGGGGGCTCTCTATTCACTAGCTGTTTAAAAGAACTATAATGTTTCACCACTAGGGGGCTCTCTATTCACTAGCTGTTTAAAAGAACTATAACGTTTCACCACTAGGGGGCTCTCTATTCACTAGCTGTTTAAAAGAACTATAACGTTTCACCACTAGGGGGCTCTCTATTCACTAGCTGTTTAAAAGAACTATAATGTTTCACCACTAGGGGGCTCTCTATTCAATAGCTGTTTAAAAGAACTATAACGTTTCACCACTAGGGGGCTCTCTATTCAATAGCTGTTTAAAAGAACTATAACGTTTCACCACTAGGGGGCTCTCTATTCACTAGCTGTTTAAAAGAACTATAATGTTTCACCACTAGGGGGCTCTCTATTCACTAGCTGTTTAAAAGAACTATAATGTTTCACCACTAGGGGGCTCTATTCACTAGCTGTTTAAAAGAACTATAATGTTTCACCACTAGGGGGCTCTCTATTCACTAGCTGTTTAAAAGAACTATAATGTTTCACCACTAGGGGGCTCTCGATCTAAAAAAGGCCAGGAAGTTTCCCACCAGCCACCGCTGGTGGCAAAGTATTTAGTTCCAAGCAATAAATGTAATTTCCGATGTTTCTGGACTTGAGTCTTGCTTGAACACCCTGCAGGTGAGCGGTGGTGATCAGGCCGTGTTTGTTCCTGTGTGCAGATAATCAGCTGGTGGTACAGCGTCCGGACGTCGGCCTCCCACAGCAGCGCCAGCGGACACACCGGCCGCAGCAACGGCCAGTCGGAGGTGGCGGCTCACGCCTGTGCCAGCATGTGCGACGAGATGGTGGTTCTGTGGCGGCTGGCAGTGCTCGACCCCACCATGAGTCCCTGCAGGTCAGAGCATGGACTCCCTGGGACATTTGGTCTGTTTGTTCTGCTGACACACGGTACAACCAGAAGCTCAGCAACAAAGAGCTTTTACAACCGCTTGACTTCATAGCCGGGGAACGCAGCCGGTCCGTTGGGACGGGCTGTCGCGTCACTGAAGTAGCGCATTAGCACAGCGGAGGACAAACTGACAGACCGGGATATAGTCATACACAACCATGGCTCCAGGACTGAGAGAATCCGTTGAGCATGCCAGTTTTGCAAGACGCTAAACTTCGGTCCCACATTTGATTTGGGGATGGTGCCATACGTTTCAGGGGAATGGGGGAGGCATGTCGTTGGTAGAGCCTTGCGATGTTGAGACTTTATTCTTTTTCTGAGCTTCACCTAAAGAGAATAGCTGGTGATCTGCTGCACACCCTTTACATGAACTAGGTTTTGAAATGTGTCAGCTTCAATGTCAATGATTGAAATGAGCCTGTTAAAAGGAAATGGAAATGAGTGAGGTTTGAACAGGTATAGGTTCTATTGAAGAAACCCACCTCACCAGTGGTGGCTGGCCAATAGAGGGCGCCAGTGTGCCACCCTCTGCAGGAACAACAAGGATCCTTTTTTTAAATAAGAGAGTAGAGAGCTTTATTCCTCCCCAGGGGGAAACACAAACTTACAACAGCTCAAGGTAAAAGGTGCAGAACTTGTAGAATTCAGGAATTCAAATATGGAAATGTATGTAAATATCTAAACGAGAGCAAAAAAGAGCACAAAAAATAGAATATGTAAAAAAAATAATAAATAGCAGTCCAGTAATCCTCTAAAAATAGAGTAAATTGCCAGGATGTGTGAATAAACTGTAGTTCTGTCAAAATAGGTTTTTATCAGCAAACTAACAATGGGCCCTGAACTGTCTTCACTTCATGTTTACAATCTTCAATGAAAGAGCATGTATTGATTTCTCTCTCTCCAGAGGTGTGTGTGTGTGTGTGTGTGTGTGTGTGTGTGTGTGTGTGTGTGTGTGTGTGTGTGTGTGTGTGTGTGTGTGTGTGTGTGTGTGTGTGTGTGTGTGTGTGTGTGTGTGTGTGTGTGTGTGTGTGTGTGTGTGTGTGTGTGTGTGTGTGTGTGTGTGTGTGTGTGTGTGTGTGTGTGTGTGTGTGCGTGTAACTACAGAACAAGCTGGCGGATCACAATGGAAGTTGCCAGAGAGCAGGAAGTGTTTGGTCTCCACCAGGTGTTGGAGAACAAGAGAAGCCAATGACTGTATTAGAATCCAAAATCATTATCAATTGAACTCCAGCACTAAAAAGATGACATCCACACCCTGAGAAACAAAGACAAGACGTTTCTGAAGATTTGGCAGCCCTTCTTGAGCTTCATCAGACTGTTTCTAACAATCGTACCATATCGATGCACCATGAATCACCTGGCTGGCGCCAAGTCTGCGTGGTCACTGGTCATGGATTTAGTGAGGGGAGGTCTTTGATCAAACATGTAAAGTTTCAGGCCCATTGCAACATGGAGAGCAGTTACACGTCACTCCCTGCTGCCATGGCAACGCCCTTTGTCTTTTGTGGAACAATCTTGATTCTCTTCTCATCAGAAGGACTGTTGTATTTGCAGGCCAAATTTTAGGACTCTTGAATTTACTGTGTAGGATTTCAACAGCAGATTTCCACGGTTAACACTCAGCCTGTCACTATAACACATTTTGCCGGGCCATAAATTGTCCCAGAAATTGTTGCGATAAATTATAATATTTGCCATTTCTATACCATTTTTCCACTAATATAATAATAATGGTATAATAATACAAGTACACTCTTTTAAAGATACACTTTTATTTCTTAAGAATATTTAACATTGGAAATGTATTGTGAAAAAAGATATTGTAAATATCAAAATAAATAATCAAGACAAGCAAAAACAATCAATAAAATGGACTCTGTTAACAAACATGCTCTTGAATACAACCCACACACAAGTGAAACGGTCTCACTTCAATATCTATTAAACATTAGGATCAGACATTAAGATATTTCACAGGTAAAGCTGCCAATCCAGTTTGGACCTTGTAAACAAAAAGTGCACTTGAATACAAAGCACACACCTCTAACCAACATATAAAATAGAGCCTGTTGCTGAGAAGAAAGACTAAAGTGTTGCATGTGTTGAACAGCAGAATCAGTGAATGGGTTCCTGGGGAAACGATGTGGCAAAGCGGCACCAACAGAAGGTTGACGTTGTAACGCAGCACAAGTGACTGGGACTATTTCCAGGGTTTAGCGTGGAGGAGGACGCAGCTTCACAGAGGAGTGAGTCTCCTGCTGCTCAGTCATTGCTTTACTTCAGAGCCGTTCCACATGTTGTCATGAAGAGTTGGATGGCTGCAGTGCTACTTCCCTAGCCTCCTCGCTGGCTGCTAGCTGTGGAACGCATTTCCTGACGTGAAGGAAATGAACTATTCAGACAAGAGACGCTTTGAAGAGGACATGAACGGGACCAAGGGCCTTTTGATCGGTAGTGAGTTTGTGATCACTGCTACTCCTCATGACGCTCTCATGCTGCACTGAGGGGCACCAGGAGCCCCAGGAGTACCAGGGGCACCAGGAGCACCAGGAGCACCAGGGGCACCAGGAGCACCAGGTGCCCCAGGAGGGCACCAGGGGCACCAGGGGCACCAGGAGCACCAGGGGCACCAGGAGCACCAGGAGCACCAGGTGCACCAGGAGCACCAGGAGCACCAGGGGCACCAGGAGCCCTAGGTGCACCAGGAGCCCCAGGGGCACCAGGAGCCCTAGGTGCACCAGGAGCCCCAGGGGCACCAGAAGCACCAGGAGCCCCAGGGGCACCAGGAGCACTAGGTGCCCCAGGTGCCCCAGGTGCCCCAGGGGCACCAGGTGCCCCAAGTGCCCCAGGAGCACCAGGAGCACCAGGAGCACCAGGTGCCCCTGGTGCTCCTGGTGCTCCTGGTGCCCCTGGGGCTCCTGGTGCACCTAGGGCTCCTGGTGCCCCTGGGGCACCTGGGGCACCTGGGGCACCAGGTGCCCCCCGTCCTCACACAGTAACTGCCAGGAAGCTTCACCCTCATGACGCTGAGGAACAGAGAGGAGTCAGTGGAGACGGAAGCAGCGAAGTGAACTCATTATCACAGTGTGTTTGGTAAAGGAAAAATTATTGAGCTCATTTTTAATTAGCGTGCAATTAATTGATTTATTGAATATGGCGACAGGCCTCGGTGATGCCAAATGGCAGACTTCCTGTTGGGTTAGAGTCTGGGGGTACGTCTGGAATGTCCCTCCTTTCTCCTTATCTATCCACTTTACCTTTACACCATGGATGATGTCACGGGGTTGAGTTAAGGTGTTAGGAGGCTTCCTAAAGGAGGTAGTGAAAGGTGTTAGGAGGCTTCCTAAAGGAGGTAGTGAAAGGTGTTAGGAGGCTTCCTAAAGGAGGTAGTGAAAGGTGTTAGGAGGCTTCCTAAAGGAGGTAGTGAAAGGTGTTAGGAGGCTTCCTAAAGGAGGTAGTGAAAGGTGTTAGGAGGCTTCCTAAAGGAGTTAAGGTGTTAGGAGGCTTCCTAAAGGAGGTAGTGAAAGGTGTTAGGAGGCTTCCTAAAGGAGTTAAGGTGTTAGGAGGCTTCCTAAAGGAGGTAGTGAAAGGTGTTAGGAGGCTTCCTAAAGGAGTTAAGGTGTTAGGAGGCTTCCTAAAGGAGGTAGTGAAAGGTGTTAGGAGGCTTCCTAAAGGAGTTAAGGTGTTAGGAGGCTTCCTAAAGGAGGTAGTGAAAGGTGTTAGGAGGCTTCCTAAAGGAGTTAAGGTGTTAGGAGGCTTCCTAAAGGAGGTAGTGAAAGGTGATCACGTCAGTGTGGCAGTCGGACACTTTCACTACGTGACATCATAATAAAGCGACGGCAGCACAAGTCAGTGACGTCTGCGTGCTGGAAAAGAACTGCACGTTTCTGAAAATGGACAATAAAAAGCACATTTGGGTTTTAGATGATTTCAAGTTGTTCCAGCAGATTATTACTTTGGTAATTTATATGATCTATGTCCTTTGTTCGCCATCGTCATTTCCCGTAAACGCTTGGATGGGCGGGTCCCTTTAAATGTTGTCGCTGCAAGGAGTTGTGGGGCAGCATGGCTCGCCTCCTTTTGCATTGATGCACAGTTTCGAAAAGAAAAGGAAAAAGCACTATGCTAAAGGAGGCGCTAAAGGAAGCAACGGGCATCCTTTTCCTTGCTTCTTGAGAATTCCAACAGTACTTATCATGGCTGCTACACCAGACACTTGAGTGGAAGGCCTGAGGTTTCAAAGGAAATTGTTGTAAATGTCTAAATTGTCTTGCAGGCGTTTGGAACTGGCGAGTCAGCTGAAGCAGTGGCACCTGAAAGTCATCGAGATCGTGAAGCGAGGGCAACACCGCAAGTCCCTGGATAAGCTCTTCCAGGGCTTCAAGCCGGCCGTGGAGTCCTGCTATTTCAACTGGGAGGCGGCCTACCCGCTGGAGGGCATCACCTACTGCAGCGCAGACAAGAAGAGCGCCACCTTCTGCTGGTCCAGGGCGGTGCAGCACCAGAGAGGAGCCAAAGCTGCCATGGGAGCGGGCGGAGAAGCTTCCGAGTCTGGAGGAGGGGCTCGAGCCGAGGCCGGGGCCACAGGAGACTACAAAGGAAGGGGCCACTCGTCACAACAGGAAGTGGCGGTGCGACCGAAGGAGACCGTCCTGAGCAAGAGGAAGGGCCTGTCAGTGAGTGGAGGAGGAGGAGGGATGCTGGTGCGCCTGGGAGGGAGTGTGTCCTTGTCCCTGGAGGACGGGGGAGGGAAGTGCATGTACAAGGGGCCGGGGCCCTCCTCGGGAGGGAAGCTCAAGCTGCCACAAGGAGGGGGGAAGGGCGTGTCGGTCGGAGGCCCCGGGGGCTGCGTAGGGAGCAGCAAGCATGCCGGCGCTAAGAGGAGAACCAGCAGCGAGGACAGCTCCCTGGAGCCCGACCTGGCCGAGCTGAGCCTGGACGACGGCTGCAGTCTGGCTCTGGGGGCAGAGGCCAGCAACACTTTTGAGTTTCTACCCCCACCACCAGAGATGCTGCCCTCTCCAAGCCCACTCCTCAGAGACTCTCGCAAATTTAATGGCAGCGGTGGAAACAAGGTTTTTGAATTTAAGCGAGTCAGCCACGCTTCCCCTGCCCTGGCGACTGCAGAGGCGGCTCTGCCCGGCTTCCCCACCAAAGAGACTGTGGCGTTGGCCACGGAGAGGCCCGGCGCCGCAGACAAGCTGGGAGAGGGGGAGGGGGAGCCTTCCCACAACAGAGAGGATGATGGAGACTCGGCTGGCAATAACCAGCCCCCCACCCCCGCCAGTTCAAACCCGGGGCAAACGCCCTCTAAGCCGACGACCCGTCAAGAGGCGGCGGCTGGCGGCGGCGGCGCGGTCGCTCCCCCTGCAGGAGGAGCAGAGGCAGCAGAAGGAGAACCTGCTGGGGAGGACGACTACCAGGCGTACTATCTGAGCGCCGCTTCAGAGGAGGGAGCAGACAGACCGCTCACTGACAACCACCAGGAGGACGAGCCCGACATCTTCGCAGGCATCAAACCGCTGGAACAGGAGGGGCGGATGGAGGTAGGCGTGTTTTCACCTTCAGGCATCGGGTCGCTCACTTCAATTCAACTTTTTCTATACAGCACCAAATACAGCACCGTCATTTCAAGGTGCTCCAGGCAGGGAAAAACCAACAGTTCTGAATGAGCAAGTAGAGACTGCAGAAAGGAACAACTTCCCTTTGCCAGCAAGAAACCTGCAGACGAAGAGACGAGACTTTCTGCTTTACAGTTCGGATTAGGTGGTGGAAGAAGTGAAAAGATAGGACAGCCAGAGATTGTGGTAGGGATTCACACCCTGGTTCAGGTAGGGTGTAGGGATTCACACCCTGGTTCAGGTAGGGTGTAGATATTCAGACCCTGGTTCAGGTAGGGTGTAGGGATTCAGACCCTGGTTCAGGTAGGGTGTAGATATTCACACCCTGGTTCAGGTAGGGTGTAGATATTCACACCCTGGTTCAGGTAGGGTGTAGATATTCACACCCTGGTTCAGGTAGGGTGTAGATATTCACACCCTGGTTCAGGTAGGGTGTAGGGATTCAGACCCTGGTTGAGGTAGGGTGTAGGGATTCAGACCCTGGTTCAGGTAGGATGTAGGGATTCAGACCCTGGTTCAGGTAGGTTGTAGGGATTCAGATCCTGGTTCAGGTAGGGTGTAGGGATTCAGATCCTGGTTCAGGTAGGATGTAGGGATTCAGACCCTGGTTGAGGTAGGGTGTAGGGATTCAGACCCTGGTTGAGGTAGGGTGTAGGGATTCAGACCCTGGTTGAGGTAGGGTGTAGGGATTCAGACCCTGGTTCAGGTAGGATGTAGGGATTCAGACCCTGGTTCAGGTAGGGTGTAGGGATTCACACCCTGGTTCAGGTAGGGTGTAGATATTCAGACCCTGGTTCAGGTAGGGTGTAGGGATTCACACCCTGGTTCAGGTAGGGTGTAGCTATTCACACCCTGGTTCAGGTAGGGTGTAGATATTCACACCCTGGTTCAGGTAGGGTGTAGATATTCACACCCTGGTTCAGGTAGGGTGTAGATATTCACACCCTGGTTCAGGTAGGGTGTAGATATTCACACCCTGGTTCAGGTAGGGTGTAGGGATTCAGACCCTGGTTCAGGTAGGGTGTAGGGATTCAGACCCTGGTTGAGGTAGGGTGTAGGGATTCAGACCCTGGTTCAGGTAGGGTGTAGGGATTCAGACCCTGGTTCAGGTAGGGTGTAGGGATACAGACCCTGGTTCAGGTAGGGTGTAGGGATTCAGATCCTGGTTCAGGTAGGGTGTAGGGATTCAGATCCTGGTTCAGGTAGGATGTAGGGATTCACACCCTGGTTCAGGTAGGGTGTAGGGATTCACACCCTGGTTGAGGTAGGGTGTAGGGATTCACACCCTGGTTCAGGTAGGGTGTAGATATTCAGACCCTGGTTCAGGTAGGGTGTAGGGATTCAGACCCTGGTTCAGGTAGGGTGTAGATATTCACACCCTGGTTCAGGTAGGGTGTAGATATTCACACCCTGGTTCAGGTAGGGTGTAGATATTCACACCCTGGTTCAGGTAGGGTGTAGATATTCACACCCTGGTTCAGGTAGGGTGTAGGGATTCAGACCCTGGTTCAGGTAGGGTGTAGGGATTCAGACCCTGGTTGAGGTAGGGTGTAGGGATTCAGACCCTGGTTCAGGTAGGATGTAGGGATTCAGACCCTGGTTCAGGTAGGGTGTAGGGATTCAGATCCTGGTTCAGGTAGGGTGTAGGGATTCAGATCCTGGTTCAGGTAGGATGTAGGGATTCAGACCCTGGTTGAGGTAGGGTGTAGGGATTCAGACCCTGGTTGAGGTAGGGTGTAGGGATTCAGACCCTGGTTGAGGTAGGGTGTAGGGATTCAGACCCTGGTTCAGGTAGGATGTAGGGATTCAGACCCTGGTTCAGGTAGGGTGTAGGGATTCACACCCTGGTTCAGGTAGGGTGTAGATATTCAGACCCTGGTTCAGGTAGGGTGTAGGGATTCACACCCTGGTTCAGGTAGGGTGTAGCTATTCACACCCTGGTTCAGGTAGGGTGTAGATATTCACACCCTGGTTCAGGTAGGGTGTAGATATTCACACCCTGGTTCAGGTAGGGTGTAGATATTCACACCCTGGTTCAGGTAGGGTGTAGATATTCACACCCTGGTTCAGGTAGGGTGTAGGGATTCAGACCCTGGTTCAGGTAGGGTGTAGGGATTCAGACCCTGGTTGAGGTAGGGTGTAGGGATTCAGACCCTGGTTCAGGTAGGGTGTAGGGATTCAGACCCTGGTTCAGGTAGGGTGTAGGGATTCAGACCCTGGTTCAGGTAGGGTGTAGGGATTCAGATCCTGGTTCAGGTAGGATGTAGGGATTCAGACCCTGGTTGAGGTAGGGTGTAGGGATTCAGACCCTGGTTGAGGTAGGGTGTAGGGATTCAGACCCTGGTTCAGGTAGGATGTAGGGATTCAGACCCTGGTTCAGGTAGGGTGTAGGGATTCACACCCTGGTTCAGGTAGGGTGTAGATATTCACACCCTGGTTCAGGTAGGGTGTAGATATTCAGACCCTGGTTCAGGTAGGGTGTAGGGATTCAGACCCTGGTTCAGGTAGGGTGTAGATATTCACACCCTGGTTCAGGTAGGGTGTAGATATTCACACCCTGTTTCAGGTAGGGTGTAGATATTCACACCCTGGTTCAGGTAGGGTGTAGGGATTCAGACCCTGGTTCAGGTAGGGTGTAGGGATTCAGACCCTGGTTGAGGTAGGGTGTAGGGATTCAGACCCTGGTTCAGGTAGGATGTAGGGATTCAGACCCTGGTTCAGGTAGGGTGTAGGGATTCAGACCCTGGTTCAGGTAGGGTGTAGATATTCAGACCCTGGTTCAGGTAGGGTGTAGGGATTCAGACCCTGGTTCAGGTAGGGTGTAGGGATTCAGACCCTGGTTCAGGTAGGGTGTAGGGATTCAGATCCTGGTTCAGGTAGGGTGTAGGGATTCAGATCCTGGTTCAGGTAGGATGTAGGGATTCAGACCCTGGTTGAGGTAGGGTGTAGGGATTCAGACCCTGGTTGAGGTAGGGTGTAGGGATTCAGACCCTGGTTCAGGTAGGATGTAGGGATTCAGACCCTGGTTCAGGTAGGGTGTAGGGATTCACACCCTGGTTCAGGTAGGGTGTAGATATTCAGACCCTGGTTCAGGTAGGGTGTAGGGATTCAGACCCTGGTTCAGGTAGGGTGTAGGGATTCACACCCTGGTTCAGGTAGGGTGTAGATATTCACACCCTGGTTCAGGTAGGGTGTAGATATTCACACCCTGGTTCAGGTAGGGTGTAGATATTCACACCCTGGTTCAGGTAGGGTGTAGATATTCACACCCTGGTTCAGGTAGGGTGTAGATATTCACACCCTGGTTCAGGTAGGGTGTAGGGATTCAGACCCTGGTTGAGGTAGGGTGTAGGGATTCAGACCCTGGTTCAGGTAGGATGTAGGGATTCAGACCCTGGTTCAGGTAGGATGTAGGGATTCAGACCCTGGTTCAGGTAGGGTGTAGGGATTCAGATCCTGGTTCAGGTAGGGTGTAGGGATTCAGATCCTGGTTCAGGTAGGATGTAGGGATTCAGACCCTGGTTGAGGTAGGGTGTAGGGATTCAGACCCTGGTTGAGGTAGGGTGTAGGGATTCAGACCCTGGTTCAGGTAGGATGTAGGGATTCAGACCCTGGTTCAGGTAGGGTGTAGATATTCACACCCTGGTTCAGGTAGGGTGTAGATATTCACACCCTGGTTCAGGTAGGGTGTAGATATTCACACCCTGGTTCAGGTAGGGTGTAGGGATTCAGACCCTGGTTCAGGTAGGGTGTAGGGATTCAGACCCTGGTTGAGGTAGGGTGTAGGGATTCAGACCCTGGTTCAGGTAGGGTGTAGGGATTCAGACCCTGGTTCAGGTAGGGTGTAGGGATTCAGACCCTGGTTCAGGTAGGGTGTAGGGATTCAGATCCTGGTTCAGGTAGGGTGTAGGGATTCAGATCCTGGTTCAGGTAGGATGTAGGGATTCAGACCCTGGTTGAGGTAGGGTGTAGGGATTCAGACCCTGGTTGAGGTAGGGTGTAGGGATTCAGACCCTGGTTCAGGTAGGATGTAGGGATTCAGACCCTGGTTCAGGTAGGGTGTAGGGATTCACACCCTGGTTCAGGTAGGGTGTAGATATTCACACCCTGGTTCAGGTAGGGTGTAGATATTCAGACCCTGGTTCAGGTAGGGTGTAGGGATTCAGACCCTGGTTCAGGTAGGGTGTAGATATTCACACCCTGGTTCAGGTAGGGTGTAGATATTCACACCCTGTTTCAGGTAGGGTGTAGATATTCACACCCTGGTTCAGGTAGGGTGTAGGGATTCAGACCCTGGTTCAGGTAGGGTGTAGGGATTCAGACCCTGGTTGAGGTAGGGTGTAGGGATTCAGACCCTGGTTCAGGTAGGATGTAGGGATTCAGACCCTGGTTCAGGTAGGGTGTAGGGATTCAGACCCTGGTTCAGGTAGGGTGTAGATATTCAGACCCTGGTTCAGGTAGGGTGTAGGGATTCAGACCCTGGTTCAGGTAGGGTGTAGGGATTCAGACCCTGGTTCAGGTAGGGTGTAGGGATTCAGATCCTGGTTCAGGTAGGGTGTAGGGATTCAGATCCTGGTTCAGGTAGGATGTAGGGATTCAGACCCTGGTTGAGGTAGGGTGTAGGGATTCAGACCCTGGTTGAGGTAGGGTGTAGGGATTCAGACCCTGGTTCAGGTAGGATGTAGGGATTCAGACCCTGGTTCAGGTAGGGTGTAGGGATTCACACCCTGGTTCAGGTAGGGTGTAGATATTCAGACCCTGGTTCAGGTAGGGTGTAGGGATTCAGACCCTGGTTCAGGTAGGGTGTAGGGATTCACACCCTGGTTCAGGTAGGGTGTAGATATTCACACCCTGGTTCAGGTAGGGTGTAGATATTCACACCCTGGTTCAGGTAGGGTGTAGATATTCACACCCTGGTTCAGGTAGGGTGTAGATATTCACACCCTGGTTCAGGTAGGGTGTAGATATTCACACCCTGGTTCAGGTAGGGTGTAGGGATTCAGACCCTGGTTGAGGTAGGGTGTAGGGATTCAGACCCTGGTTCAGGTAGGATGTAGGGATTCAGACCCTGGTTCAGGTAGGATGTAGGGATTCAGACCCTGGTTCAGGTAGGGTGTAGGGATTCAGATCCTGGTTCAGGTAGGGTGTAGGGATTCAGATCCTGGTTCAGGTAGGATGTAGGGATTCAGACCCTGGTTGAGGTAGGGTGTAGGGATTCAGACCCTGGTTGAGGTAGGGTGTAGGGATTCAGACCCTGGTTCAGGTAGGATGTAGGGATTCAGACCCTGGTTCAGGTAGGGTGTAGATATTCACACCCTGGTTCAGGTAGGGTGTAGATATTCACACCCTGGTTCAGGTAGGGTGTAGATATTCACACCCTGGTTCAGGTAGGGTGTAGATATTCACACCCTGGTTCAGGTAGGGTGTAGATATTCACACCCTGGTTCAGGTAGGGTGTAGGGATTCAGACCCTGGTTGAGGTAGGGTGTAGGGATTCAGACCCTGGTTCAGGTAGGATGTAGGGATTCAGACCCTGGTTCAGGTAGGATGTAGGGATTCAGACCCTGGTTCAGGTAGGGTGTAGGGATTCAGATCCTGGTTCAGGTAGGGTGTAGGGATTCAGATCCTGGTTCAGGTAGGATGTAGGGATTCAGACCCTGGTTGAGGTAGGGTGTAGGGATTCAGACCCTGGTTGAGGTAGGGTGTAGGGATTCAGACCCTGGTTCAGGTAGGATGTAGGGATTCAGACCCTGGTTGAGGTAGGGTGTAGGGATTCAGACCCTGATTCAGGTATGATGTAGGGATTCAGACCCTGGTTGAGGTAGGGTGTAGGGATTCAGACCCTGGTTCAGGTAGGATGTAGGGATTCAGACCCTGGTTCAGGTAGGATGTAGGGATTCAGACCCTGGTTCAGGTAGGGTGTAGGGATTCAGACCCTGGTTGAGGTAGGGTGTAGGGATTCAGACCCTGGTTCAGGTAGGATGTAGGGATTCAGACCCTGGTTCAGGTAGGATGTAGGGATTCAGACCCTGGTTCAGGTAGGGTGCAGGGATTCAGACCCTGGTTCAGGTAGGGTGTAGGGATTCAGACCCTGGTTCAGGTAGGGTGCAGGGATTCAGACCCTGGTTCTGGTAGGGTGTAGGGATTCAGACCCTGGTTCAGGTAGGGTGTAGGGATTCAGACGCTGGATGAGGTAGGGTGTAGGGATTCAGACGCTGGATGAGGTAGGGTGTAGGGATTCAGACGTTGGATGAGGTAGGGTGTAGGGATTCAGACCCTGGTTGAGGTAGGGTGCAGGGATTCAGACCCTGGTTCAGGTAGGGTGTAGGGATTCAGACCCTGGTTCAGGTAGGGTGCAGGGATTCAGACCCTGGTTCAGGTAGGGTGTAGGGATTCACACCCTGGTTGAGGTAGGGTGCAGGGATTCAGACCCTGATTCAGGTAGGATGTAGGGATTCAGACCCTGGTTGAGGTAGGGTGTAGGGATTCAGACCCTGGTTGAGGTAGGGTGTAGGGATTCAGACCCTGGTTGAGGTAGGGTGCAGGGATTCAGACCCTGGTTGAGGTAGGGTGCAGGGATTCAGACCATGGTTGAGGTAGGGGGTAGGGATTCAGACCCTGGTTGAGGTAGGGTGTAGGGATTCAGACCCTGGTTCAGGTAGGGTACAGGGATTCAGACCCTGGTTGAGGTAGGGTGTAGGGATTCAGACCCTGGTTCAGGTAGGGTGCAGGGATTCAGACCCTGGTTCAGGTAGGGTGTAGGGATTCAGACCCTGGTTCAGGTAGGGTGTAGGGATTCAGACGCTGGATGAGGTAGGGTGTAGGGATTCAGACCCTGGTTGAGGTAGGGTGTAGGGATTCAGACCCTGGTTCAGGTAGGGTACAGGGATTCAGACCCTGGTTGAGGTAGGGTGCAGGGATTCAGACCCTGGTTGAGGTAGGGTGTAGGGATTCAGACCCTGGTTCAGGTAGGGTACAGGGATTCAGACCCTGGTTGAGGTAGGGTGCAGGGATTCAGACCCTGGTTGAGGTAGGGTGCAGGGATTCAGACCCTGGTTGAGGTAGGGTGTAGGGATTCAGACCCTGGTCCAGGTAGGGTACAGGGATTCAGACCCTGGTCCAGGTAGGGTACAGGGATTCAGACCCTGGTTGAGGTAGGGTGCAGGGATTCAGACCCTGGTTCAGGTAGGGTACAGGGATTCAGACCCTGGTTGAGGTAGGGTGCAGGGATTCAGACCCTGGTTGAGGTAGGGTGCAGGGATTCAGACCCTGGTTGAGGTAGGGTGTAGGGATTCAGACCCTGGTTGAGGTAGGGTGCAGGGATTCAGACCCTGGTTGAGGTAGGGTGCAGGGATTCAGACCCTGGTTCAGGTAGGGTGTAGGGATTCAGACCCTGGTTCAGGTAGGGTGTAGGGATTCAGACGCTGGATGAGGTAGGGTGTAGGGATTCAGACCCTGGTTGAGGTAGGGTGTAGGGATTCAGACCCTGGTTCAGGTAGGGTACAGGGATTCAGACCCTGGTTGAGGTAGGGTGCAGGGATTCAGACCCTGGTTGAGGTAGGGTGTAGGGATTCAGACCCTGGTTCAGGTAGGGTACAGGGATTCAGACCCTGGTTGAGGTAGGGTGCAGGGATTCAGACCCTGGTTGAGGTAGGGTGCAGGGATTCAGACCCTGGTTGAGGTAGGGTGTAGGGATTCAGACCCTGGTCCAGGTAGGGTACAGGGATTCAGACCCTGGTTGAGGTAGGGTGCAGGGATTCAGACCCTGGTTGAGGTAGGGTGCAGGGATTCAGACCCTGGTTGAGGTAGGGTGCAGGGATTCAGACCCTGGTTGAGGTAGGGTGTAGGGATTCAGACCCTGGTTGAGGTAGGGTGCAGGGATTCAGACCCTGGTTGAGGTAGGGTGCAGGGATTCAGACCCTGGTTGAGGTAGGGTGTAGGGATTCAGACCCTGGTTCAGGTAGGGTACAGGGATTCAGACCCTGGTTGAGGTAGGGTGCAGGGATTCAGACCCTGGTTGAGGTAGGGTGCAGGGATTCAGACCCTGGTTGAGGTAGGGTACAGGGATTCAGACCCTGGTTCTGAAAGGTAAAGCACTACACAGTGGGTTTTTAGATTTGATGTTGTTTCATGTTTCATATTTGATGTGTGCAGCAGAGGCATGAGGTCATGTGACTGTGTGCAGGTGCTGTTTGCGTGTGCAGAAGCCCTCCACGCTCACGGCTACAGTAACGAGGCGTGCCGGCTCGCCGTGGAACTGGCCAGAGACCTGCTGGCCAATCCCCCGGACCTGAAAGTGGAGCAGCCACAGACGAAGGTAGACCTGCTGCTGCCTGCATTTTCAAATGAGGAACACTTGGAAGGACGAGCCTCTGCATTCTGCCGTTTGATCTATCTCTTTGGTGGCTCCAGGGTAAGAAGAGCAAGGTGTCGACCAGCCGCCAGACGCAGGTCGCCACCAACACGCTGTCCAAGGCTGCCTTCCTCCTCACTGTCCTCACTGAGCGGCTGGAGCTGCACAACTTGGCCTTCAGCACCGGCATGTTCTCCCTGGAGCTCCAGAGGCCTCCAGCCTCCACCAAAGCCCTAGAGGTCTCTGACACACAGTCAATCCTCCACCTCCCCCAACCTGAAAGCAATAAAACAGCATTATGAGAGAAAACATCAAGCTTTTAAAAACACTAACCCACTAAAATCACAAGTGAGATGATGATTATTGTCAAACTGTTTATGAATTGCACTGAATTCATTTGACCTGACGGTCAGCTGTTGATTAAATGCAGATGTTGATAGAACTAAGAGGGTATTTAAATATATATCTCACCCTCCATTTTCTAGTCTGTTTAAAACTAGTCATATATACATATATATATATATATATATATATATGCGTCTGACTCACTCTAAACTCTGATAGTCGTAGCTGCTCACTGTCTCCACCGTCTCACTGTTGAGGACATTCCATTTCCTCTTGGACACGTCACCATGCAGAGCATGAAATGTTTTCCATGATTGCAACGGTTTCTGCTCCTTCAGGGACGAGTCTGGGTAAAGTTGGTTTGTTCTCACATTTAGAAGAAAAACACCCCCAATATACTGTTTGAAGGTCTGCTGTCAGTGTTGACATGTGGAGGGATGAAGGAGGGATGCTCTCTCAATCCCAGGAAGCTGAGTGAGTGTGTGTGTGCTCCCCAGGTGAAGCTGGCCTACCAGGAGTCGGAGGTGGTGGCTCTATTGAAGAAGATCCCTCTGGGTCTGGTGGAGATGTCGGCCATCAGGGAGCGAGCTGAGCAGCTCAGAGACGGAAATTTCTGCGACTACAGACCGGTGCTGCCTCTCATGCTGGCCAGCTTCATCTTTGACGTGCTGTGCATCCCAGGTAAGCATCAAACATTGTTTGGACCATGGGAACAGTCCGATCCACATTTCACTTCCTGTGTGTTCTGGTCCGAGGACAACGCAGTCCATCACGGGTGCCGGCAGGACATCGCAGGGCATTTCATCAACTTGGAGTATTAACATTGCTTTTACTTTTCTCCATGTTGTTTGTGCAGTCGTGTCTCCAACGGGCTCCCGTCCGCCCAGCCGTAACCGTAACAACGAGATGCCTGGAGACGAGGAGCTGGGATTTGAGGCTGCTGTTGCAGCTTTGGGTGAAAACACGTCTTCTTGCTGCATTTCCATGTGTGGCTTGATTTTCTCTGCGTCTCATTGCCGGTGTTCCGTCTTCAGGTATGAAGACCACGGTGAGTGAGGCTGAGCATCCTTTGCTGTGTGAGGGGACCCGACGGGTGAAGGGCGACCTGGCTCTGGCTCTCATGATCACATACAAGGACGACCAGAGCAAACTGAAGAAGGTGAGTCTGCCTGTTGCTTTCGCTGCACTTTTCAGGCTTTCTGTTCACATTGGGAATTTGAAGAAGCAATTTAAGATGAAAGCAGCGCCGAACAGGTCCTCTCACACTCAGACATATTAGAACGTGGTGCATGTTGTGGTTCGGTGTTCGTCAGAGTGCGATGGAAATGTGGGATAACTAAAGTACATCAAAATGTTAAAAATGTCCATTTGAGTTTCAAAAATCCGCTCTGGCAACAGGGAGTGACTGTAAGCACTGCGTGCATCTTAAACAAGGACAGGATGTTTCTGGCCGTTGAACTGAAACTACGTAAACACTTCAATTGACATGTGGCTGCTGGAACACGTTGGAGATGGCCGTGCAGTGAGAGAGCTCCCGACGACAGAACCAAAGTTATTAGACTTTAGAAAACTTTATTTATCCCAAAGGGCAATTCAGTTTTAGCAGTCCACCTGGCCATACATGCATATAAAATAAAATACAAACAAAAAAGAAAACAGCAGACAATGAAAGCACAGATTAGGCCTCTAGTTTGTTTTTCTCACCAACATACACAGCGGGTTGGAAGGAAGTACAAGGCTTGGTGGTCAATGGAGTACCAATAATGGCCCTACTACCAGTCAATCAACTACAGGGTGAACTGAGGGTTTCACACCACCTCATGTTGGAGGCTCTCCTAACATCTTGGCAGCAAACTTAAACTCTGTGAACTGGGAGATACAGTACAAATCTTGAGGTGGTGTGCCTATCACTGAGATTTTACACCAAATATCCACAATAGATTAAAAAAAAATCATTTCAAAAGGTTTAACTGTCTATTTTTGTAAGTAAGTAAACTTTATTTATACAGCGCCTTTCACAGACCAAGGTCACAAAGCGCTTCACAGTTTCAGTAAAAAACATTTTAACATTTAAAAGGCCAAGACAACACATTGATAGACATAACATCCCTAAAAGAACTAGGCGTAAGCCTGAACAAATAAATAGGTCTTAAGTTGACCCTTGACGGAATCAACAGACTCACGAGAACGCAGAGAGAACAAAGCTTGGGAGCAACGGCCTGGAAGGACCGTCTCCTCTGGTGTTGAACAGAGTACGTGGAACCATCAGGAGGTTCTGATCCACAGACCTCAGAGCCCTGGCGGGGGCGTAAGGCTGGATCAGGTCTCTGATATAAGAAGGAGCCTTTGTCCACAAGGGGGCATTCCAGAGTTTTGAAACCTAAAAAAGCTAAATATGGCTTGGGCACAGAAGAGTTCTATAGATACCTGCAGGTGAGACCAAAACCTTAAAGAAGCTTTGGGGAAATTGGAATCTGGATTTTCGCAGGTTGTTATATCTCTACTAAAGAATGGCAGGTGGAAAATATCTAGTCTGTCTGAGGGCATCCATCAGTCTAAACAAGACAACACACAGTGTATGAAGAGAAAACATGGTGATCTCAGATGAGTGTTGGGTGGAATATATGTCGACGACAATGGACCTCAACTGAGTCTAGCTCATGGCCAGAGTTCTGTTGGGAAAATATAATAAGGTTTTTTGTTCTACCTTCTCAGAAAAACTCCACAACCAGTGATGGTTGTTGGACGCTTTGTGGGAATAATGAAGCTAAAGACTTTCATGTATTCTGGGAGTGGCAGGTCATCAGAAACTTTTGGGAACAAGTTTGTGACCATTTAAATAAAGTATTTGGTGGAAACAGCCTTCTTCAGAGTGAAGCAACTTATGACGATGACAAAAAGGTATTTGGCGTACTATTGGCAACAAGCAAAAAACTACCTGGAGGAAATGGGTGAAAGTAGAACTGTCACCATGGAGGAATGGGCCGACAGCATACAGGAGGTGAACATCATGGGAAAGCTGCCTTTCTCCCTCAGGGGGCAAAAGGAAACACTTTATTGGATTTGGACTCAATGAACTGAGTATGTGAAACCTGTACGGTCAGACTTGAGTTGTAAGTGTAGTCAAGTCTGTTTATCGGCATTCTGTAATGACGCGAGAATCGCAAACGTTAAGCTCCCTTTGTTTGGTTCATGAATGAGTGACTTATGCTAAAATTCTTGAAAGGCAAGAGGGAAATGATTTGATGACACGACTGTTTTTATTTTATACAAATAGTGATCTTTATTAGTGTATATATAGTATTTGCCTATTTAGTTGTTACTTTGTCCTTCACACTCTCCTCAGTGGTGCTTTGACTCCTGCCATGTATTTTAACTCTCTGGTCCAGTGTGTGTGTGCGTGCGGTTTCTGCACTTTGTTAGGTCTGATGTACAGTTCTGACTTTATTTGTCATCCTGTGTCTAATCCAAGGAGATTACAGGTGCTCCACCCTCTGTTGACGGAGATGTAACAGCTCCACTCTCTCTGTGTTCAGATTCTAGATAAGCTGCTGGACCGGGAGAGTCAAACTCACAAGCCTCAGACTCTCAGCTCCTTCTACTCCAGTAAACCTGCAGCAGGGAGTCAGCGCAGTCCGTCCAAGCATACCTCCACCACAGCCAGCAGCCACAGTGGGGTGGGCGGGGCCGCGGGCGGTGTCTCCAAGCATGCCCCCTCCTCTTCCTCCGCCACCCCCCCGGCCGCCTCGCCATCAGTCGGCGGTGGTGACGAGGCGGCGCCCCGGGCCGAAGTGAGCGCCGCGCCAAACAGTACGGCGGGTGTTGGAACTGTAGAGCACGGTGAGACTCCCACCCCCCCACCCTCTCACCCTCCCGCCCCCCCACCCTCCCACCCTCTCACCCTCTCACCCTCCCACCCTGCCACCCTCTCCCACCCTCCCACCCTCTCACCCTCCCGCCCCCCCACCCTCTCACCCTCCCGCCCCCCCGCCCCCCCACCCTCTCACCCTCTCACCCTCCCACCCTCTCACCCTCCCACCCTCTCACCCTCCCGCCCCCCCACCCTCCCACCCTCTCACCCTCCCACCCTCTCACCCTCTCACCCCCCCACCCTCCCACCCTCTCACCCCCCCACCCTCTCACCCTCTCACCCTCCCGCCCCCCCACCCTCCCACCCTCTCCCACCCTCCCACCCTCTCACCCCCCACCCTCCCACCCTCTCACCCTCCCACCCTCTCCCACCCTCCCACCCTCTCACCCCCCTCCCACCCTCCCACCCTCTCCCACCCTCTCACCCCTCACCCCCCACCCTCCCACCCTCTCCCACCCTCCCACCCTCTCACCCCCCACCCTCCCACCCTCTCACCCTCTCACCCCCCACCCTCCCACCCTCTCACCCTCCCACCCCCTCACCCTCCCACCCTCACACCCCCCCACCCTCTCACCCTCTCACCCCCCCACCCCCTCACCCTCCCACCCTCCCACCCTCTCACCCTCCCACCCCCTCACCCTCCCACCCTCTCACCCCCCACCCTCTCACCCCCCACCCTCCCGCCCTCTCACCCCCCACCCTCTCACCCTCCCACCCCCCCACCCTCTCACCCTCCCACCCTCTCACCCCCTCACCCTCCCACCCCCTCACCCTCCCACCCTCACACCCCCCCACCCTCTCACCCTCTCACCCCCCCACCCTCCCACCCTCTCACCCTCCCACCCTCTCACCCCCCCACCCTCCCACCCTCTCACCCCCCACCCTCTCACCCTCCCACCCTCTCACCCCCCCACCCTCTCACCCTCCCACCCTCTCACCCTCCCACCCTCTCACCCCCCCACCCCCTCACCCTCTCACCCCCCACCCTTTCACCCCCCCACCCTCTCACCCCCCCACCCCCCCACCCTCCCACCCTCACACCCCCCCACCCTCTCACCCCCCCACCCCCTCACCCTCCCACCCTCTCACCCTCCCACCCTCTCACCCCCCCACCCCCCCACCCTCCCACCCTCCCACCCCCTCACCCTCTCACCCCCCCACCCTCTCACCCTCCCACCCCCTCACCCTCTCACCCTCTCACCCTCCCACCCTCTCACCCTCTCACCCTCCCACCCTCTCACCCCCCCACCCTCCCACCCTCTCACCCCCCCACCCTCTCACCCCCACCCTCTCACCCTCCCACCCCCTCACCCTCTCACCCCCCCACCCCCTCACCCTTTCACCCCCCCACCCCCTCACCCTCTCACCCTCCCACCCCCTCGGGTTCCTCCTGTTGACTCTGTGGGATGCAGTTCCAGATGGGCCCCCGCTGTCCGGCGAACAGCAGACTGAAGCCCCTCCCATCAAGGCAGAGGCCACGGTGCCCAGCCGGCTGGCCCTGGGGGGGCGCTGTGGCTACAGCCAGCGTTGCTGGGGCTCGCCGGTCCGCCAGAAGAAGAAGCACACCGGTACGCATCCCCTTTCTACACCTTCATCTGGTACAGGGAGAACTTTGCTCACAGAAAGAGCGTGAAGGCAATGTGATGTATGGTCTGAACAAACACCGTCTCACTCGCGGAACGATCCAGAGTGTACGAAGTTCAAAGTACTGCTCAAAAGTATGTCTTGTGTCAGCTTCTGTACAACTTACCTACAATTACTGATACTGAAGAAAGAATCCTTATAGTACTTATCATTCTTTAATGATACACAGACACCAGTATTATTGTAGTACTGCTGAGCTGTCAGAAGATGCTCTATAATCTGGATTAGTGGAGTAAATTGCTCTATAATCCATATTAGATTAGCTAGATGTTCAATAATCTGGATTAAAGCAGGAATTTGCTCCATGATCTGGATTAGAGGAGGAAATTGCTCTATAATCTTGATGTTGGAGGAGGAAGATGCTCTACAATCTGGATTGGAGGAGGCAGCTGCTCTATAATATGGATTGGAGGAGGAAGTTGCTCTATGACCTGGATTAGATTAGATAGATGCTTTACACTCTGGATTAGAGGAGGAATTTGCTCTATAATCTAGATTAGTGGAGGAAATTGCTCCATAATCTGGATCAGAGGAGTGATTTGCGCTGTTGCTCTAATCTGGATTAGAGGAGGAAGTTGCTCTATCATCTTGATGTTAGAGGAGGAATATACTCTATAATCTGGATTAGAGGAGAGAGATACTCTATAATCTGGATTAGAGGAGGGGTTTGCTCTATAATCTGGATTGGAGGAGGAAGTTGCTCTGCAATCTGAATTGGAGGAGGAAGCTGCTATTTGATTGGGATGTTAGAGGAGGAAATCTCTCTATAATCTGGATTAGAGAAGGGAGATGCTCTATAATGTGATTAGAGGAGGAAATCTCTCTATAATCTGGATTAGAGAAGGGAGATGCTCTATAATGTGATTAGAGGAGGAAATCTCTCTATAATCTGGATTAGAGAAGGGAGATGCTCTATAATGTGATTAGAGGAGGAAATCTCTCTATAATCTGGATTAGAGAAGGGAGATGCTCTATAATGTGATTAGAGGAGGACGTTGCTCTATAATATGGGTGGTAACAGTGGAGATTAGCCTCCATGATGAAAAGGGACACTCCAGTGTTTTTAATGTATCCCTGTGGACACTGGCTAAAATGAGTTTAGTGAAATGACAGCCCCAACAAAGCTAGAGTTAGCATTATTGCTCCTTCATTGCTCAGAAGGTGATTCTAATCCCATGTGTGAACAGGCATGGCCAGTATCGACAGCAGCGCTCCAGAGACCACCTCAGACAGCTCCCCCACTCTCAGCCGGCGGCCTCTGCGTGGCGGGTGGGCAGCGGCATCCTGGGGGCGGGGCCAGGACAGCGACAGCATCAGCAGTTCATCATCCGATTCGCTGGGCTCGTCGTCCTCCAGCGGCTCTCGCAGGGCGGGGGGCGGAGCCAGGGCCAAGAGCACCGACACCAGCAGGTGAACACATGACTGCAGCCCAAGTCTCTTCTTTCCATTCACCGGACACAGAAAGATCAGACTGAAAAGTTGAATAGAAGCTCTACCTGTCTGTGTGGCCCTACCCTGTCTCCTGCCCTACCCTGTCTCCTGCCCTACCCTGTCTCCTGCCCTACCCTGTCTCCTGCCCTACCCTGTCTCCTGCCCTACCCTGTCTCCGCTCACAGCTCCATGTGTGACCATTGGCATGAAGTGCTTTCCCAGCAGCTTCCCTTCAGGTCGCCATCTTTACTTGCAGGTTTGGCTCCTGAACATTTAAGGTTGCTGTTCAGAGATTCAGTCCCTACAAAGCTTTCGGCACTTTTTGAACGAGCCCCCCCAGTAACCAAGCCCCCCCAGTGACCAAGCCTTGCCTCCAGCCTCCAGCTGTCAGAGAAATCATCATTTCACTTCCTCATCCAATCGTTTTAACACCAAACCTGTGATCTCAGAAACCACATCCCGACAGTGAAGTACAGGAAGAGCGGTGGCAGCCCGGAACTCCCGCTTCCTCAGTCAACTGTTCCCCCCAAGGTTTCTGAAGAGTTGGTGGCTGTGTCTGACATTTCTCTCGGTCTTCAGGTACAAAGGTCGACGGCCAGAGTGCCACGCCCCCCACGTACCCAACCAACCGTCGGAGGCAGCAGCTCATTTTTACTTTGAGCTGGCGAAGACGGTGCTGATCAAAGCCGGAGGAAACTCCTCCACCTCCATTTTCACCCAACCCTCAGCCAGTGGAGGTCACCAGGGACCCCACAGAAACCTGCACCTCTGTGCCTTTGAGATCGGCTTGTATGCGCTTGGCCTCCACAACTTTGTCTCGCCCAACTGGCTGTCCAGGACCTACTCATCCCACGTGTCCTGGATCACTGGTGAGTGTCTGTGTGGTCCAGGAAAGTAGGACCATCAGGAGTGAAACCCAGTACTGGCTTGGTTTTGTGACACAACGTGCCTCTTCCTCTCTCTCATTTGTCAGGTCAAGCCATGGAGATCGGCAGCGCTGCCCTGAACATCCTGGTGGAGTGCTGGGACGGCCACCTCACCCCTCCGGAGGTGGCCTCCCTGGCCGACCGAGCGTCACGGGCCAGAGACCTCAACATGGTCCGGGCGGCGGCGGAGTTGGCCCTGAGCTGTCTGCCTCATGCTCACGCGCTCAATCCCAACGAGATCCAGAGAGCACTGGTCCAGTGCAAAGAGCAGGTAGTGTGCTGGACGGCCTCCACAATCATCAAACGGGCCGTGGCCTGATTAAACTGTGATGTCACAATCTGAAGTGCATTCCGAGATACTGCTGTTGTAATGGTGACACTTCCTCTGAAAGCTTGGTTAGCTACCTGCTCCCCTCCATTTCCCTTCACCCCGAGGAACTCCGGGGGCTTTTCCACTGGAAAGAACCAGGTTCTGGTTCGGAGCCAGGGCCAGAGTTCTTTGTCTTTCCACCACCAAACCCGGTGCTTAACAGGGGCTAAACCAGGGCTACACTGGCTCCACTTCTTTGTTGAGCCAGAGAAGAGCCAGGCCGGGGCCAGACGTGTCATCAGGTGGGGGCGGAGTTACCCTGGAGTTAGAACTACTTACAAGGCGGAAGAGACACGAACCGGCTTTCTGAAATCTACAGCGAACACGGAGCCCCGGAGGGACTATAGGACCACTATGTGGTCCAAACCACAGTTACAGTCTGTCTCCTGGTTCCTGGTTCCTGGTCCAAACCACTGTTACAGTCCGTCTCCTGGTTCCTGGTTCCTGGTCCAAACCACTGTTACAGTCCGTCTCCTGGTTCCTGGTCCAAACCACAGTTACAGTCCGTCTCCTGGTTCCTGGTTCCTGGTCCAAACCACTGTTACAGTCCGTCTCCTGGTTCCTGGACCAAACCACTGTTACAGTCCTTCTCCTGGTTCCTGGTCCAAACCACTGTTACAGTCCGTCTCCTGGGTCCTGGACCAAACCACTGTCACAGTCCGTCTCCTGGTTCCTGGACCAAACCACTGTTACAGTCCGTCTCCTGGTTCCTGGTCCAAACCACTGTTACAGTCCGTCTCCTGGTTCCTGGTCCAAACCACTGTTACAGTCCGTCTCCTGGTTCCTGGACCAAACCAATGTTACAGCCTGTCTCCTGGTTCCTGGTCCAAACCACTGTTACAGTCCGTCTCCTGGTTCCTAGACCAAACCAATGTTACAGCCTGTCTCCTGGTTCCTGGACCAAACCACTGTTACAGTCCGTCTCCTGGTTCCTGGACCAAACCACTGTCACAGTCCGTCTCCTGGTTCCTGGACCAAACCAATGTTACAGCCTGTCTCCTGGTTCCTGGTCCAAACCACTGTTACAGTCCGTCTCCTGGTTCCTGGACCAAACCACTGTTACAGTCCGTCTCCTGGTTCCTGGACCAAACCACTGTTACAGTCCGTCTCCTGGTTCCTGGACCAAACCACTGTTACAGTCCGTCTCCTGGTTCCTGGTCCAAACCACTGTTACAGTCCGTCTCCTGGTTCGTGGACCAAACCACTGTTACAGTCCGTCTCCTGGTTCCTGGTCCAAACCACTGTTACAGTCCGTCTCCTGGTTCCTGGACCAAACCACTGTTACAGTCCGTCTCCTGGTTCCTGGACCAAACCACTGTTACAGTCCGTCTCCTGGTTCCTGGTCCAAACCACTGTTACAGTCCGTCTCCTGGTTCCTGGACCAAACCACTGTTACAGTCCGTCTCCTGGTTCCTGGACCAAACCACTGTTACAGTCCGTCTCCTGGTTCCTGGACCAAACCACTGTTACAGTCCGTCTCCTGGTTCCTGGACCAAACCACTGTTACAGTCCGTCTCCTGGTTCCTGGACCAAACCACTGTTACAGTCCGTCTCCTGGTTCCCGGACCAAACCACTGTTACAGTCCGTCTCCTGGTTCCTGGTCCAAACCACTGTTACAGTCCGTCTCCTGGTTCCTGGTCCAAACTACTGTTACAGTCCGTCTCCTGGTTCCTGGTCCAAACTACTGTTACAGTCCGTCTCCTGGGTCCTGGACCAAACCACTGTTACAGTCCGTCTCCTGGTTCCTGGACTAAACTACTGTTACAGTCTGTCTCCTGATTCCTGGTCCAAACCACTGTTACAGTCCGTCTCCTGGTTCCTGGTCCAAACCACTGTTACAGTCTGTCTCCTGGTTCCTGGTCCAAACCACTCTTACAGTCCGTCTCCTGGTTCCTGGTCCAAACCACTGTTACAGTCTGTCTCCTGGTTCCTGGTCCAAACCACTGTTACAGTCCGTCTCCTGGTTCCTGGTCCAAACCACTGTTACAGTCCGTCTCCTGGTTCCTGGTCCAAACCACTGTTACAGTCCGTCTCCTGGTTCCTGGACCAAACCACTGTTACAGTCCGTCTCCTGGTTCCTGGACCAAACCACTGTTACAGTCTGTCTCCTGGTTCCTGGACCAAACCACTGTTACAGTCCGTCTCCTGGTTCCTGGACCAGACCATTGTTACAGTCCGTCTCCTGGTTCCTGGACCAAACCACTGTTACAGTCCGTCTCCTGGTTCCTGGTCCAAACCACTGTTACAGTCCGTCTCCTGGTTCCTGGTCCAAACCACTGTTACAGTCCGTCTCCTGGTTCTTCTATGAGCACCGTCAGCCCTGATTGGTGAGATCAGTAACGTGTCATGTTTTGGAGTGACGTAATGACGTGGCTCTCACTTTGCTCCGTTAACGTTGGAAAAAGAACCAGTTCTTTGGTGGTGCTCATTTGAGAACCGGCCCTGAACTAGAACCTGGTTCTTTCTGGAAAAGCCCTATCTGTGCTTCACTTTAGTCTGAGCTGTACACTACCAGATGAAAATCATTGAACCCAGTTTTTACTGCAGTTTAATCCCAAGAAGACAAATGCTGAGTCAGCAGCTCTGCAGACAGGAACTCAGAGGATGGACACCCTTTGTCCTCGATCACTTGGACTTGAGGGATTCACTTTGTGCAGGAGAGTGTTCTCTAAAACACCTTCAAGAAGCACATTTGATTTGTTTTGTCATTTCCATGACTCAGTGCCATTGAGATACAATTTGTTTTGATTAAAACTCAGCAAGACATAGGAAATGAAGCAATTGATTGTTTTGGTCTAAATCAGTGTGCAACCTTCTTGTCACTGAAACAAAAGGACACACACACACACACACACACACAATTTCTGGGTTTGTGGTAAACTGTATTTTTTTGACCCCCCAGAAATATGACAGGTTCCAGAGAAAACGCAGACAAAGTGAGACATACAAATACATGTTACATATAGTCGTGCTCTCCATTGTGATCTCATCCATGTTGATGGTTTGAAAGTGATAATGAGCTCTGTCACACTGCTGCTTTGGTTCCTTCTAGTTCAGTAAATCCTCCTTCCAGATGTGACTCGGCAATTTCCAATATGTTTGCTTTGCAATGAATCAAGTAATTAATGACTTTGATGCCCTGAAGCTGAACGTTGAAGTGTGTTCTCAGCTGAATGTTGTGTTCCACTGTTCCATGTCCACCTCCAGGACAACGTCATGCTGGAGAAGGCCTGCATGGCGGTGGAGGAGGCCGCGAAGGGCGGGGGCGTGTACCCCGAGGTTCTGTTCGAGGTGGCTCACCAGTGGTACTGGCTGTATGAGCAGTCGGTGGGCGGGGGCTCGGCCCAGCAGCGGGAGACCTCCGGGCGCTGTGGGGCCAACGGGGGCTCGGGCAGGAGACCCCCAGAGTCCAGTTGCTGTGTTCTGGACGGGGGGTCCGGCATGGAGTCTGCGGGCGTGGCGGCGGTCACGGCGGCGGTCACGGCGGCGGCCGTGGTGCCCGTCATCTCCGTGGGCTCCACCATCTACCAGTCCCACGCCCTGCCCGGCCAGGCCATGGCTCACCCCCACAGCCAAGGGCTCCACCCCTACACCACCATCCAGGCTCACCTACCCACCGTCTGCACCCCGCAGTACCTCGGACACCCCCTGCAGCACGTCCCCCGGCCCGCCGTCTTCCCCGTGCCGGGGGCGGCATATCCACAGGTCAGTGGGGGGGGTAGAGCTAGTTCTCCAGAACCGCTCTGTGTTTTCAAATAGATTGTAAGCAGTTGATGTCCTCTGTTCTCTCAGGGAATACACCCGGCCTTCATTGGTGCACAGTACCCCTTCTCCGTGACCGCCGGCCCTCAGCCTCCGATGGCAGCCACAGCCGTCACCTTCCCTGGTGTCCCCGTCCCATCTATGACTCAGATCGCCGTCCACCCCTACCACGCTGAGACCGGCCTGCCCCTCAGCACCACCGTAGCAGGTCAGGACGCCACCCTGCCCAAGGGCACCGGGGCAGCCGTGTGGGCTCAATTCACGACCGCTGACTGCTGTCCATCTTGCTCATTAGTAGGCAGTGTCCACTCGGGTCCCACCATCCAGGCCATCCAGGGAGCGTCTCTGCCTGCCCTCTCCTCGCCGCCCGCCCCGCTGGTCAGCACCGCTTTCCCTGCCGAGGACGAACAGCACAACCAGCCAATCAGCCAGCAGAGCCTGCACTACCTGCACTCTGCCTACAGAGTCGGTGAGCAGCCGGTGACCTGCTAGCTGTGACCTTTGACCTCTGGCCCTCGGGCTGTGACCTGTGTGCTGTGACCTTTGACCTCTGACCTGTGAGCTGTGACCAGAGTAATCAGTGTGTTAACAATGTGTGCATCTCATTGTGTGAAGGCATGCTGGCGCTGGAGATGCTGGGCAGGAGAGCTCACAACGACCACCCCAACAACTTCTCCAGGAGCCCCCCCTACACCGAGGATGTCAAGTGGCTGTTGGGACTGGCTGCAAGGCTAGGTGAGCCGGGAGCTAGGTTAGCACTGTGAGCTAAGGAAGCTAGGTTAGCCGTGAGCAAGGTTTGTGAGGTGAGCCATGAGAGAGGTTAGCGGCGTGAGCCGTGAGTTACGTGAGCCATGAACACGATAAGCTTGGTTAGCCATGAGCTAGGTGAGCCATGAACACGATAAGCTTGGTTAGCCATGAGCTAGGTGAGCCGTGAACTAAGTCAGCTTGGTTAGCCATGAGCTAGGTGAGCCGTGAACACGATAAGCTTGGTTAGCCATGAGCTAGGTGAGCCGTGAACACGATAAGCTTGGTTAGCCATGAGCTAGGTGAGCCGTGAACACGATAAGCTTGGTTAGCCATGAGCTAGGTGAGCCGTGAACTAAGTAAGCTTGGTTAGCCATGAGCTAGGTGAGCCGTGAACTAAGTAAGCTTGGTTAGCCATGAGCTAGGTGAGCCGTGAGCAAGGTAAGCCTTGTACTAAATAAGCTAGGTTAGCCATGAGCAAGGTGAATCGTGAAAACTAGGTCAACTCGGTTAGCCATGAGCTAGGTGAGCCATGACCTAGGGGTATGTCCAAAAAGTCCCTCCTATCTCCTTATCTATGGACTTTACCTGAACCCCTGGATAACGTCACGGGGTTCAGGAAAGGTGTTAGGAGGCTTCCTAAAGGAGTTAGTGAAAGGCGTTAGGAGGCTTCCTAAAGGAGTTAGTGAAAGGCGTTAGGAGGCTTCCTAAAGGAGGTAGTGAAAGGCAGTGACGTTGGTGCGGCAATCGGACTGCACTTTCACTACGTGACGTCATAATATTGCTATGGCGGCACAAATTAGTGACGTCTGCTGTGGCGGTAAAAGAACTACAAGTTTCTGAAAAGAGACAATAAAAAGCACATTTGAATTTTAGATGATTTAAAGTTGTTCAATGCAGATTATTGCTTCAGTAATTTACATGATCTGCTCCTTTTTCCACCAACGTGATTTTCCATAAACGCTCCGGTGAGTGGGTCCCTTTAAATGTTGGCGCCGCAAGGAATTGTGGGGCAGCATGAGCTGGTGTCCTTTGCTAAAGGAAGCATCAGTGTTTCCTAGGCTAACTGAGGCTCTAAAGGAAGCATCAGTGTTTCCTATGCTAAAGGAGGCTCTAAAGGAAGCAACAAGCCTCCTTTTCTCTGCTTATTGAGAATTCAGACAGTTCTTATCATGACTACACCAAACACTTCCGGAGTTCAAGAGAAGTCAATAGATCAGGATTTAGGAGGGAGAATTCAGACGTACCCTGAGCTAGGTTAGCCATGAGCGAGGTGAGCTGTAAGCTACGTTAGCCGTGAGCTCGGTTAGTGAGGTGAGCTCGGTTTGTGAGGGGAAAAAGGTGTCAAAGCTTGAATTGTAGAATCTGTCTCACTCCTGTCTCACTCTTCTTGCCCCCTGCCGTGCAGGAGTGAACTACGTGTACCAGTTCTGTGTGGGAGCAGCTAAAGGCGTCCTGAGTCCCTTCGTGCTTCAGGAGATAATCATGGAGGCTCTGCAGAGGTTAAACCCCGCCCACATCCACGCCCACCTCCGAACGCCAGCCTTCCACCAGCTGGTGCAGCGCTGCCAACAAGCCTACCTGCAGGTACCAGTCTAGACCAGGACACCCTGAGACCGGAGGCCTCCACTCCGACCTGGATTAACATACCAGGATCTCTGTTACCTGGATTAACATACCAGGATCTGTTTCCTGGATTAACATACCAGGATCTCTGTTACCTGGATTAACATACCAGGATCTGTTACCTGGATTAACATACCAGGATATGTTTCCTGGATTAACATACCACGATCTCTGTTACCTGGATTAACATACCAGGATCTCTGTTTCCTGGATTAACATACTAGGATATGTTTCCTGGATTAACATACCAGGATATGTTTCCTGGATTAACTAATCCAGAGATTGTGGATCTGATCAGCATTAACAGGTTATCAAGTCACTAGTTCAACCAGAGTTTCCCTCCAGGATCAAAGCGTTGACATGAAAGGGGTGGAGCTTGCAGCGTGTGACCAATCACAGAGGGAGAAACCCTGCAGAGAGCTGACTTTACCATAGAGGAGCAGTTAATCTGAGATTATGAAGAATTCCAAGCAGAACCTTCCTGACTTGGTGAGATGAGAACACATGAATTGAGGGACAATAGAAGGACTCACTTTCACTTGGTTCCAGCAGAACCAATTCCATTCCAGAAGTTACCTGGATAAGAGAAACTAGAGTTATTCCAGAAGTTACATGGATAAGAGAACCTAGAGTTATTCCAGAAGTTACCTGGATAAGAGAACCTAGAGTTATTCCAGAAGTTACATGGATAAGAGAACCTAGAGTTATTCCAGAAGTTACCTGGATAAGAGAACCTAGAGTTGTAGTTGATGTCTCAGGTGTAAGAAAACCAAAGCCAGTGACTCTTGAACCTTGTGTTCTGAACAGTGTGTGGTTGTGTGTTGCAGTACATCCACCACCGGCTCATCCACCTCACGCCGGCCGACTACGACGACTTCGTCAACATCATCCGCAGCGCTCGTGGCGCCTTCTGCCTCACGCCGGTGGGCATGATGCAGTTCAACGACGTTCTCCAGAACCTGAAGAGAGGCAAGCAGACCAAGGAGCTGTGGCAGCGCATCTCCCTGGAGATGGCCACCTTCTCCCCCTGAGGACCTCCACCTTCTCCCCCTGAGGACCTCCACCTTCTCCCCCTGAGGACCTCCACCTTCTCCCCCTGAGGACCTCCACCTTCTCCCCCTGAGGACCTCCACCTTCTCCCTGAGGACCTCCACCTTCTCCCCCTGAGGACCTCCACCTTCTCCCTGAGGACCTCCACCTTCTCCCCCTGAGGACCTCCACCTTCTCTCCCTGGAGATGGCCACCTTCTCCCCCTGAGGACCTCCACCTTCTCCCCCTGAGGACCTCCACCTTCTCCCCCTGAGGACCTCCACCTTCTCCCCCTGAGGACCTCCACCTTCTCCCCCTGAGGACCTCCACCTTCTCCCCCTGAGGACCTCCACCTTCTCCCCCTGAGGACCTCCACCTTCTCCCCCTGAGGACCTCCACCTTCTCCCTGAGGACCTCCACCTTCTCCCCCTGAGGACCTCCACCTTCTCCCCCTGAGGACCTCCACCTTCTCCTCCTGAGGACCTCCACCTTCTCCCCCTGAGGACCTCCACCTTCTCCCCCTGAGGACCTCCACCTTCTCCCTGAGGACCTCCACCTTCTCCCTGAGGACCTCCACCTTCTCCCCCTGAGGACCTCCACCTTCTCTCTGAGGACCTCCACCTTCTCCCCCTGAGGACCTCCACCTTCTCCCCCTGAGGACCTCCACCTTCTCTCCCTGGAGATGGCCACCTTCTCCCCCTGAGGACCTCCACCTTCTCCCCCTGAGGACCTCCACCTTCTCCCCCTGAGGACCTCCACCTTCTCCCTGAGGACCTCCACCTTCTCCCCCTGAGGACCTCCACCTTCTCCCTGAGGACCTCCACCTTCTCCCCCTGAGGACCTCCACCTTCTCCCCCTGAGGACCTCCACCTTCTCCCTGAGGACCTCCACCTTCTCCCCCTGAGGACCTCCACCTTCTCGCTGAGGACCTCCACCTTCTCCCCCTGAGGACCTCCACCTTCTCCCCCTGAGGACCTCCACCTTCTCCCCCTGAGGACCTCCACCTTCTCCCTGAGGACCTCCACCTTCTCCCCCTGAGGACCTCCACCTTCTCCCTGAGGACCTCCACCTTCTCCCCCTGAGGACCTCCACCTTCTCTCCCTGAGGACCTCCACCTTCTCTCCCTGAGGACCTCCACCTTCTCCCTGAGGACCTCCACCTTCTCCACCTTCTCCCCCTGAGGACCTCCACCTTCTCCCCTGAGGACCTCCACCTTCTCTCTGAGGACCTCCACCTTCTCTCCCTGAGGACCTCCACCTTCTCTCCCTGAAAACCTCCACCTTCTCTCTGAGGACCGCCACCTTCTCTCCCTGAGGACCTCCACCTTCTCTCCCTGAGGACCTCCACCTTCTCTCCCTGAAAACCTCCACCTTCTCTCTGAGGACCTCCACCTTCTCCCCCTGAGGATCTCCACCTTCTCCCCCTGAGGACCTCCACCTTCTCTCCCTGAGGACCTCCACCTTCTCTCCCTGAAAACCTCCACCTTCTCTCCCTGAAAACCTCCACCTTCTCTCCCTGAGGACCTCCACCTTCTCCCCCTGAGGACCTCCACCTTCTCTCCCTGAAAACCTCCACCTTCTCTCCCTGAAAACCTCCACCTTCTCCCCCTAAGGACCCCAGGACCTCCACCTTCTCTCCCTGAGGACCTCCACCTTCTCCCCCTGAGGACCTCCACCTTCTCCCTGAGGACCTCCACCTTCTCCCCCTGAGGACCTCCACCTTCTCCCCGAGGACCTCCACCTCCTTGCAGCCTCATTCTGCCACATTCCTGGGGGTGGAAACGTCACGGCAACACGACTTGTCAGCGTTTTCTTTCATGTTTTCCAGACTTTGTATTGACTCCAATCAGAGGATGAAGCTGAAGCTGTTGTTGTTCTTCTTGTTCTCGTTCTCGTTCTTGTTCTTGTTCTTGTTGTGGTGTGGGATCCACATGTACACCCCCCCACCCCCTGAGGGCGTGGCATGCACTTTGCTCCACATCCAAAGCAGAAGTCAAAGTGGGGGTGGGGCATCTTTGCGGGGGACTTCAGTAGAGGTCAAAAGGTCACATGCGGGGGGGAGTGGCAGCTACCTGAGAACCAGTGAGAACCTGCAGCAGCCTGAAGTTCTCCAATGGACTTTCTAAACTTCTCACAATTTATAAAGTTAAATGTAAAGTTTCACAATTGTGTATCAGGTTTGTTCAAACACACACACACACACACACACACACACACACACACACACACACACACACACACACACACACACACACACACACACACACACACACACACACACACACACACACACACACACACACACACACACACCTTGTAGATTTCACTCCACATTGATTTGACAGGGAAAAGAGTATTTTTCCTATAATTTAATTGAGAGTGATACTTCCATATATTTTACATTTATGACAGTAATAAAAAGTGAAAGATTTGAAGCTTTTTTGTTTATTCATTATAATTCTAGTTTATAAGTCTTGAAAATACTGGCTCGTTAGTTTACATGAATTAAAATGTTCAAAAAGCATTTCCACGCTTGCATGTTGTGTTCTTCATTGTTCTGCTGGTTCCCCTTCCAGATGTCTTGCTGCTCCACCCGCTCACATTTCAAGGTGGAGCTGACAGGAACAAACCAGTGAAACAGGTCGGATCAAGACCTGGTGGAGCTCCCTCAGCAGGGCGGAAGGAAACCACTTGTGTGCTGCAGACCTCAATCTGAGTTTAACAAACCACATTTTGAGATGAATTGTGATTTTAAGAGCAGAACTTTGTAATGTGGTTTGACTGCTAGCAACCAGAACTACTGTCAGAATATTCAGTGGACAATTTAGTTTGAAAACCAAACAAAGAAATTATTTAGCTTCCAATAGATGAACTGTCACTCGAAGCCTTGGATTAACATACCAGGATCTCTGTTTCCTGGATTAACATACCAGGATCTCTGTTTCCTGGATTAACATACCAGGATCTCTGTGTTACCTGGATTAACATACCAGGATCTCTGTTACCTGGATAAACATACCAGGATCTCTGTTACCTGGATAAACATACCAGGATCTCTGTTACCTGGATTAACATACCAGGATCTCTGTTTCCTGGATTAACATACCAGGATCTCTGTTTCCTGGATTAACATACCAGGATCTCTGTTTCCTGGATTAACATACCAGGATCTCTGTTACCTGGATAAACATACCAGGATCTCTGTTACCTGGATTAACATACCAGGATCTCTGTTACCTGGATTAACATACCAGGATCTCTGTTTCCTGGATTAACATACCAGGATCTCTGTTACCTGGATTAACATACCAGGATCTCTGTTACCTGGATAAACATACCAGGATCTCTGTTACCTGGATTAACATACCAGGATCTCTGTTACCTGGATTAACATACCAGGATCTCTCTGTTACCTGGATTAACATACCAGGATCTCTGTTTCCTGGATTAACATACCAGGATCTCTGTTTCCTGGATTAACATACCAGGATCTCTGTTTCCTGGATTAACATACCAGGATCTCTGTTACCTGGATTAACATACCAGGATCTCTGTTTCCTGGATTAACATACCAGGATCTCTGTTTCCTGGATTAACATACCAGGATCTCTGTTTCCTGGATTAACATACCAGGATCTCTGTGTTACCTGGATTAACATACCAGGATCTCTGTTACCTGGATAAACATACCAGGATCTCTGTTACCTGGATTAACATACCAGGATCTCTGTTTCCTGGATTAACATACCAGGATCTCTGTTTCCTGGATTAACATACCAGGATCTCTGTTTCCTGGATTAACATACCAGGATCTCTGTGTTACCTGGATTAACATACCAGGATCTCTGTTACCTGGATTAACATACCAGGATCTCTGTTTCCTGGATTAACATACCAGGATCTCTGTTTCCTGGATTAACATAACAGGATCTCTGTTACCTGGATTAACATACCAGGATCTGTTTCCTGGATTAACATACCAGGATCTCTGTTTCCTGGATTAACATAACAGGATCTCTGTTACCTGGATTAACATACCAGGATCTCTGTTTCCTGGATTAACATACCAGGATCTCTGTTTCCTGGATTAACATACCAGGATCTCTGTTTCCTGGATTAACATACCAGGATCTCTGTTTCCTGGATTAACATACCAGGATCTCTGTTACCTGGATTAACATACCAGGATCTCTGTTTCCTGGATTAACATACCAGGATCTCTGTTTCCTGGATTAACATACCAGGATCTCTGTTTCCTGGATTAACATACCAGGATCTCTGTTTCCTGGATTAACATACCAGGATCTCTGTTACCTGGATTAACATACCAGGATCTCTGTTACCTGGATTAACATACCAGGATCTCTGTTTCCTGGATTAACATACCAGGATCTCTGTTTCCTGGATTAACATACCAGGATCTCTGTTTCCTGGATTAACATACCAGGATCTCTGTGTTACCTGGATTAACATACCAGGATCTCTGTTACCTGGATAAACATACCAGGATCTCTGTTACCTGGATTAACATACCAGGATCTCTGTTACCTGGATTAACATACCAGGATCTCTGTTTCCTGGATTAACATACCAGGATCTCTGTTTCCTGGATTAACATACCAGGATCTCTGTGTTACCTGGATTAACATACCAGGATCTCTGTTACCTGGATAAACATACCAGGATCTCTGTTACCTGGATTAACATACCAGGATCTCTGTTTCCTGGATTAACATACCAGGATCTCTGTTTCCTGGATTAACATACCAGGATCTCTGTTTCCTGGATTAACATACCAGGATCTCTGTGTTACCTGGATTAACATAACAGGATCTCTGTTACCTGGATTAACATACCAGGATCTCTGTTTCCTGGATTAACATACCAGGATCTCTGTTTCCTGGATTAACATAACAGGATCTCTGTTACCTGGATTAACATACCAGGATCTGTTTCCTGGATTAACATACCAGGATCTCTGTTTCCTGGATTAACATAACAGGATCTCTGTTACCTGGATTAACATACCAGGATCTCTGTTTCCTGGATTAACATACCAGGATCTCTGTTTCCTGGATTAACATACCAGGATCTCTGTTTCCTGGATTAACATACCAGGATCTCTGTTTCCTGGATTAACATACCAGGATCTCTGTTACCTGGATTAACATACCAGGATCTCTGTTTCCTGGATTAACATACCAGGATCTCTGTTTCCTGGATTAACATACCAGGATCTCTGTTTCCTGGATTAACATACCAGGATCTCTGTTTCCTGGATTAACATACCAGGATCTCTGTTACCTGGATTAACATACCAGGATCTCTGTTACCTGGATTAACATACCAGGATCTCTGTTTCCTGGATTAACATACCAGGATCTCTGTTTCCTGGATTAACATACCAGGATCTCTGTTTCCTGGATTAACATACCAGGATCTCTGTTTCCTGGATTAACATACCAGGATCTCTGTTACCTGGATTAACATACCAGGATCTCTGTTACCTGGATTAACATACCAGGATCTCTGTTTCCTGGATTAACATACCAGGATCTCTGTTACCTGGATTAACATACCAGGATCTCTGTTTCCTGGATTAACATACCAGGATCTCTGTTTCCTGGATTAACATACCAGGATCTCTGTGTTTCCTGGATTAACATACCAGGATCTCTGTTACCTGGATTAACATACCAGGATCTCTGTTTCCTGGATTAACATACCAGGATCTCTGTTTCCTGGATTAACATAACAGGATCTCTGTTACCTGGATTAACATACCAGGATCTGTTTCCTGGATTAACATACCAGGATCTCTGTTACCTGGATTAACATACTAGGATCTCTGTTACCTGGATTAACATACCAGGATCTCTGTTTCCTGGATTAACATACCAGGATCTCTGTGTTTCCTGGATTAACATACCAGGATCTCTGTTACCTGGATTAACATACCAGGATCTCTGTTTCCTGGATTAACATACCAGGATCTCTGTGTTTCCTGGATTAACATACCAGGATCTCTGTTTCCTGGATAAACATACCAGGATCTCTGTTTCCTGGATTAACATACCAGGATCTCTGTTTCCTGGATTAACATACCAGGATCTCTGTTTCCTGGATTAACATACCAGGATCTCTGTTACCTGGATTAACATACCAGGATCTCTGTTACCTGGATTAACATACCAGGATCTCTGTTTCCTGGATTAACATACCAGGATCTCTGTTTCCTGGATTAACATACCAGGATCTCTGTGTTTCCTGGATTAACATACCAGGATCTCTGTTACCTGGATTAACATACCAGGATCTCTGTTTCCTGGATTAACATACCAGGATCTCTGTTACCTGGATTAACATACCAGGATCTCTGTTTCCTGGATTAACATACCAGGATCTCTGTGTTTCCTGGATTAACATACCAGGATCTCTGTTACCTGGATTAACATACTAGGATCTCTGTTACCTGGATTAACATACCAGGATCTCTGTTTCCTGGATTAACATACCAGGATCTCTGTGTTTCCTGGATTAACATACCAGGATCTCTGTTACCTGGATTAACATACCAGGATCTCTGTTTCCTGGATTAACATACCAGGATCTCTGTGTTTCCTGGATTAACATACCAGGATCTCTGTTTCCTGGATTAACATACCAGGATCTCTGTTACCTGGATTAACATACCAGGATCTCTGTGTTACCTAGATTAACATACCAGGATCTCTGTGTTACCTGGATTAACATACCAGGATCTCTGTTACCTGGATTAACATACCAGGATATGTTACCTGGATTAACATACCAGGATCTCTGTGACCTGGATTAACATACCAGGATCTCTGTGTTACCTGGATTAACATACCAGGATCTCTGTTTCCTGGATTAACATACCAGGATCTCTGTTTCCTGGATTGACATACCAGGATCTCTGTGTTACCTAGATTAACATACCAGGATCTCTGTTACCTGGATTAACATACCAGGATCTCTGTGTTACCTGGATTAACATACCAGGATCTCTGTTACCTGGATTAACATACCAGGATATGTTACCTGGATTAACATACCAGGATCTCTGTTTCCTGGATTAACATACCAGGATCTCTGTTACCTGGATTAACATACCAGGATCTCTGTTTCCTGGATTAACATACCAGGATCTCTGTTTCCTGGATTAACATACCAGGATCTCTGTTACCTGGATTAACATACCAGGATCTCTGTGTTACCTAGATTAACATACCAGGATCTCTGTTACCTGGATTAACATACCAGGATCTCTGTGTTACCTGGATTAACATACCAGGATCTCTGTTACCTGGATTAACATACCAGGATATGTTACCTGGATTAACATACCAGGATCTCTGTTTCCTGGATTAACATACCAGGATCTCTGTTTCCTGGATTAACATAACAGGATCTCTGTTACCTGGATTAACATACCAGGATCTCTGTTTCCTGGATTAACATAACAGGATCTCTGTTTCCTGGATTAACATAACAGGATCTCTGTTTCCTGGATTAACATACCAGGATCTCTGTTTCCTGGATTAACATACCAGGATCTCTGTTTCCTGGATTAACATACCAGGATCTCTGTTTCCTGGATTAACATACCAGGATCTCTGTGTTTCCTGGATTAACATACCAGGATCTCTGTTACCCGGATTAACATACCAGGATCTCTGTTTCCTGGATTAACATACCAGGATCTCTGTGTTACCTAGATTAACATACCAGGATCTCTGTTACCTGGATTAACATACCAGGATCTCTGTTACCTGGAGTAACATACCAGGATATGTTACCTGGATTAACATACCAGGATCTCTGTGACCTGGATTAACATACCAGGATCTCTGTTACCTGGATTAACATACCAGGATCTCTGTGTTACCTGGATTAACATACCAGGATCTCTGTGACCTGGATTAACATACCAGGATCTCTGTTACCTGGATTAACATACCAGGATCTCTGTGTTACCTGGATTAACATACCAGGATCTCTGTGTTACCTGGATTAACATACGAGAATATCTGTCACTGTGGCAGGACGAAGGATGAGGCAGAGCTGAATCTTGGAACACGTCTTTATTGTAGCGAACACAGAACTGGACTGGAACAGCCCACAAACGCCCCAGCGCGGGAGAGCCCAAACCCCGCCCCTCTACCCAGAGTCCTTTGGGGTGAGAGGCCTGGCTCCTAGCGACCGCCACACAGCCCCCCGGACACCCAGAAGGCACATCTGGGAAACCAGTCAGTATCTCACTGGAGGCCTCAACGGACGGCCATAACGGCTGCGTTGTCCCTCAGGCGAAACCTCAGGTGAAACTCGGCGAGCAGGGCGTCCATGAGGAGGAGAAAACACTGGGGGTCTTGAAGGAGGACGACCACGACGGGGAACCTGGGCAGGACACATGACCTCATCGGCCATCACAAAAGCGGGCTTCAGCCTGTCTAATGAAATGCACTCCCTACACCCCCCCATATCCAGCACAAAAACCTTAGGACCCCTCTCCAGGACCCTAAAGGGGCCATCATACGGGGGTTGTAAGGGCGAGCGGTGAGTGTCATGTCGTACGAAAAAGAAACGGGCCGAATTAAGCTCCACCGGAACAAATGACCGTGGAAAACAGTGGTGAACGGGGCCCGGAGCCGAAAAACGGCTGGAGGAAAATGGGCCGACGTCTGACCGGGGTCGAGGCGCAGAACTCACAGGCAAAATTCCCCAGGAACACGGAGCAGCTGACGAAGCACGAGCTTGGCGGGCGACGCATTTAGATCCTCCTTAGGAGCCCAACATAACCCCAGCATTACCCAAGGCAAACGGTCCACCCAGTTACCATCAGACAGTGCGGCACGCAGCGCTGCTTTAAGGGACCGGTGAAAACGCTCACACAAGCCATTAGCCTGAGGGTGATATGCAGTAGTACGATATACCTGCACACCCAGAGACCCCGCCATCACAGACCAAAGCTCTGACACAAACTGGGGGCCCCTGTCGGAGGTAATATCTGACGGGGTACCGAAACGCGAGACCCAAGCAGAAAGGAACGTGCGCGCCACATCTGCGGAAGTGGTGGAGGACAGAGGAACCGCCTCTGGCCACCTGGTGGTTCGATCCTCCATCGTAAGCAGGAGGGTAAAACCCTGCGAAGGAGGCAGAGGACCCACCAAATCCACATGCACGTGGTCAAAACGTCTCGCCGGGATGGGGAACGATTCCAGGGGTGCCTTAGTGTGCTGGTGGACCTTAGCACGCTGACACGCGACACACGCAGCCGCCCACTCTTTAACATCGCGGCGAAGGCCCAGCCAAATAAACTTAGCCCCGACCAATTTCACCGACGCCCGCACCCCTGGATGAGAAAGGGAATTAATAGAATCGAAAACGCGCCGGCGCCAAGAAACTGGAACTACGGGGCGGGGCCGACCTGTGGAGACATCGCAGAGGAGAGACAAACCCCCCTCCTCCTAAACCGCATTCTCCAGCCTAAGGCCCGTACTTGTAGACTGGAGGGTCAAAATGTCTGAGTCATCGGATTGGTCGGCAGCTATAGCACAAAAATCCAGCCCCAGATGCACCGGACACACAAGCACACGAGACGGACAATCAGCGACACAATCCGCCTTACCAGCCACATGTCGAACATCGGTCGTAAACTCGGAGTTGGATGCCAAATGGCGCTGCTGGCGAGCAGACCACGGCTCCGTCACCTTAGACAGCGCAAAGGTCAACGGTTTGTGATCCACATAAGCTGTGAATGAACGATCCTCCAAAAGGAAACGGAAATGACGAGTTGCAAGATACAACGCCAACAACTCAGTCGGCTGCAGAAGGTGGGCGGCACGCGGAAGAAAACGGTTGTAGAAATTAATCATGCCCAAAAACTCCTGCAGGGCCTTAACAGAGGCTGGACGAGGGAAATCTGTCACCGCTTGCACCTTAGAAGGCAACGGAATGGCACCCTGAGCTGGAATACCATGACCCAAACAGCCAATCACAGGCAGATCAAACTGGCACTTGGCAGGGTTGACAATAAGGCCATGTTCCTCAAGGCGCTGGAAAACTTGCTTTAGGTGTGACAAATGCTCCTCAGCTGAAGAACTAGCCACCAAGATGTCGTCCAGGTAAACAAACACGAAAGCGAGGTCGAGCAGCACCGAGTCCATCAACCTCTGAAAAGTCTGTGCTGGCCCTTTAAGGCCAAAAGGCATGCGCAGGAACTCAAAGAGCCCGGACGGGGTAATAACTGCAGTCTTAGGCACATCATCTGCAAGCAGAGGAACCTGGTGAGAACCGCCACCAGAAGTCCATTTCACAAAGCAGGTTTATCGATTACCCCAGGTTGATTAACACCGAGTTGAGGGAAATGCGGGGTTTTCCGTTTCACAACAGGAGGTAACAACCAGAGGAGGAGGGGTAACTCCAACCTGTTTCACAACAGGAGGTAACAACCAGAGGAAGAGGGGTAACTCCAGCCTGTTTCACAACAGGAGGTAACAACCAGAGGAGGAGGGGTAACTCCAGCCTGTTTCACAACAGGAGGTAACAACCAGAGGAAGAGGGGTAACTCCAGTCTGTTTCACAACAGGAGGTAACAAGCAGAGGAAGAGGGGTAACTCCAACCTGTTTCACAACAGGAGGTAACAACCAGAGGAAGAGGGGTAACTCCAGTCTGTTTCACAACAGGAGGTAACAACCAGAGGAAGAGGGGTAACTCCAGTCTGTTTCACAACAGGGGGTAACAACCAGAGGAAGAGGGGTAACTCCAACCTGTTTCACAACAGGAGGTAACAACCAGAGGAAGAGGGGTAACTCCAGTCTGTTTCACAACAGGAGGTAACAACCAGAGGAAGAGGGGTAACTCCAACCTGTTTCACAACAGGAGGTAACAACCAGAGGAAGAGGGGTAACTCCAACCTGTTTCACAACAGGGGGTAACAACCAGAGGAAGAGGGGTAACTCCAACCTGTTTCACAACAGGAGGTAACAACCAGAGGAAGAGGGGTAACTCCAGTCTGTTTCACAACAGGAGGTAACAACCAGAGGAAGAGGGGTAACTCCAACCTGTTTCACAACAGGGGGTAACAACCAGAGGAAGAGGGGTAACTCCAACCTGTTTCACAACAGGGGGTAACAACCAGAGGAAGAGGGGTAACTCCAGTCTGTTTCACAACAGGAGGTAACAACCAGAGGAAGAGGGGTAACTCCAGTCTGTTTCACAACAGGAGGTAACAACCAGAGGAAGAGGGGTAACTCCAACCTGTTTCACAACAGGGGGTAACAACCAGAGGAAGAGGGGTAACTCCAGTCTGTTTCACAACAGGAGGTAACAACCAGAGGAAGAGGGGTAACTCCAACCTGTTTCACAACAGGAGGTAACAACCAGAGGAAGAGGGGTACCTCCACCCTGTTTCACAACAGGAGGTAATACCCAGAGGAAGAGGGGTAACTCCAGCCTGTTTCACAACAGGAGGTAACAACCAGAGGAAGAGGGGTAACTCCAACCTGTTTCACAACAGGGGGTAACAACCAGAGGAAGAGGGGTAACTACAGCCTGTTTCACAACAAGAGGTAACAACCAGAGGAAGAGGGGTAACTCCAACCTGTTTCACAACAGGGGGTAACAACCAGAGGAAGAGGGGTAACTACAGCCTGTTTCACAACAAGAGGTAACAACCAGAGGAAGAGGGGTAACTCCAACCTGTTTCACAACAGGAGGTAACAACCAGAGGAAGAGGGGTAACTCAAGCCTGTTTCACAACAGGGGGTAACAACCAGAGGAAGAGGGGTAACTCCAGTCTGTTTCACAACAGGAGGTAACAACCAGAGGAAGAGGGGTAACTCCAACCTGTTTCACAACAGGAGGTAACAACCAGAGGAAGAGGGGTAACTCCAACCTGTTTCACAACAGGAGGTAACAACCAGAGGAAGAGGGGTAACTCCACCCTGTTTCACAACAGGAGGTAACAACCAGAGGAAGAGGGGTAACTCCAACCTGTTTCACAACAGGAGGTAACAACCAGAGGAAGAGGGGTAACTCCAGTCTGTTTCACAACAGGAGGTAACAACCAGAGGAAGAGGGGTAACTCCAACCTGTTTCACAACAGGAGGTAACAACCAGAGGAAGAGGGGTAACTCCAGTCTGTTTCACAACAGGAGGTAACAACCAGAGGAAGAGGGGTAACTCCAACCTGTTTCACAACAGGAGGTAACAACCAGAGGAAGAGGGGTAACTCCAACCTGTTTCACAACAGGAGGTAACAACCAGAGGAAGAGGGGTAACTCCAACCTGTTTCACAACAGGGGGTAACAACCAGAGGAAGAGGGGTAACTCCAACCTGTTTCACAACAGGAGGTAACAACCAGAGGAAGAGGGGTAACTCCAACCTGTTTCACAACAGGAGGTAACAACCAGAGGAAGAGGGGTAACTCCAGTCTGTTTCACAACAGGAGGTAACAACCAGAGGAAGAGGGGCAACTCCAGCCTGTTTCACAACAGGAGGTAACAACCAGAGGAAGAGGGGTAACTCCAGTCTGTTTCACAACAGGAGGTAACAACCAGAGGAAGAGGGGTAACTCCAGTCTGTTTCACAACAGAAGGTAACAACCAGAGGAAGAGGGGTAACTCCAACCTGTTTCACAACAGGAGGTAACAACCAGAGGAAGAGGGGTAACTCCAACCTGTTTCACAACAGGGGGTAACAACCAGAGGAAGAGGGGTAACTCCAACCAGAGGAAGAGGGGTAACTCCAACCAGAGGAAGAGGGGTAACTCCAACCAGAGGAAGAGGGGTAACTCCAGCCTGTTTCACAACAGGAGGTAACAACCAGAGGAAGAGGGGTAACTCCAACCTGTTTCACAACAGGGGGTAACAACCAGAGGAAGAGGGGTAACTCCAACCAGAGGAAGAGGGGTAACTCCAACCTGTTTCACAACAGGGGGTAACAACCAGAGGAAGAGGGGTAACTCCAACCTGTTTCACAACAGGGGGTAACAACCAGAGGAAGAGGGGTAACTCCAACCTGTTTCACAACAGGAGGTAACAACCAGAGGAAGAGGGGTAACTCCAGTCTGTTTCACAACAGGAGGTAACAACCAGAGGAAGAGGGGTAACTCCAGTCTGTTTCACAACAGGAGGTAACAACCAGAGGAAGAGGGGTAACTCCAACCTGTTTCACAACAGGAGGTAACAACCAGAGGAAGAGGGGTAACTCCAACCTGTTTCACAACAGGAGGTAACAACCAGAGGAAGAGGGGTAACTCCAGTCTGTTTCACAACAGGAGGTAACTCCAACCAGAGGAAGAGGGGTAACTCCAACCTGTTTCACAACAGGGGGTAACAACCAGAGGAAGAGGGGTAACTCCAACCTGTTTCACAACAGGAGGTAACAACCAGAGGAAGAGGGGTAACTCCAACCTGTTTCACAACAGGAGGTAACAACCAGAGGAAGAGGGGTAACTCCAACCTGTTTCACAACAGGAGGTAACAACCAGAGGAAGAGGGGTAACTCCAACCTGTTTCACAACAGGAGGTAACAACCAGAGGAAGAGGGGTAACTACAGCCTGTTTCACAACAGGAGGTAACAACCAGAGGAAGAGGGGTAACTCCAACCTGTTTCACAACAGGAGGTAACAACCAGAGGAAGAGGGGTAACTCCAGTCTGTTTCACAACAGGAGGTAACAACCAGAGGAAGAGGGGTAACTCCAACCTGTTTCACAACAGGGGGTAACAACCAGAGGAAGAGGGGTAACTCCAACCTGTTTCACAACAGGAGGTAACAAATAGAGGAAGAGGGGTAACTCCAGCCTGTTTCACAACAGGAGGTAACAACCAGAGGAAGAGGGGTAACTCCAGTCTGTTTCACAACAGGAGGTAACAACCAGAGGAAGAGGGGTAACTCCAACCTGTTTCACAACAGGAGGTAACAACCAGAGGAAGAGGGGTAACTCCAACCTGTTTCACAACAGGAGGTAACAACCAGAGGAAGAGGGGTAACTCCAACCTGTTTCACAACAGGAGGTAACAACCAGAGGAAGAGGGGTAACTCCAGTCTGTTTCACAACAGGAGGTAACAACCAGAGGAAGAGGGGTAACTCCAGTCTGTTTCACAACAGGAGGTAACAACCAGAGGAAGAGGGGTAACTCCAACCTGTTTCACAACAGGAGGTAACAACCAGAGGAAGAGGGGTAACTCCAACCTGTTTCACAACAGGAGGTAACAACCAGAGGAAGAGGGGTAACTCCAGTCTGTTTCACAACAGGAGGTAACAACCAGAGGAAGAGGGGTAACTCCAACCTGTTTCACAACAGGGGGTAACAACCAGAGGAAGAGGGGTAACTCCAACCTGTTTCACAACAGGAGGTAACAACCAGAGGAAGAGGGGTAACTCCAACCTGTTTCACAACAGGAGGTAACAACCAGAGGAAGAGGGGTAACTCCAACCTGTTTCACAACAGGGGGTAACAACCAGAGGAAGAGGGGTAACTCCAACCTGTTTCACAACAGGAGGTAACAACCAGAGGAAGAGGGGTAACTCCAACCTGTTTCACAACAGGAGGTAACAACCAGAGGAAGAGGGGTAACTCCAGCCTGTTTCACAACAGGAGGTAACAACCAGAGGAAGAGGGGTAACTCCAACCTGTTTCACAACAGGAGGTAACAACCAGAGGAAGAGGGGTAACTCCAACCTGTTTCACAACAGGGGGTAACAACCAGAGGAAGAGGGGTAACTACAGCCTGTTTCACAACAGGAGGTAACAACCAGAGGAAGAGGGGTAACTCCAGTCTGTTTCACAACAGGAGGTAACAACCAGAGGAAGAGAGGTAACTCCAGTCTGTTTCACAACAGGAGGTAACAACCAGAGGAAGAGGGGTAACTCCAGCCTGTTTCACAACAGGAGGTAACAACCAGAGGAAGAGGGGTAACTCCAGTCTGTTTCACAACAGGAGGTAACAACCAGAGGAAGAGGGGTAACTCCAGTCTGTTTCACAACAGGAGGTAACAACCAGAGGAAGAGGGGTAACTCCAACCTGTTTCACAACAGGAGGTAACAACCAGAGGAAGAGGGGTAACTCCAACCTGTTTCACAACAGAAGGTAACTCCAACCAGAGGAAGAGGGGTAACTCCAACCTGTTTCACAACAGGGGGTAACAACCAGAGGAAGAGGGGTAACTCCAACCTGTTTCACAACAGGGGGTAACAACCAGAGGAAGAGGGGTAACTCCAACCTGTTTCACAACAGGGGGTAACAACCAGAGGAAGAGGGGTAACTCCAACCTGTTTCACAACAGGGGGTAACAACCAGAGGAAGAGGGGTAACTCCAACCTGTTTCACAACAGGAGGTAACAACCAGAGGAAGAGGGGTAACTCCAGTCTGTTTCACAACAGGAGGTAACAACCAGAGGAAGAGGGGTAACTCCAACCTGTTTCACAACAGGAGGTAACAACCAGAGGAAGAGGGGTAACTCCAACCTGTTTCACAACAGAAGGTAACTCCAACCAGAGGAAGAGGGGTAACTCCAACCTGTTTCACAACAGGAGGTAACAACCAGAGGAAGAGGGGTAACTCCAGTCTGTTTCACAACAGGAGGTAACAACCAGAGGAAGAGGGGTAACTCCAACCTGTTTCACAACAGGGGGTAACAACCAGAGGAAGAGGGGTAACTCCAACCAGAGGAAGAGGGGTAACTCCAACCTGTTTCACAACAGGAGGTAACAACCAGAGGAAGAGGGGTAACTCCAACCTGTTTCACAACAGGAGGTAACAACCAGAGGAAGAGGGGTAACTCCAGTCTGTTTCACAACAGGAGGTAACAACCAGAGGAAGAGGGGTAACTCCAACCTGTTTCACAACAGGAGGTAACAACCAGAGGAAGAGGGGTAACTCCAGTCTGTTTCACAACAGGGGGTAACAACCAGAGGAAGAGGGGTAACTCCAACCTGTTTCACAACAGGAGGTAACAACCAGAGGAAGAGGGGTAACTCCAACCTGTTTCACAACAGGAGGTAACAACCAGAGGAAGAGGGGTAACTCCAACCTGTTTCACAACAGGAGGTAACAACCAGAGGAAGAGGGGTAACTCCAACCTGTTTCACAACAGGGGGTAACAACCAGAGGAAGAGGGGTAACTCCAACCTGTTTCACAACAGGAGGTAACAACCAGAGGAAGAGGGGTAACTCCAACCTGTTTCACAACAGGAGGTAACAACCAGAGGAAGAGGGGTAACTCCAGCCTGTTTCACAACAGGAGGTAACAACCAGAGGAAGAGGGGTAACTCCAACCTGTTTCACAACAGGAGGTAACAACCAGAGGAAGAGGGGTAACTCCAACCTGTTTCACAACAGGAGGTAACAACCAGAGGAAGAGGGGTAACTCCAGTCTGTTTCACAACAGGAGGTAACAACCAGAGGAAGAGGGGTAACTCCAACCTGTTTCACAACAGGAGGTAACAACCAGAGGAAGAGGGGTAACTCCAACCTGTTTCACAACAGGGGGTAACAACCAGAGGAAGAGGGGTAACTACAGCCTGTTTCACAACAAGAGGTAACAACCAGAGGAAGAGGGGTAACTCCAACCTGTTTCACAACAGGAGGTAACAACCAGAGGAAGAGGGGTAACTCCAGTCTGTTTCACAACAGGAGGTAACAACCAGAGGAAGAGGGGTAACTCCAACCTGTTTCACAACAGGAGGTAACAACCAGAGGAAGAGGGGTAACTCCAACCTGTTTCACAACAGGAGGTAACAACCAGAGGAAGAGGGGTAACTCCAACCTGTTTCACAACAGGAGGTAACAACCAGAGGAAGAGGGGTAACTCCAACCTGTTTCACAACAGGAGGTAACAACCAGAGGAAGAGGGGTAACTCCAACCTGTTTCACAACAGGGGGTAACAACCAGAGGAAGAGGGGTAACTCCAACCTGTTTCACAACAGGAGGTAACAACCAGAGGAAGAGGGGTAACTCCAACCTGTTTCACAACAGGAGGTAACAACCAGAGGAAGAGGGGTAACTCCAGCCTGTTTCACAACAGGAGGTAACAACCAGAGGAAGAGGGGTAACTCCAACCTGTTTCACAACAGGAGGTAACAACCAGAGGAAGAGGGGTAACTCCAACCTGTTTCACAACAGGAGGTAACAACCAGAGGAAGAGGGGTAACTCCAACCTGTTTCACAACAGGAGGTAACAACCAGAGGAAGAGGGGTAACTCCAACCTGTTTCACAACAGGAGGTAACAACCAGAGGAAGAGGGGTAACTCCAACCTGTTTCACAACAGGGGGTAACAACCAGAGGAAGAGGGGTAACTACAGCCTGTTTCACAACAAGAGGTAACAACCAGAGGAAGAGGGGTAACTCCAACCTGTTTCACAACAGGAGGTAACAACCAGAGGAAGAGGGGTAACTCAAGCCTGTTTCACAACAGGGGGTAACAACCAGAGGAAGAGGGGTAACTCCAGTCTGTTTCACAACAGGAGGTAACAACCAGAGGAAGAGGGGTAACTCCAACCTGTTTCACAACAGGAGGTAACAACCAGAGGAAGAGGGGTAACTCCAACCTGTTTCACAACAGGAGGTAACAACCAGAGGAAGAGGGGTAACTCAAGCCTGTTTCACAACAGGGGGTAACAACCAGAGGAAGAGGGGTAACTCCAGTCTGTTTCACAACAGGAGGTAACAACCAGAGGAAGAGGGGTAACTCCAACCTGTTTCACAACAGGAGGTAACAACCAGAGGAAGAGGGGTAACTCCAACCTGTTTCACAACAGGAGGTAACAACCAGAGGAAGAGGGGTAACTCCAACCTGTTTCACAACAGGAGGTAACAACCAGAGGAAGAGGGGTAACTCCAGTCTGTTTCACAACAGGAGGTAACAACCAGAGGAAGAGGGGTAACTCCAACCTGTTTCACAACAGGAGGTAACAACCAGAGGAAGAGGGGTAACTCCAACCTGTTTCACAACAGGAGGTAACAACCAGAGGAAGAGGGGTAACTCCAGTCTGTTTCACAACAGGAGGTAACAACCAGAGGAAGAGGGGTAACTCCAACCTGTTTCACAACAGGAGGTAACAACCAGAGGAAGAAGGGTAACTCCAACCTGTTTCACAACAGGAGGTAACAACCAGAGGAAGAGGGGTAACTCCAACCTGTTTCACAACAGGAGGTAACAACCAGAGGAAGAGGGGTAACTCCAGTCTGTTTCACAACAGGAGGTAACAACCAGAGGAAGAGGGGTAACTCCAACCTGTTTCACAACAGGAGGTAACAACCAGAGGAAGAGGGGTAACTCCAGTCTGTTTCACAACAGGAGGTAACAACCAGAGGAAGACGGGTAACTCCAGTCTGTTTCACAACAGGAGGTAACAACCAGAGGAAGAGGGGTAACTACAGCCTGTTTCACAACAGGAGGTAACAACCAGAGGAAGAGGGGTAACTCCAGTCTGTTTCACAACAGGGGGTAACAACCAGAGGAAGAGGGGTAACTCCAGTCTGTTTCACAACAGGAGGTAACAACCAGAGGAAGAGGGGTAACTCCAGCCTGTTTCACAACAGGAGGTAACAACCAGAGGAAGAGGGGTAACTCCAGCCTGTTTCACAACAGGAGGTAACAACCAGAGGAAGAGGGGTATCTCCAGTCTGTTTCACAACAGGAGGTAACAACCAGAGGAAGAGGGGTAACTCCAACCTGTTTCACAACAGGAGGTAACAACCAGAGGAAGAGGGGTAACTCCAACCTGTTTCACAACAGGAGGTAACAACCAGAGGAAGAGGGGTAACTCCAACCTGTTTCACAACAGGAGGTAACAACCAGAGGAAGAGGGGTAACTCCAACCTGTTTCACAACAGGAGGTAACAACCAGAGGAAGAGGGGTAACTCCAACCTGTTTCACAACAGGGGGTAACAACCAGAGGAAGAGGGGTAACTCCAACCTGTTTCACAACAGGAGGTAACAACCAGAGGAAGAGGGGTAACTCCAACCTGTTTCACAACAGGAGGTAACAACCAGAGGAAGAGGGGTAACTCCAACCTGTTTCACAACAGGAGGTAACAACCAGAGGAAGAGGGGTAACTCCAGTCTGTTTCACAACAGGAGGTAACAACCAGAGGAAGAGGGGCAACTCCAGCCTGTTTCACAACAGGAGGTAACAACCAGAGGAAGAGGGGTAACTCCAGTCTGTTTCACAACAGGAGGTAACAACCAGAGGAAGAGGGGTAACTCCAGTCTGTTTCACAACAGGAGGTAACAACCAGAGGAAGAGGGGCAACTCCAGCCTGTTTCACAACAGGAGGTAACAACCAGAGGAAGAGGGGTAACTCCAGTGTGTTTCACAACAGGAGGTAACAACCAGAGGAAGAGGGGTAACTCCAGTCTGTTTCACAACAGAAGGTAACAACCAGAGGAAGAGGGGTAACTCCAGTCTGTTTCACAACAGAAGGTAACAACCAGAGGAAGAGGGGTAACTCCAACCTGTTTCACAACAGGGGGTAACAACCAGAGGAAGAGGGGTAACTCCAGCCTGTTTCACAACAGAAGGTAACAACCAGAGGAAGAGGGGTAACTCCAACCTGTTTCACAACAGAAGGTAACAACCAGAGGAAGAGGGGTAACTCCAACCTGTTTCACAACAGGGGGTAACAACCAGAGGAAGAGGGGTAACTCCAACCTGTTTCACAACAGGGGGTAACAACCAGAGGAAGAGGGGTAACTACAGCCTGTTTCACAACAGGAGGTAACAACCAGAGGAAGAGGGGTAACTCCAGTCTGTTTCACAACAGGAGGTAACAACCAGAGGAAGAGGGGTAACTCCAACCTGTTTCACAACAGAAGGTAACTCCAACCAGAGGAAGAGGGGTAACTCCAACCTGTTTCACAACAGGGGGTAACAACCAGAGGAAGAGGGGTAACTCCAGTCTGTTTCACAACAGGGGGTAACAACCAGAGGAAGAGGGGTAACTCCAGTCTGTTTCACAACAGGAGGTAACAACCAGAGGAAGAGGGGTAACTCCAACCTGTTTCACAACAGGGGGTAACAACCAGAGGAAGAGGGGTAACTCCAACCTGTTTCACAACAGGAGGTAACAACCAGAGGAAGAGGGGTAACTCCAGTCTGTTTCACAACAGGAGGTAACAACCAGAGGAAGAGGGGTAACTCCAACCTGTTTCACAACAGGGGGTAACAACCAGAGGAAGAGGGGTAACTCCAGCCTGTTTCACAACAGGAGGGAACAACCAGAGGAAGAGGGGTAACTCCAGTCTGTTTCACAACAGGGGGTAACAACCAGAGGAAGAGGGGTAACTCCAGTCTGTTTCACAACAGGAGGTAACAACCAGAGGAAGAGGGGTAACTCCAACCTGTTTCACAACAGGGGGTAACAACCAGAGGAAGAGGGGTAACTCCAGTCTGTTTCACAACAGGAGGTAACAACCAGAGGAAGAGGGGTAACTCCAACCTGTTTCACAACAGGAGGTAACAACCAGAGGAAGAGGGGTAACTCCAGTCTGTTTCACAACAGGAGGTAACAACCAGAGGAAGAGGGGTAACTCCAGTCTGTTTCACAACAGGAGGTAACAACCAGAGGAAGAGGGGTAACTCCAGTCTGTTTCACAACAGGAGGTAACAACCAGAGGAAGAGGGGTAACTCCAGTCTGTTTCACAACAGGAGGTAACAACCAGAGGAAGAGGGGTAACTCCAACCTGTTTCACAACAGGAGGTAACAACCAGAGGAAGAGGGGTAACTCCAACCTGTTTCACAACAGGAGGTAGCAACCAGAGGAAGAGGGGTAACTACAGTCTGTTTCACAACAGGGGGTAACAACCAGAGGAAGAGGGGTAACTCCAACCAGAGGAAGAGGGGTAACTCCAGTCTGTTTCACAACAGGAGGTAACAACCAGAGGAAGAGGGGTAACTCCAGTCTGTTTCACAACAGGAGGTAACAACCAGAGGAAGAGGGGTAACTCCAGTCTGTTTCACAACAGGAGGTAACAACCAGAGGAAGAGGGGTAACTCCAACCAGAGGAAGAGGGGTAACTCCAACCTGTTTCACAACAGGGGGTAACAACCAGAGGAAGAGGGGTAACTCCAACCAGAGGAAGAGGGGTAACTCCAACCTGTTTCACAACAGGGGGTAACAACCAGAGGAAGAGGGGTAACTCCAACCAGAGGAAGAGGGGTAACTCCAGTCTGTTTCACAACAGGGGGTAACAACCAGAGGAAGAGGGGTAACTCCAGTCTGTTTCACAACAGGAGGTAACAACCAGAGGAAGAGGGGTAACTCCAACCTGTTTCACAACAGGGGGTAACAACCAGAGGAAGAGGGGTAACTCCAACCAGAGGAAGAGGGGTAACTCCAGTCTGTTTCACAACAGGGGGTAACAACCAGAGGAAGAGGGGTAACTCCAACCAGAGGAAGAGGGGTAACTCCAGTCTGTTTCACAACAGGGGGTAACAACCAGAGGAAGAGGGGTAACTCCAGTCTGTTTCACAACAGGAGGTAACAACCAGAGGAAGAGGGGTAACTCCAACCTGTTTCACAACAGGAGGTAACAACCAGAGGAAGAGGGGTAACTCCAACCTGTTTCACAACAGGGGGTAACAACCAGAGGAAGAGGGGTAACTCCAACCTGTTTCACAACAGGAGGTAACAACCAGAGGAAGAGGGGTAACTCCAACCTGTTTCACAACAGGAGGTAACAACCAGAGGAAGAGGGGTAACTCCAACCTGTTTCACAACAGGAGGTAACAACCAGAGGAAGAGGGGTAACTCCAACCTGTTTCACAACAGGAGGTAACAACCAGAGGAAGAGGGGTAACTCCAGTCTGTTTCACAACAGGAGGTAACAACCAGAGGAAGAGGGGTAACTCCAACCTGTTTCACAACAGGAGGTAACAACCAGAGGAAGAGGGGTAACTCCAACCTGTTTCACAACAGGGGGTAACAACCAGAGGAAGAGGGGTAACTACAGCCTGTTTCACAACAGGAGGTAACAACCAGAGGAAGAGGGGTAACTCCAGTCTGTTTCACAACAGGAGGTAACAACCAGAGGAAGAGGGGTAACTCCAACCTGTTTCACAACAGGAGGTAACAACCAGAGGAAGAGGGGTAACTCCAGCCTGTTTCACAACAGGAGGTAACAACCAGAGGAAGAGGGGTAACTCCAGTCTGTTTCACAACAGGAGGTAACAACCAGAGGAAGAGGGGTAACTCCAACCTGTTTCACAACAGGAGGTAACAACCAGAGGAAGAGGGGTAACTCCAACCTGTTTCACAACAGGAGGTAACAACCAGAGGAAGAGGGGTAACTCCAACCTGTTTCACAACAGAAGGTAACTCCAACCAGAGGAAGAGGGGTAACTCCAACCTGTTTCACAACAGGGGGTAACAACCAGAGGAAGAGGGGTAACTCCAACCTGTTTCACAACAGGGGGTAACAACCAGAGGAAGAGGGGTAACTCCAACCTGTTTCACAACAGGGGGTAACAACCAGAGGAAGAGGGGTAACTACAGCCTGTTTCACAACAGGAGGTAACAACCAGAGGAAGAGGGGTAACTCCAGTCTGTTTCACAACAGAAGGTAACAACCAGAGGAAGAGGGGTAACTCCAGTCTGTTTCACAACAGGAGGTAACAACCAGAGGAAGAGGGGTAACTCCAACCTGTTTCACAACAGGGGGTAACAACCAGAGGAAGAGGGGTAACTCCAGCCTGTTTCACAACAGGAGGTAACAACCAGAGGAAGAGGGGTAACTCCAACCTGTTTCACAACAGGAGGTAACAACCAGAGGAAGAGGGGTAACTCCAGTCTGTTTCACAACAGGAGGTAACAACCAGAGGAAGAGGGGTAACTCCAGCCTGTTTCATAACAGGAGGTAACAACCAGAGGAAGAGGGGTAACTCCAACCTGTTTCACAACAGGAGGTAACAACCAGAGGAAGAGGGGTAACTCCAGTCTGTTTCACAACAGGAGGTAACAACCAGAGGAAGAGGGGTAACTCCAGTCTGTTTCACAACAGGAGGTAACAACCAGAGGAAGAGGGGTAACTCCAACCTGTTTCACAACAGGGGGTAACAACCAGAGGAAGAGGGGTAACTCCAGCCTGTTTCACAACAGGAGGTAACAACCAGAGGAAGAGGGGTAACTCCAACCTGTTTCACAACAGGAGGTAACAACCAGAGGAAGAGGGGTAACTCCAACCTGTTTCACAACAGAAGGTAACTCCAACCAGAGGAAGAGGGGTAACTCCAACCTGTTTCACAACAGGGGGTAACAACCAGAGGAAGAGGGGTAACTCCAACCTGTTTCACAACAGGGGGTAACAACCAGAGGAAGAGGGGTAACTACAGCCTGTTTCACAACAGGAGGTAACAACCAGAGGAAGAGGGGTAACTCCAGTCTGTTTCACAACAGAAGGTAACAACCAGAGGAAGAGGGGTAACTCCAGTCTGTTTCACAACAGGAGGTAACAACCAGAGGAAGAGGGGTAACTCCAACCTGTTTCACAACAGGAGGTAACAACCAGAGGAAGAGGGGTAACTCCAGTCTGTTTCACAACAGGAGGTAACAACCAGAGGAAGAGGGGTAACTCCAGTCTGTTTCACAACAGGAGGTAACAACCAGAGGAAGAGGGGTAACTCCAGTCTGTTTCACAACAGGAGGTAACAACCAGAGGAAGAGGGGTAACTCCAACCTGTTTCACAACAGGGGGTAACAACCAGAGGAAGAGGGGTAACTCCAGCCTGTTTCACAACAGGAGGTAACAACCAGAGGAAGAGGGGTAACTCCAACCTGTTTCACAACAGGAGGTAACAACCAGAGGAAGAGGGGTAACTCCAGTCTGTTTCACAACAGGAGGTAACAACCAGAGGAAGAGGGGTAACTCCAGCCTGTTTCATAACAGGAGGTAACAGCCAGAGGAAGAGGGGTAACTCCAACCTGTTTCACAACAGAAGGTAACAACCAGAGGAAGAGGGGTAACTCCAACCTGTTTCACAACAGGAGGTAACAACCAGAGGAAGAGGGGTATCTCCAGTCTGTTTCACAACAGGAGGTAGCAACCAGAGGAAGAGGGGTAACTCCAGTCTGTTTCACAACAGGAGGTAGCAACCAGAGGAAGAGGGGTAACTCCAGTCTGTTTCACAACAGGAGGTAGCAACCAGAGGAAGAGGGGTAACTCCAGTCTGTTTCACAACAGGAGGTAACAACCAGAGGAAGAGGGGTAACTCCAACCTGTTTCACAACAGGAGGTAACAACCAGAGGAAGAGGGGTAACTCCAGTCTGTTTCACAACAGGAGGTAACAACCAGAGGAAGAGGGGTAACTCCAGTCTGTTTCACAACAGGAGGTAACAACCAGAGGAAGAGGGGTAACTCCAGTCTGTTTCACAACAGGAGGTAACAACCAGAGGAAGAGGGGTAACTCCAACCTGTTTCACAACAGGAGGTAACAACCAGAGGAAGAGGGGTAACTCCAACCTGTTTCACAACAGAAGGTAACTCCAACCAGAGGAAGAGGGGTAACTCCAACCTGTTTCACAACAGGGGGTAACAACCAGAGGAAGAGGGGTAACTCCAACCTGTTTCACAACAGGGGGTAACAACCAGAGGAAGAGGGGTAACTCCAACCTGTTTCACAACAGGGGGTAACAACCAGAGGAAGAGGGGTAACTACAGCCTGTTTCACAACAGGAGGTAACAACCAGAGGAAGAGGGGTAACTCCAGTCTGTTTCACAACAGAAGGTAACAACCAGAGGAAGAGGGGTAACTCCAGTCTGTTTCACAACAGGAGGTAACAACCAGAGGAAGAGGGGTAACTCCAACCTGTTTCACAACAGGGGGTAACAACCAGAGGAAGAGGGGTAACTCCAACCTGTTTCACAACAGGAGGTAACAACCAGAGGAAGAGGGGTAACTCCAGTCTGTTTCACAACAGGAGGTAACAACCAGAGGAAGAGGGGTAACTCCAGTCTGTTTCACAACAGGAGGTAACAACCAGAGGAAGAGGGGTAACTCCAACCTGTTTCACAACAGGGGGTAACAACCAGAGGAAGAGGGGTAACTCCAGCCTGTTTCACAACAGGAGGTAACAACCAGAGGAAGAGGGGTAACTCCAACCTGTTTCACAACAGGAGGTAACAACCAGAGGAAGAGGGGTAACTCCAGTCTGTTTCACAACAGGAGGTAACAACCAGAGGAAGAGGGGTAACTCCAGCCTGTTTCATAACAGGAGGTAACAACCAGAGGAAGAGGGGTAACTCCAACCTGTTTCACAACAGGAGGTAACAACCAGAGGAAGAGGGGTAACTCCAACCTGTTTCACAACAGGAGGTAACAACCAGAGGAAGAGGGGTAACTCCAGTCTGTTTCACAACAGGAGGTAACAACCAGAGGAAGAGGGGTAACTCCAGTCTGTTTCACAACAGGAGGTAACAACCAGAGGAAGAGGGGTAACTCCAACCTGTTTCACAACAGGAGGTAACAACCAGAGGAAGAGGGGTAACTCCAGTCTGTTTCACAACAGGAGGTAACAACCAGAGGAAGAGGGGTAACTCCAGTCTGTTTCACAACAGGAGGTAACAACCAGAGGAAGAGGGGTAACTCCAGTCTGTTTCACAACAGGAGGTAACAACCAGAGGAAGAGGGGTAACTCCAACCTGTTTCACAACAGGGGGTAACAACCAGAGGAAGAGGGGTAACTCCAGCCTGTTTCACAACAGGAGGTAACAACCAGAGGAAGAGGGGTAACTCCAACCTGTTTCACAACAGGAGGTAACAACCAGAGGAAGAGGGGTAACTCCAGTCTGTTTCACAACAGGAGGTAACAACCAGAGGAAGAGGGGTAACTCCAACCTGTTTCACAACAGGAGGTAACAACCAGAGGAAGAGGGGTAACTCCAACCTGTTTCACAACAGGAGGTAACAACCAGAGGAAGAGGGGTAACTCCAGTCTGTTTCACAACAGGAGGTAACAACCAGAGGAAGAGGGGTAACTCCAACCTGTTTCACAACAGGAGGTAACAACCAGAGGAAGAGGGGTAACTCCAGTCTGTTTCACAACAGGAGGTAACAACCAGAGGAAGAGGGGTAACTCCAGTCTGTTTCACAACAGGAGGTAACAACCAGAGGAAGAGGGGTAACTCCAGTCTGTTTCACAACAGGAGGTAACAACCAGAGGAAGAGGGGTAACTCCAGCCTGTTTCACAACAGGAGGTAACAACCAGAGGAAGAGGGGTAACTCCAGTCTGTTTCACAACAGGAGGTAACAACCAGAGGAAGAGGGGTAACTCCAACCTGTTTCACAACAGGAGGTAACAACCAGAGGAAGAGGGGTAACTCCAACCTGTTTCACAACAGGAGGTAACAACCACAGGAAGAGGGGTAACTCCAGTCTGTTTCACAACAGGAGGTAACAACCAGAGGAAGAGGGGTAACTCCAACCTGTTTCACAACAGGAGGTAGCAACCAGAGGAAGAGGGGTAACTACAGTCTGTTTCACAACAGGGGGTAACAACCAGAGGAAGAGGGGTAACTCCAACCAGAGGAAGAGGGGTAACTCCAGTCTGTTTCACAACAGGGGGTAACAACCAGAGGAAGAGGGGTAACTCCAGTCTGTTTCACAACAGGAGGTAACAACCAGAGGAAGAGGGGTAACTCCAGTCTGTTTCACAACAGGAGGTAACAACCAGAGGAAGAGGGGTAACTCCAGTCTGTTTCACAACAGGAGGTAACAACCAGAGGAAGAGGGGTAACTCCAGTCTGTTTCACAACAGGAGGTAACAACCAGAGGAAGAGGGGTAACTCCAACCAGAGGAAGAGGGGTAACTCCAACCTGTTTCACAACAGGGGGTAACAACCAGAGGAAGAGGGGTAACTCCAACCAGAGGAAGAGGGGTAACTCCAACCTGTTTCACAACAGGGGGTAACAACCAGAGGAAGAGGGGTAACTCCAACCAGAGGAAGAGGGGTAACTCCAGTCTGTTTCACAACAGGGGGTAACAACCAGAGGAAGAGGGGTAACTCCAGTCTGTTTCACAACAGGAGGTAACAACCAGAGGAAGAGGGGTAACTCCAACCTGTTTCACAACAGGGGGTAACAACCAGAGGAAGAGGGGTAACTCCAACCAGAGGAAGAGGGGTAACTCCAGTCTGTTTCACAACAGGGGGTAACAACCAGAGGAAGAGGGGTAACTCCAACCAGAGGAAGAGGGGTAACTCCAGTCTGTTTCACAACAGGGGGTAACAACAAGAGGAAGAGGGGTAACTCCAACCAGAGGAAGAGGGGTAACTCCAGTCTGTTTCACAACAGGGGGTAACAACCAGAGGAAGAGGGGTAACTCCAACCAGAGGAAGAGGGGTAACTCCAGTCTGTTTCACAACAGGGGGTAACAACCAGAGGAAGAGGGGTAACTCCAGTCTGTTTCACAACAGGAGGTAACAACCAGAGGAAGAGGGGTAACTCCAACCTGTTTCACAACAGGAGGTAACAACCAGAGGAAGAGGGGTAACTCCAACCTGTTTCACAACAGGGGGTAACAACCAGAGGAAGAGGGGTAACTCCAACCTGTTTCACAACAGGAGGTAACAACCAGAGGAAGAGGGGTAACTCCAACCTGTTTCACAACAGGAGGTAACAACCAGAGGAAGAGGGGTAACTCCAACCTGTTTCACAACAGGAGGTAACAACCAGAGGAAGAGGGGTAACTCCAACCTGTTTCACAACAGGAGGTAACAACCAGAGGAAGAGGGGTAACTCCAGTCTGTTTCACAACAGGAGGTAACAACCAGAGGAAGAGGGGTAACTCCAACCTGTTTCACAACAGGAGGTAACAACCAGAGGAAGAGGGGTAACTCCAACCTGTTTCACAACAGGAGGTAACAACCAGAGGAAGAGGGGTAACTCCAACCTGTTTCACAACAGGGGGTAACAACCAGAGGAAGAGGGGTAACTCCAGCCTGTTTCACAACAGGAGGTAACAACCAGAGGAAGAGGGGTAACTCCAACCTGTTTCACAACAGGGGGTAACAACCAGAGGAAGAGGGGTAACTCCAACCAGAGGAAGAGGGGTAACTCCAACCTGTTTCACAACAGGGGGTAACAACCAGAGGAAGAGGGGTAACTCCAACCAGAGGAAGAGGGGTAACTCCAGTCTGTTTCACAACAGGGGGTAACAACCAGAGGAAGAGGGGTAACTCCAGTCTGTTTCACAACAGGAGGTAACAACCAGAGGAAGAGGGGTAACTCCAACCTGTTTCACAACAGGGGGTAACAACCAGAGGAAGAGGGGTAACTCCAACCAGAGGAAGAGGGGTAACTCCAGTCTGTTTCACAACAGGGGGTAACAACCAGAGGAAGAGGGGTAACTCCAACCAGAGGAAGAGGGGTAACTCCAGTCTGTTTCACAACAGGGGGTAACAACAAGAGGAAGAGGGGTAACTCCAACCAGAGGAAGAGGGGTAACTCCAGTCTGTTTCACAACAGGGGGTAACAACCAGAGGAAGAGGGGTAACTCCAACCAGAGGAAGAGGGGTAACTCCAGTCTGTTTCACAACAGGGGGTAACAACCAGAGGAAGAGGGGTAACTCCAGTCTGTTTCACAACAGGAGGTAACAACCAGAGGAAGAGGGGTAACTCCAACCTGTTTCACAACAGGAGGTAACAACCAGAGGAAGAGGGGTAACTCCAACCTGTTTCACAACAGGGGGTAACAACCAGAGGAAGAGGGGTAACTCCAACCTGTTTCACAACAGGAGGTAACAACCAGAGGAAGAGGGGTAACTCCAACCTGTTTCACAACAGGAGGTAACAACCAGAGGAAGAGGGGTAACTCCAACCTGTTTCACAACAGGAGGTAACAACCAGAGGAAGAGGGGTAACTCCAACCTGTTTCACAACAGGAGGTAACAACCAGAGGAAGAGGGGTAACTCCAGTCTGTTTCACAACAGGAGGTAACAACCAGAGGAAGAGGGGTAACTCCAACCTGTTTCACAACAGGAGGTAACAACCAGAGGAAGAGGGGTAACTCCAACCTGTTTCACAACAGGAGGTAACAACCAGAGGAAGAGGGGTAACTCCAACCTGTTTCACAACAGGGGGTAACAACCAGAGGAAGAGGGGTAACTCCAGCCTGTTTCACAACAGGAGGTAACAACCAGAGGAAGAGGGGTAACTCCACCCTGTTTCACAACAGGAGGTAACAACCAGAGGAAGAGGGGTAACTCCACCCTGTTTCACAACAGGAGGTAACAACCAGAGGAAGAGGGGTAACTCCAACCTGTTTCACAACAGGAGGTAACAACCAGAGGAAGAGAGGTAACTCCACCCTGTTTCACAACAGGAGGTAACAACCAGAGGAAGAGGGGTAACTCCAGCCTGTTTCACAACAGGAGGTAACAACCAGAGGAAAAGGGGTAAGTCCAACCTGTTTCACAACAGGAGGTAACAACCAGAGGAAGAGGGGTAACTCCAGTCTGTTTCACAACAGGAGGTAACAACCAGAGGAAGAGGGGTAACTCCAGCCTGTTTCACAACAGGAGGTAACTCCAACCAGAGGAAGAGGGGTAACTCCAGCCTGTTTCACAACAGGAGGTAACAACCAGAGGAAGAGGGGTAACTCCAGCCTGTTTCACAACAGGAGGTAACAACCAGAGGAAGAGGGGTAACTCCAACCTGTTTCACAACAGGAGGTAACAACCAGAGGAAGAGGGGTAACTCCAGTCTGTTTCACAACAGGAGGTAACAACCAGAGGAAGAGGGGTAACTCCAACCTGTTTCACAACAGGAGGTAACAACCAGAGGAAGAGGGGTAACTCCAACCTGTTTCACAACAGGAGGTAACAACCAGAGGAAGAGGGGTAACTCCAGTCTGTTTCAAAACAGGAGGTAACAACCAGAGGAAGAGGGGTAACTCCAACCTGTTTCACAACAGGAGGTAACAACCAGAGGAAGAGGGGTAACTCCAGTCTGTTTCACAACAGGAGGTAACAACCAGAGGAAGAGGGGTAACTCCAACCAGAGGAAGAGGGGTAACTCCAGCCTGTTTCACAACAGGAGGTAACAACCAGAGGAAGAGGGGTAACTCCAGCCTGTTTCACAACAGGAGGTAACAACCAGAGGAAGAGGGGTAACTCCAACCTGTTTCACAACAGGAGGTAACAACCAGAGGAAGAGGGGTAACTCCAGCCTGTTTCACAACAGGAGGTAACAACCAGAGGAAGAGGGGTAACTCCAACCTGTTTCACAACAGGAGGTAACAACCAGAGGAAGAGGGGTAACTCCAGTCTGTTTCACAACAGGAGGTAACAACCAGAGGAAGAGGGGTAACTCCAGTCTGTTTCACAACAGGAGGTAACAACCAGAGGAAGAGGGGTAACTCCAACCTGTTTCACAACAGGAGGTAACAACCAGAGGAAGAGGGGTAACTCCAGTCTGTTTCACAACAGGAGGTAACTCCAACCAGAGGAAGAGGGGTAACTCCAACCTGTTTCACAACAGGAGGTAACAACCAGAGGAAGAGGGGTAACTCCAGTCTGTTTCACAACAGGAGGTAACAACCAGAGGAAGAGGGGTAACTCCAGTCTGTTTCACAACAGGAGGTAACAACCAGAGGAAGAGGGGTAACTCCAACCTGTTTCACAACAGGAGGTAACAACCAGAGGAAGAGGGGTAACTCCAACCTGTTTCACAACAGGAGGTAACAACCAGAGGAAGAGGGGTAACTCCAACCTGTTTCACAACAGGAGGTAACAACCAGAGGAAGAGGGGTAACTCCAACCTGTTTCACAACAAGAGGCAACAACCAGAGGAAGAGGGGTAACTCCAACCTGTTTCACAACAAGAGGCAACAACCAGAGGAAGAGGGGTAACTCCAGTCTGTTTCACAACAGGGGGTAACAACCAGAGGAAGAGGGGTAACTCCAGCCTGTTTCACAACAGGAGGTAACAACCAGAGGAAGAGGGGTAACTCCAACCTGTTTCACAACAGGAGGTAACAACCAGAGGAAGAGGGGTAACTCCAGCCTGTTTCACAACAGGAGGTAACAACCAGAGGAAGAGGGGTAACTCCAACCTGTTTCACAACAGGAGGTAACAACCAGAGGAAGAGGGGTAACTCCAACCTGTTTCACAACAGGAGGTAACAACCAGAGGAAGAGGGGTAACTCCAACCTGTTTCACAACAGGAGGTAACAACCAGAGGAAGAGGGGTAACTCCAACCTGTTTCACAACAAGAGGCAACAACCAGAGGAAGAGGGGTAACTCCAGTCTATTTCACAACAGGAGGTAACAACCAGAGGAAGAGGGGTAACTCCAGTCTGTTTCACAACAGGGGGTAACAACCAGAGGAAGAGGGGTAACTCCAACCTGTTTCACAACAGGAGGTAACAACCAGAGGAAGAGGGGTAACTCCAGTCTGTTTCACAACAGGAGGTAACAACCAGAGGAAGAGGGGTAACTCCAGTCTGTTTCACAACAGGAGGTAACAACCAGAGGAAGAGGGGTAACTCCAGTCTGTTTCACAACAGGAGGTAACAACCAGAGGAAGAGGGGTAACTCCAGTCTGTTTCACAACAGGAGGTAACAACCAGAGGAAGAGTGGTAACTCCAACCTGTTTCACAACAGGAGGTAACAACCAGAGGAAGAGTGGTAACTCCAGTCTGTTTCACAACAGGAGGTAACAACCAGAGGAAGAGGGGTAACTCCAACCTGTTTCACAACAGGAGGTAACAACCAGAGGAAGAGGGGTAACTCCAGTCTGTTTCACAACAGGAGGTAACAACCAGAGGAAGAGGGGTAACTCCAGTCTGTTTCACAACAGGAGGTAACAACCAGAGGAAGAGGGGTAACTCCAACCTGTTTCACAACAGGAGGTAACAACCAGAGGAAGAGGGGTAACTCCAGTCTGTTTCACAACAGGAGGTAACAACCAGAGGAAGAGGGGTAACTCCAACCTGTTTCACAACAGGAGGTAACAACCAGAGGAAGAGGGGTAACTCCAGTCTGTTTCACAACAGGAGGTAACAACCAGAGGAAGAGGGGTAACTCCAACCTGTTTCACAACAGGAGGTAACAACCAGAGGAAGAGGGGTAACTCCAACCTGTTTCACAACAGGAGGTAACAACCAGAGGAAGAGGGGTAACTCCAGTCTGTTTCACAACAGGAGGTAACAACCAGAGGAAGAGGGGTAACTCCAACCTGTTTCACAACAGGAGGTAACAACCAGAGGAAGAGGGGTAACTCCAACCTGTTTCACAACAGGAGGTAACAACCAGAGGAAGAGGGGTAACTCCAGTCTGTTTCACAACAGGAGGTAACAACCAGAGGAAGAGGGGTAACTCCAGCCTGTTTCACAACAGGAGGTAACAACCAGAGGAAGAGGGGTAACTCCAGTCTGTTTCACAACAGGAGGTAACAACCAGAGGAAGAGGGGTAACTCCAGCCTGTTTCACAACAGGAGGTAACAACCAGAGGAAGAGGGGTAACTCCAACCTGTTTCACAACAGGAGGTAACAACCAGAGGAAGAGGGGTAACTCCAACCTGTTTCACAACAGGAGGTAACAACCAGAGGAAGAGGGGTAACTCCAGCCTGTTTCACAACAGGAGGTAACAACCAGAGGAAGAGGGGTAACTCCAGTCTGTTTCACAACAGGAGGTAACAACCAGAGGAAGAGGGGTAACTCCAGTCTGTTTCACAACAGGAGGTAACAACCAGAGGAAGAGGGGTAACTCCAGTCTGTTTCACAACAGGAGGTAACAACCAGAGGAAGAGGGGTAACTCCAACCTGTTTCACAACAGGAGGTAACAACCAGAGGAAGAGGGGTAACTCCAGCCTGTTTCACAACAGGAGGTAACAACCAGAGGAAGAGGGGTAACTCCAACCTGTTTCACAACAGGAGGTAACAACCAGAGGAAGAGGGGTAACTCCAACCTGTTTCACAACAGGAGGTAACAACCAGAGGAAGAGGGGTAACTCCAACCTGTTTCACAACAGGAGGTAACAACCAGAGGAAGAGGGGTAACTCCAACCTGTTTCACAACAGGAGGTAACAACCAGAGGAAGAGGGGTAACTCCAGTCTGTTTCACAACAGGAGGTAACAACCAGAGGAAGAGGGGTAACTCCAACCTGTTTCACAACAGGGGGTAACAACCAGAGGAAGAGGGGTAACTCCAGTCTGTTTCACAACAGGAGGTAACAACCAGAGGAAGAGGGGTAACTCCAACCTGTTTCACAACAGGAGGTAACAACCAGAGGAAGAGGGGTAACTCCAGTCTGTTTCACAACAGGAGGTAACAACCAGAGGAAGAGGGGTAACTCCAGTCTGTTTCACAACAGGAGGTAACAACCAGAGGAAGAGGGGTAACTCCAACCTGTTTCACAACAGGGGGTAACAACCAGAGGAAGAGGGGTAACTCCAACCTGTTTCACAACAGGAGGTAACAACCAGAGGAAGAGGGGTAACTCCAGTCTGTTTCACAACAGGAGGTAACAACCAGAGGAAGAGGGGTAACTCCAGTCTGTTTCACAACAGGAGGTAACAACCAGAGGAAGAGGGGTAACTCCAGTCTGTTTCACAACAGGAGGTAACAACCAGAGGAAGAGGGGTAACTCCAGCCTGTTTCACAACAGGAGGTAACAACCAGAGGAAGAGGGGTAACTCCAGCCTGTTTCACAACAGGGGGTAACAACCAGAGGAAGAGGGGTAACTCCAGCCTGTTTCACAACAGGAGGTAACAACCAGAGGAAGAGGGGTATCTCCAGTCTGTTTCACAACAGGAGGTAACAACCAGAGGAAGAGGGGTAACTCCAGTCTGTTTCACAACAGGAGGTAACAACCAGAGGAAGAGGGGTAACTCCAGTCTGTTTCACAACAGGGGGTAACAACCAGAGGAAGAGGGGTAACTCCAACCAGAGGAAGAGGGGTAACTCCAGTCTGTTTCACAACAGGAGGTAACAACCAGAGGAAGAGGGGTAACTCCAACCTGTTTCACAACAGGAGGTAACAACCAGAGGAAGAGGGGTAACTCCAGTCTGTTTCACAACAGGAGGTAACAACCAGAGGAAGAGGGGTAACTCCAGTCTGTTTCACAACAGGGGGTAACAACCAGAGGAAGAGGTGTAACTCCAACCAGAGGAAGAGGGGTAACTCCAGTCTGTTTCACAACAGGAGGTAACAACCAGAGGAAGAGGGGTAACTCCAGTCTGTTTCACAACAGGAGGTAACAACCAGAGGAAGAGGGGTAACTCCAACCTGTTTCACAACAGGAGGTAACAACCAGAGGAAGAGGGGTAACTCCAGTCTGTTTCACAACAGGAGGTAACAACCAGAGGAAGAGGGGTAACTCCAACCTGTTTCACAACAGGAGGTAACAACCAGAGGAAGAGGGGTAACTCCAGTCTGTTTCACAACAGGAGGTAACAACCAGAGGAAGAGGGGTAACTCCAACCTGTTTCACAACAGGAGGTAACAACCAGAGGAAGAGGGGTAACTCCAACCTGTTTCACAACAGGAGGTAACAACCAGAGGAAGAGGGGTAACTCCAGTCTGTTTCACAACAGGAGGTAACAACCAGAGGAAGAGGGGTAACTCCAACCTGTTTCACAACAGGAGGTAACAACCAGAGGAAGAGGGGTAACTCCAACCTGTTTCACAACAGGAGGTAACAACCAGAGGAAGAGGGGTAACTCCAGTCTGTTTCACAACAGGAGGTAACAACCAGAGGAAGAGGGGTAACTCCAGCCTGTTTCACAACAGGAGGTAACAACCAGAGGAAGAGGGGTAACTCCAGTCTGTTTCACAACAGGAGGTAACAACCAGAGGAAGAGGGGTAACTCCAGCCTGTTTCACAACAGGAGGTAACAACCAGAGGAAGAGGGGTAACTCCAACCTGTTTCACAACAGGAGGTAACAACCAGAGGAAGAGGGGTAACTCCGACCTGTTTCACAACAGGAGGTAACAACCAGAGGAAGAGGGGTAACTCCAGCCTGTTTCACAACAGGAGGTAACAACCAGAGGAAGAGGGGTAACTCCAGTCTGTTTCACAACAGGAGGTAACAACCAGAGGAAGAGGGGTAACTCCAGTCTGTTTCACAACAGGAGGTAACAACCAGAGGAAGAGGGGTAACTCCAGTCTGTTTCACAACAGGAGGTAACAACCAGAGGAAGAGGGGTAACTCCAACCTGTTTCACAACAGGAGGTAACAACCAGAGGAAGAGGGGTAACTCCAGCCTGTTTCACAACAGGAGGTAACAACCAGAGGAAGAGGGGTAACTCCAACCTGTTTCACAACAGGAGGTAACAACCAGAGGAAGAGGGGTAACTCCAACCTGTTTCACAACAGGAGGTAACAACCAGAGGAAGAGGGGTAACTCCAACCTGTTTCACAACAGGAGGTAACAACCAGAGGAAGAGGGGTAACTCCAACCTGTTTCACAACAGGAGGTAACAACCAGAGGAAGAGGGGTAACTCCAGTCTGTTTCACAACAGGAGGTAACAACCAGAGGAAGAGGGGTAACTCCAACCTGTTTCACAACAGGGGGTAACAACCAGAGGAAGAGGGGTAACTCCAGTCTGTTTCACAACAGGAGGTAACAACCAGAGGAAGAGGGGTAACTCCAACCTGTTTCACAACAGGAGGTAACAACCAGAGGAAGAGGGGTAACTCCAGTCTGTTTCACAACAGGAGGTAACAACCAGAGGAAGAGGGGTAACTCCAGTCTGTTTCACAACAGGAGGTAACAACCAGAGGAAGAGGGGTAACTCCAACCTGTTTCACAACAGGGGGTAACAACCAGAGGAAGAGGGGTAACTCCAACCTGTTTCACAACAGGAGGTAACAACCAGAGGAAGAGGGGTAACTCCAGTCTGTTTCACAACAGGAGGTAACAACCAGAGGAAGAGGGGTAACTCCAGTCTGTTTCACAACAGGAGGTAACAACCAGAGGAAGAGGGGTAACTCCAGTCTGTTTCACAACAGGAGGTAACAACCAGAGGAAGAGGGGTAACTCCAGCCTGTTTCACAACAGGAGGTAACAACCAGAGGAAGAGGGGTAACTCCAGCCTGTTTCACAACAGGGGGTAACAACCAGAGGAAGAGGGGTAACTCCAGCCTGTTTCACAACAGGAGGTAACAACCAGAGGAAGAGGGGTATCTCCAGTCTGTTTCACAACAGGAGGTAACAACCAGAGGAAGAGGGGTAACTCCAGTCTGTTTCACAACAGGAGGTAACAACCAGAGGAAGAGGGGTAACTCCAGTCTGTTTCACAACAGGGGGTAACAACCAGAGGAAGAGGGGTAACTCCAACCAGAGGAAGAGGGGTAACTCCAGTCTGTTTCACAACAGGAGGTAACAACCAGAGGAAGAGGGGTAACTCCAACCTGTTTCACAACAGGAGGTAACAACCAGAGGAAGAGGGGTAACTCCAGTCTGTTTCACAACAGGAGGTAACAACCAGAGGAAGAGGGGTAACTCCAGTCTGTTTCACAACAGGGGGTAACAACCAGAGGAAGAGGTGTAACTCCAACCAGAGGAAGAGGGGTAACTCCAGTCTGTTTCACAACAGGAGGTAACAACCAGAGGAAGAGGGGTAACTCCAGTCTGTTTCACAACAGGAGGTAACAACCAGAGGAAGAGGGGTAACTCCAACCTGTTTCACAACAGGAGGTAACAACCAGAGGAAGAGGGGTAACTCCAGCCTGTTTCACGAAGCGGTGTAACATCAGCTCTCGGTCAGTTACCATGGCAACAGACGCTCTAGAACTAACCTGGTCGGGAGCAGGTTTTTGTCAGTGAACACAGAGTTTTGCTCTGGCTCCGCCCCCTTTCAGACGGACACGGGATTTCATTTCCTCATTCAGCGGGGGAGTTTTGGTGAAACAGTTCTGCAGTGCCTTATTCCCGAGGCAAATTAGACGTCAACTTTATTCCCTCAATATGGAATGTGCTTTTGATAATGATCCGATTGATGAAGGCGCAGCGTTACTTCACCCAGAATTTAATATTGGCAGACAGATCATCATCAGACCAGAGATGTACTGGCATTTGCAGACACCTTCCTTTTTGAGCAGTACCGTTTTACTGCCGAGACCATTATGTACATCCACAGTTTAATCGCTCTGTACATTAGCAACGTCACCAGCCGGAGCCTTGCCCTGACGTCATAGCAGATATTGTGTGTTGTGCTGCGTTTCCTTGCAAATGTCAGTTTTCTGTCCAATATTGGAGACGCAGAGCACCTGAGTAAGGGCACTGTATGCAGCCAATCAGAAAGGTGTGCCTCGCCCTAAAAAGGTTTTTAGCAACTTTTGTTGTTTTCCCTGGAGAGAAACCTTCAAGAGTCATCAAGGAGGAGTTCCACAGGATTGCAGGTGAATGATGAGATCCATTAAATAAATATTAAATAACATTCTGTTAATGATATTGTGCTGCAATCTTAGAGTGGGATTAGTAATTTTCCTGTCTTTCAGGATTCCTAAATGTGATAGGCTGCATCGATGGAACGCACACCCCCATCAAAGCTTCTTCATAGAATGAAGCAGATTTTGACAGGGGTTACCATGACAACCCCGGCTGCTGACCCCTTACCCAGACCCTGAACCAGGCCCCCAACAGAACTTCAACCGGGCTCACTGCAGGACAAGAGCCCGGGTGGAGAGGACCATAGGCCTGCTGAAAGCCTGTTTCCAGTGCCTACGTCACCTCAGGGTGACCCTGAGAGGGCCTTCATAACACCCTGCCCTACATAGAGAGGGCCCTGCCCTACATAGAGAGGACCCTGCCCTACACAGAGAGGACCCTGCCCTACATAGAGGGGACCCTGCCCTACATAGAGAGGACCCTGCCCTACATAGAGAGGACCCTGCCCTACATAGAGGACCCTGCCCTACATAGAGAGGACCCTGCCCTACACAGAGAGGACCCTGCCCTACATAGAGGACCCTGCCCTACATAGAGGGGACCCTGCCCTACATAGAGAGGACCCTGCCCTACACAGAGAGGACCCTGCCCTACATAGAGAGGACCCTGCCCTACATAGAGGACCCTGCCCTACATAGAGAGGACCCTGCCCTACATAGAGGACCCTGCCCTACATAGAGAGGACCCTGCCCTACATAGAGGACCCTGCCCTACATAGAGAGGACCCTGCCCTACACAGAGAGGACCCTGCCCTACATAGAGAGGACCCTGCCCTACACAGAGAGGACCCTGCCCTACATAGAGAGAGGACCCTGCCCTACATAGAGAGGACCCTGCCCTACACAGAGAGGACCCTGCCCTACATAGAGAGGACCCTGCCCTACATAGAGGACCCTGCCCTACATAGAGAGGACCCTGCCCTACATAGAGAGGACCCTGCCCTACATAGAGAGGACCCTGCCCTAAATAGAGAGGACCCTGCCCTACATAGAGAGGACCCCGGTGATGATGATGAGCCCATTGACTTGTCAGCTATGCAGGATGTCAGAGCTGCCAGAGACACCATAGGCCATCATCACTTCAGGGTCTGATCACCACCACCACCACCACCTCCACCACCACCACCACCACCACCATCACCACCACCACCACCACCACCAAATAAAGACATGATGCACAATTAATTTGGTCTTCTTTATTTCCTACAAATACAAGAGCTAGTTTAGTTAATGTAGTTAGCAGTTAGCATAATTCACCTGGGACTGTACACCCACCCTTAACTTGTGCTCCAGTAGTTCAATTTCCACATCTGCCTTTCTAATCTGGTGGTCCAACTACTGCATTTCCTTCGCAGTTGTTTCCATCTTCTGGAGCAGGTGGAGTCTATAGATCTGTTTTACAGATAACTGGGAGGACATAAGGAGGACATTCAATTATTACAGTTGGACATGAATTCCACAGAATGAACCTCTGGTGTTTACTGAACATCTGTCTCACTGTCAGTCCTTGCAGTGGATGTTGAGGGACCCTCCTGCTGCTGCCCAGCCAGGCCCTGTTAAAAATAATGGGTAACACTTTATAATAAACAATAAACCATTAATAGCCATTTGTTAATGAGTTATACATTGCTTGTTGAATATTTGCTAACAGTTTATTAAGGATTTATAACTGTGCCTTATAGATTGGCAATAGATAATTTACAAGCCTTTAGTTAACAATTTATAAATTACATGTTAACTGTATGTTAATGATTTATAACTATACCTTATAAACTAGTAATAAATCATGAATAAGCCATTAGTAAACTACTTACTAATGACTTGTTAAGTATCAGTTAATACTTTATATACATTATTAGGACGTTATTCTAAAGTTGCAACTATTCCTCATTTACTAACTGTTAGTAAATGAGGAATAGTTGCAACTTTAGAATAACGTCCTAATAATGTATATAAAGTATTAACTGATACTTAACTAATATATTAACTCACACTTTACAGACCAGTTATTAATAGTTTGTTAACCATCTACTAATAATAATATACTTTGTGGAACAGCAAAATATCACATTATTGTACCTCAGCCTTGTTCCACCCATTGGCTTTTGTGTGTGCTGTATTTTACCCCCCCCTCCCCCTCCCCCCCAAAAAAACCCCAAAACACCACAAGTGAAATTGTTATCAATAACACAGATGTGTTTAATGTTTCGAAACACAAACAATATACAACAATATAGCGCTTTTTGTGCTAAACAGCATTTTAGAGGGACATTTTATAAGCAAACATCACAACAAGCCATGGATTTATCCAGACATGAACATAAAACATATAGAACAAATATGGCTCCGCACAACTTGGACAGGAGGAGCCAATCCTGATCCTCAGGGCCACTCTGCTGCATGTTTTACATGTTTCCTTCTTCCAACACACCTGATTCAGAAAAACAGAAAATACATAAAGTCAACTCATACATTCTTATCAATAGCATTTAACATGTATTAAATGTTAATTGGTAGATGGACTGTGCTTATATAGCACATTCTCATCATTGACCACCCAAAGTGCTTTTACATTATACAATTTAGTATTTTGAACAGCAATGTTCTAAACTTTTATTTGATATTTGAGATAACCACCTCATGTGCAGTTAAAACAACAAGTCTGCATTTTTTTACAGGTATTGTTCAATGTTTCACAATAAAATATGATTGGAACATTGTGTGCACCGGGACTACTTCCTTTGACCAGGTGGTTGGAGGAGGAGGATTTCTCCTGGGTCAGGTCACTGGTTTCTTCTGTGGCAGTGTGCCTCTTCTTAACAAGATGCTCTTCTTCACATTTAAAAAGCTGTTGGAGCTACAGTTGCCTCAGTGTCTGAAATGAGAGGACAGAGCATGAAAACAGTGATATAAACCAGGTGAAGGTAAAATAAAATAATGAGCAGCTGGCAAATATATGGGTGGATAGGTACAGAATGTGTGCGCTCACACACACACACACACACACACACACACACACACACACACACACACACACACACACACACACACACACACACACACACACACACACACCTCAGAAAATAACAATTCTACTAGTTGTTGATCTACAACAGGTCTTGAAACTCTTTTTTTTCTGGGAAAACATGCACACACAAATGAGTAATTGGGCAATGAACCAAAGGTTGGATTATGCAGTAGAACTATCAACCTGTGTTATCCTAATCATATAGTTCTAATGAAAACATAACACACAATCTTGCTTACCGTTGTTGTTCATGTGGTCCACAGGTGTAGTTTTCCTTTCACTTCTACCCGCTGTTGACTTTTTTCTCTTTCTCCCGTAAGTACCTGGATTCATTTCGGCATTTTGCGCATCACCACTTCCGCTGGGAACACTGGTGTCTGACTTTTTAAAAGACCGGGTATTCATTTTATGAAATCAATGCGAATGTGAGATTCGATAATGATCAGAATCTGATCATCCAGAGAAGAACTTGCTCGTGAGAGAAGGGGGCGTGTCTGTCTAGGTTGTCGCTAGTCACCGTTAAGTGGTAATATGAGGTGATTGACAAGTTGATAACCAACCAATATGATGGACGAGGCCGGATAGCTCCTCCTCCAACACGTAAATCCAATTGTGATTGGTTTGTTTCGCCCCGTAGCCCCGCCCCCTGGTACAATTCAAGCATGTAGTCTGGCGGGAGCCAGTTACAGAAACTCTGGAAGATTGTTAATGTGTGTGAAAAGAACAGAGATAAAATAAAACAAATAGGTAGGCCCTAAATATATATAATATATATATATATATATCATATATGGTCAAATAATGCCTGGTTTAGCCACTGAGCGAAGAGAGCTTGTTGAAAGCAGAAGTAAATCTAAAAGAAGACACAGAGACATGATCAAATGTCTGCAGGAGAAAAAGCTGGGAAGAAGATGAATGCCATGCCAAAAATGCAAACACAAGATAAAGTAAAAGGAAAGTGTGAGTTAATATATTAGTTAAGTATCAGTTAATACTTTATATACATTATTAGGACGTTATTCTAAAGTTGCAACTATTCCTCATTTACTAACTATTAGTAAGTCATTAGTAAGTAGTTTACTAATGGCTTATTCATAATTTATTACTAGTTTATAAGGTATAGTTATTAATCACTAACATACAGTTAACATGTAATTTTGGGGAATACAGCTTTAAATGATCTATTACCAATCTATAAGGCAGTTATAAATCCTTATTAAACTGTTAGCAAATATCCAACAAGCAATCTATAACTCATTAACTAATTAATGGTTTATTAACTACTTATAACGGATAGTTATTATAAAGTGTTACCAAATAATGTGCCAATACTTCAGTGTAGACAAAATATCACTCTTTATTCCACCACAATGTTTCAGAAATGTAAACGGGATGAGAACTATCATACCTCTACAGGCCTTTGTGGATCCTCCTCTGTAAAGGCAGCAGGCAGGGTTTCCTGTACTCTTCATCCTACATGAATATTGTAAGGAAGAAGACTGGCTTCCTTGATTTAACTGTGTTGGATCGTTATGTAGAGCCCACAGCGGGTGATCGGTCAGAATCACACTAGAGTCCCTCGGTGGATGGATGATGGTTTATTGTCATTCAACTGTAGGATGGGGTGTTCTCATTACAGTAGTTACGGGAGGATGACGTTGCGTGAGTGGATACGCGCGTGTACGTGTGTGTGTGTGTGTGTGGTTTTGTAAGACGCACACCAAACACCGAACAGTAGGAATGCCGTATCACGTCCGTACAACACGTCTGTACACCACGGGTAAACAGTCTCGGACTGAATGCTATCCGGTACGGCAAGCCCGAGCCAACTTGTGATTGGCTGAGAGTCCAGGTGAAGCGAGGCGTATTCCAAAGGGGAGAGAGTGTCACAGAAAGTGTCTTACGGTTAGCGGCCACAAGGGGGCCTTTTTTACAGCCACCCCCAGATTCCCGGAGGGAATCTGTCGACGAAGAAAAGGCACCCACTCATCCGGTAGTGGTTAGTCGGGCAGCTCCGGAAGCTGGATGAGTCGGGCCCCAGGGCGGGTGTAGGACTTGTCCCCTACCTTCACTTCAGCAGAGCGCACTCTACCGTCGAGGCTGGGGGAGACGCTGGTCACCTTGCCCACTGGCCACAGTGAGCGGGGAAGTAACGGGTCGATGATGAGGACCGTCCTACCGATGTGCAGGTCTGGACTTTCAGCATTCTACTTCTGTCGGGCCTGAAGGCTGGGCAGGTAGAAGCGGATGAAATGCTTCCAGAAGTGGTCGGCCAACAGCTGACTATGGCGCCAACGCCTACCACTCAGGAGCTCGGAGTCGGGATACACCACCTGCGGGACGGAGGCATCTGGCCGACCGATGAGCAGCGAGTTGGGGGTTACTGGATCCGGGTCTGCAATGTCTGCGGATGTGTAGCCTAATGGCTTGGAGTTGAGAATGCCCTCGATCTCGATAAGCAGGGTCCTCAGCACCTCCTCAGCCACAAGCTGAGCTCCAAGGGTCACTTGCAGGGCTTGTTTGACCGAGCGGATCTCCCGCTCCCAGCAGCCACCAAAGTGGGGGGCGTCAGGTGGGTTGAACTTCCAGTCGATCTGCTGGGTGGCGAGCAGGGATTTGAGGTCTGGAGCAAGGTTGGTGAATGCTTCCCGCAGCTCTCGATCGCCACTTCTGAAGTTAGTCCCCTGGTCTGAGATGAGCTCGAACGGCTTTCCTCTGCGGGCGATGAACCGTCGCAGAGCCATGAGGAACGAGTCTGCATTCAAACTGGCGAGCAGGTCAATATGCACGGCCCTAATGATCATGCATTTAAAGATGATTCCCCAGCGCTTTTCACTCCTTCTTCCCAACTTCACCGTATATGGTCCGAAGCAGTCTACTCCTGTTGAGTAAAACGCCGGCTTGAAAAGTCTGACTCTGGACGGTGGCAGGTCTGCCATCCTCGGGATCTGTGGTTTCCCGCGCCATTTCTGACACTCCTGGCAGCTACGCTGAAAGCGGCGGATAGCTTCTCGCCCTCCTGGTAGCCAATACTTGCGGCGCATCTCTGAGAAGACCCTCTCTGGGCCTGGATGGTGCAATTGGTCGTCAAAATCTCCGATGAGCAGCTGTGTGACTGGATGTCTGGCGTCCAGCACCACCGGGTGCACAGCACCTTGTTCCGGCAGGTTGCTATGGTGCAGCCGTCCCCCAACACGAATGAGCTTGTCATTGTGATCGAACTCTGGTGCCAGCTTGAGAAGTCGGCTGCTCTTGGCGACTGCTTTCCCTGACTGCAGCTGGGCATAATCGGTGGGAAAACTGACTTGTTGAACCTGCTGTAGCAGTGCCGGCTGAGCTTGCCCGTAGGCTGTGACGTTGCCTGGGGCCGCCCCATCAACCTCTACTCGCACAGTCTGCTTATCCAAGCGCCCAAGAGCCTCTTTGTCCTGCCGTGACCTCATGCTGACCTTTTCGCTGCGCCCTGGGAGGACATCCAGCTGCCATGGTCTCTCGACGTGTTGGTAGATGTCGACTGGAGGTGCCCCGAAGGTGGTGAAAAGGCAGCGTTGTTGTCTGGGGTACTGCTTTAGGTTGTGGGTCGGACCTTGCAGTGTCCATCCGAGACGGGTGCGGATGGCAACAGGTGCACCAGGGGGACCGAAGATGACTGGCTTGACTGGAGTCACCAAGTGGGGGTGGTCTGAGCCAATGAGCAGAAGTGGGACAACGTTATTAAATGAAGGGATAGGCAACTTCCTCAAGTGCCTGTATTTGCTCCGCAGTGCTTTGAGGGGATACGTATGCTGGCCAAGCCCAAGCTTAGGTGCGGTGAATGCTCCCTGGATCTTGTAGACCGTGGCTGGGGAACAGGCTGGAGAGATGCTGAATGAGACAGCCGCCCCGTGAAGTGTCTGCAGCTCCTGTCTGACTGTGCGCAGGGGCAGATCTCTGGGCTGGCCTTGGAGTCCCAGTTGTTGGGCAGCCGGCTGGAGAAGCAGGGTGCGTTCAGAGCCGTCATCTAGCACAGCATATGTTTCCAGAGTCTGGTCACCATGGCGGAGGATAACTTTACTGACCTTGAGAAGCACGCGCTGGCCCTGCGGTGGCTTGCCAACGTATAGCACTTGGTCTGCACTTGGTGTGGGCAAAGAGTGGCTCTCACTGGACTCCGCTGGGCCAGGCCTTCTCTCAGCCTTCTCAGTCTTGGCCAGATTCCTCCCACTGACATCATGCAGAGCAAGCAGGTGTCTGCTATTGCATGTTCTACAGCACATGTTCAGATCACATTCAGCTGATCTGTGTTCTCTGCCGCACCGCCAACATCGGTTGTTGTCTTGGATCCAGCTGCGTTTCTGGGTGGCGCTGAGCAGCTTGAAATTGGTGCAATTGTTCAGAGTGTGCTTGTCGTTGTCACAGAATGGACAGAACTTCTTTGCATCTGAACTGGTGGGAAGAGTGGATTTGGCCGGCTCCCTAGCCGACGTGGGTTCAGCCCCCAGCATGAGGACCGAGGCCCTTGGGGAAGACCTGATGATACTCTTGGAGTCTCTGGGCCGAGTTCCAGCATCCTTTCCCGAGCGATATTGTGCTATATCCTCCTGGATATGGAGCTCGTACTCCAACCAGTCCGCTAGGTCCAGGAGTGTGGGGATAGGAATGCGGAGTGGGTGGATATAGCGCCTGAAACTGGATCTCAGGTCGTGTGGTAGTTTGCCCAGGAGACGGGTGACATGAGAACCACAATCCAGCTCAACTCGCCCCTTTAAACCAAGCTGCTCCAGCATGCCAACCAGGGATCTGACATTCAGGGCGAACAACCTGAATGACTTGATGTCACCGCTCTGAATGTTGGGGCTGTCCATCAGTTCAGCAATCCGCTGAAGAGCGAGTTGGTGTGGTTGCCCATACTGCTGGTTTAAGGCTGCCATAGTGTCCGTGAAGGGATAATCCGAATTGCTGTACGAATCTGCCACCAGCAATGCTTCCTCCAGCTTAAGATGGTCCACTAGGATCTGGAACTTGAAATGTTCCGTGGCATCTCTCGGGAGGAGATTGTCCAGGGCGACGCGGAGTCGCGCAAAGTCCCTTGGGTTCGGACGGTTGAAGTCTGGGATTGTAGGAGTTGGTCCTCTGTAGGATCTTTCCTGTCCACCAGGGGGAGTCACTGAGCGTCGATGTCTGGGCTCGTGTTGAGGTGAAGGTGGACTCCATCCACCACACCGGTCTGGAGAGTAGCTGCGGCGGCGTGCAGGCCAGTAATCACCTCGATATGGTGGTTCGCTGTATTCTCTGGCAGAATAATGAGAGTCTCTGTGGCTGGCATGACGCTCAGGTGAGCGGCAGTGGCTGGACTGCTCATAGTCATAACCGTAGCGCCCCTCTCTGTGGTCATAGCTCCGTCGCGGGGCCTGGTGCTTGGTGCGTGCTGACTCAGGAGAGTGCTTAGGTGAGGGAGAGTCATATCTGGATGATTCCCTGTAGTCCTTTGTCTCTCTGCTGCAGTCGTGACACCTGTCAGAGGACGGTCGTGGTGACGTCTTCCTTCTAGGTACGGTCTCCCTGTCCCGGAAGTGGACTGACGATGCGTACCTGGATGAGTCACCTCCGTAATCCAGCCCTTCTCGGTAGAGCCTTTCTCGAGCGGCTACAGTACGTGGCACTGGACGGGGTCTGCTGGGCTCCGCTTTGGCTCTGAGCTGCTCATTTTGTAACTGCAGCTTCTCCATTGATGCTAGGAGATCTTCCCTTTCACGCTCTAGGATACGGCATTCCCTTCTCCACTCATCTGCTGAAGATGCCCGTGTGTCAGTGACTGCACGTCGCGCTGGGCTATGATGCAGCTGACCGTCTGGGGAAGCGGAGCGTGAAGCAGGTCCACCCTGGTCCTCCTCATCTCGCTGCTTCCCGGACCATGCACGGGACTCGTCATCCGAGGTGGTAAACATCTTGGTCCGCTGTAAGCTCTGGATCCGGCTCGAAGGACCACTTTGTAAGGAAGAAGACTGGCTTCCTTGATTTAACTGTGTTGGATCGTTATGTAGAGCCCACAGCGGGTGATCGGTCAGAATCACACTAGAGTCCCTCGGTGGATGGATGATGGTTTATTGTCATTCAACTGTAGGATGGGGTGTTCTCATTACAGTAGTTACGGGAGGATGACGTTGCGTGAGTGGATACGCGCGTGTACGTGTGTGTGTGTGTGTGTGGTTTTGTAAGACGCACACCAAACACCGAACAGTAGGAATGCCGTATCACGTCCGTACAACACGTCTGTACACCACGGGTAAACAGTCTCGGACTGAATGCTATCCGGTACGGCAAGCCCGAGCCAACTTGTGATTGGCTGAGAGTCCAGGTGAAGCGAGGCGTATTCCAAAGGGGAGAGAGTGTCACAGAAAGTGTCTTACGGTTAGCGGCCACAAGGGGGCCTTTTTTACAAATATGTTTCAGTATATTTAAACTACCATTTAGCAAGATCTTTGGAGTGTTGCCTACTTACAAGGTCTGTTGTGGCATGAGGGGGTCCAGCAGGCAGAGAGCACCATCACAATCTGTTGGGTGACAAAACAAAGACATGATGGGGAAATAAAGATGAACAAAAATAGGCTTAAAGAGATATATAGGCCTCGGCATATTCTATATTATGAAGGAAGTGGTATCTTGAGGGGTGAGGTCTGAAGAGGAGCTCCTCCAGGGATTCCCTCAGCCACTGGCCTCCCAACATTCTGCCTCTGTTAAAGGTGGAGGTGCTGGGCCACCACCCGTTTTACTGGCCACCACCCGTTTTACTGGCCACCACCCGTTTTACTGGCCACCACCCGTTTTACTGGCCACCAGCCGTTTTACTGACCACCACCCGTTTTACTGGGCCACCACCCATTTTACTGGCCACCACCCGTTTTACTGGGCCACCACCCATTTTACTGGCCACCACCCGTTTTACTGGCCACCACCCGTTTTACTGACCACCAGCCGTTTTACTGGCCACCACCCGTTTTACTGGTCACCACCCGTTTTACTGGCCACCAGCCGTTTTACTGGGCCACCACCCATTTTACTGGCCACCACCCGTTTTACTGGGCCACCACCCATTTTACTGGCCACCACCCGTTTTACTGGCCACCACCCGTTTTACTGACCACCAGCCGTTTTACTGGCCACCACCCGTTTTACACCTGCCTTCTTTCTGTTGGCTGAGTAAAGTCTGCGTTAGTTGAGCCTGAGTTATTTGACAGCACATGATATGAGTGAGACATTTATGTGTTTGAAAACAGCATTTTGTTGGAATAAAACCCCTCACAGTCAAATGGCCACTTGATATTTACTGTACAATGTCACACATGATCGAAATTACGTTAAGAAATGTATTGATTAACAATTAAATTAGCAGCGGTCTTACCCGATTGGACAATGTTTTTATATTTCACTTTCAGCTGCTGCCAAGAGGCTTCTCCCCCGCGGAATTGCACCTAAAAGAAATAAATTAATAAGCTACCATCAAGCAGTATTCCCTTGCAATAATGTTGTGATGACAAAGACGTTTGAACTTACGCATTCACTTGAGCAGCAATCTTCTTCCACGCCGCCTCCCTCTCTTTAGCAGCCGCTGCAACGTTGCATTTTGTTTTTTTAATATGTTCATATTGGCCATATGATGGGATCAATACTTCCTGCTCCACTGGCGTCAAAAACTCCGCCCTCTGCGTCTCAGTTGTCATGGTGACTCGTTGAATCGGGGCTCCATTGATGCGGTCTTTTTAGAGTCGTGGTGCACGCGCTTGACTCCAGATGAAACTACTCTGAGTTCATCAAACTGATCAAAATCCGGCGTCGTGAAACCGAAAACTCCGCGTTTTCTGTCTCAGTGTAACTCAACTCAGAGCTCGGGGTTAAGCTCAGGGCTTGTTAAACCTGCTTTGTAAAACGGACCCCAGGTCCACTTTAGAAAACACAGACGTGCCAAACGCACAGAAAAGTCTTGAATATGCGGAACGGGATATAATATAAAAATAATATAATAATATAATAGCGATCATGCACAGTGATATTGTTAAGGCGGTGAAAATCTCCACATGACCCGTCTGCCTTCGGCACCATATGAAGCGGCGAGGCCCACGGGCTGTTAGAACGCCTCACAATGCCCAAACGCTGCATACTGGCAAACTCCTCTTTAGCAATAGCTAGCTTCTCAAGGTCTAAGTGACGTGTGCGTGCAAAAAGCGGCGGGCCCGTGGTAGCAATGAAATGCTCGACGCCGTGCTTCGTCACCATGGTGGAAAATACAGGCTTGGTCAAAGACGGATACTCCCCCAACAAACACTGAAACACATTCTCTGATGCTAAAAAATGAGCGCGGGCTAACGGCCCAGGTCCCCCGGTCTCACACGGAAAGGTAGCAAATGACACTGCATCGATCCACCGGCGGTTCTCGACATCAACCAGCAAATCATGAGCAAAGAGAAAATCAGCAGCGATAATGGGAACAGTAATGGAGGCGATCACAAAGTCTCACTTCAACTGGCGTCCGTGGAAACATACAGTCGCTGACCTACTGCCAAAAGAGGAGATGGGGAATCGTTGGTCAACGGAGGTCCTGTGTCCTGGGCCGGCTGGAGGGAGGAGGCTCAGCTGGAAGGAGGAGGCTCAGCTGGAGGGAGGAGGCTCAGCTGGAGGGAGGAGGCTCATCTGGAGGGAGGAGGCTCAGCTGGAGGGAGGAGGCTCAGCTGGAGGGAGGAGCCTCAGCTGGAGGGAGGAGGCTCAGCTGGAGGGAGGAGCCTCAGCTGGAGGGAGGAGGCTCAGCTGGAGGGAGGAGGTTCAGCTGGAGGGAGGAGCCTCAGCTGGAGGGAGGAGGCTCAGCTGGAGGGAGGAGGCTCAGCTGGAGGGAGGAGCCTCAGCTGGAGGGAGGAGGTTCAGCTGGAGGGAGGAGCCTCAGCTGGAGGGAGGAGGCTCAGCTGGAGGGAGGAGGTTCAGCTGGAGGGAGGAGCCTCAGCTGGAGGGAGGAGGCTCAGCTGGAGGGAGGAGGCTCAGCTGGAGGGAGGAGGCTCAGCTGCGAGCCGGAGTCACCAGAAAACGCTTCTCTGACACTGAGCCTTTGACGAAAAGCAGCTCACTCCGTCCAGCAGCACCCACAGCTGCTACTGAGTGCTGGCGTTTCCCGGCGCCTCCAACGAGCAAGGAGGGACGCAGCAAAACCGCTGATGGAAAAAACACATGCTGGTCGCGCGTCGTCGTCCAGGGGTGCGGGCGTCGGTGAAATTGGTCGGGGCTAAGTTTATTTGGCCGGGCATCCAACTCCGAGTTTACGACCGATATTCGACATGTGGCTGGTAAGGCGGATTGTGTCGCTGATTGTCTGTCTCAAGTGCTTGTGTGTCCGGTGCATCTGGGGCTGGATTTTTGTGCTATAGCTGCCGACCAATCCGATGACTCAGACATTTTGACCCTCCAGTCTACAAGTACGGGCCTCAGGCTGGAGAATGCGGTTTAGGAGGAGGGGGGTTTGTCTCTCCTCTGCGATGTCTCCACAGGTCGGCCCCGCCCCGTAGTTCCAGTTTCTTGGCGCCGGCGCGTTTTCGATTCTATTAATTCCCTTTCTCATCCAGGGGTGCGGGCGTCGGTGAAATTGGTCGGGGCTAAGTTTATTTGGCTGGGCCTTCGCCGCGATGTTAAAGAGTGGGCGGCTGCGTGTGTCGCGTGTCAGCGTGCTAAGGTCCACCAGCACACTAAGGCACCCCTGGAACCGTTCCCCATCCCGGCGAGACGTTTTGACCACGTGCATGTGGATTTGGTGGGTCCTCTGCCTCCTTCGCAGGGTTTTACCCTCCTGCTTACGATGGAGGATCGAACCACCAGGTGGCCAGAGGCGGTTCCTCTGTCCTCCACCACTTCCGCAGATGTGGCGCGCACATTCCTTTCTGCTTGGGTCTCGCGTTTCGGTACCCCGTCAGATATTACCTCTGACAGGGGCCCCCAGTTTGTGTCAGAGCTTTGGTCTGTGACGGCGGGGTCTCTGGGTGTGCGGCTGCATCGTACTACTGCATATCACCCTCAGGCTAATGGCTTGTGTGAGCGTTTTCACCGGTCCCTTAAAGCAGCGCTGCGTGCCGCAGTGTCTGATGGTAACTGGGTGGACCGTTTGCCTTGGGTAATGCTGGGGTTATGTTGGGCTCCTAAGGAGGATCTAAATGCGTCGCCCGCCAAGCTCGTGCTTCGTCAGCTGCTCCGTGTTCCTGGGGAATTTTGCCTGTGAGTTCTGCGCCTCGACCCCGGTCAGACGTCGGCCCATTTTCCTCCAGCGGTTTTTCGGCTCCGGGCCCCGTTCACCACTGTTTTCCACGGTCATTTGTTCCGGTGGAGCTTAATTCGGCCCGTTTCTTTTTCGTACGACATGACACTCACTGCTCACCCTTACAACCCCCGTATGATGGCCCCTTTAGGGTCCTGGAGAGGGGTCCTAAGGTTTTTGTGCTGGATATGGGGGGGCGTAGGGAGTGCATTTCATTAGACAGGCTGAAGCCCGCTTTTGTGATGGCCGATGAGGTCATGTGTCCTGCCCAGGTTCCCCGTCGTGGTCGTCCTCCTTCAAGACCCCCAGTGTTTTCTCCTCCTCATGGACGCCCTGCTCGCCGAGTTTCACCTGAGGTTTCGCCTGAGGGACAACGCAGCCGTTATGGCCGTCCGTTGAGGCCTCCAGTGAGATACTGACTGGTTTCCCAGATGTGCCTTCTGGGTGTCCGGGGGGCTGTGTGGCGGCCGTTAGGACCCAGCCCAGATAGCAAAAGGCATTGATTCGACGTTGGATTTTGGTCAGATTGGTTGTTTTTGGTTGAGGTTGAAAAAGCGATGTTGTTTCAATATTTAATTAATTGTGCCTGCCTCTTTAAGAGGCGTCGCACAATTATTACAATCCTGGGAAAACGCCGTTTTTTTTTATTAATTGTGCCTGCCTCTGTAAGAGGCGTCGCACAATTATTACAATCCTGGGAAAGCGCCGTTTTTTTTTATTATTATTATTATTAATTGTGCCTGCCTCTGTAAGAGGCGTCGCACAATTATTACAATCCTGGGAAAGCGCCGTTTTTTTTTATTATTAATTGTGCCTGCCTCTTTAAGAGGCGTCGCACAATTATTACAATCCTGGGAAAGCGCCGTTTTTTTTAAATATTATTCTTCCTCTGCCGCACAAAGTTTGCAGGCCTACTAGTCCCGCACCGTTTGGAGTACGTAGACAAAAAGCATATCGCTACGTAGGGAATTATCGGGAATCCTGTGCATCCATTTGGATTATGGATATCGCAAACGGCTTCCGAACAACACGTAAAAAACGGCGATGATTTTTACATCCGCTTAACATGGGAGCCAAGAAAAAACAGAAAAAAAATCACACTTTTTCCCCGCCACATCACGTCGCCAAATTTTCAGCTACAGACTCCAACTTACTCTTAAAACGTTGCCACACTTGTCCTCTATTCACATATGTCCTCAGATTTCTCACAAGTTTTACCAATTTTCAACTGTCAGCCTTCGAATGTCATCAAGTTTTCCCTCCTTTTTCCAGTTTTGTATGGGTGTGTATGTGAAAAGTTAGAGTGACAACATTTCGGTCAGAGTGAGAGAAACTGCCGTTTTACAAACAAAAAAAAGTTTTTATCTCGTCACCACAGACACATTTCTTCGTCTTTCTCAACATATTATACATCAAAATGTAGCCACAGGCCTTGTGCTTCTCACAAGGGGACACTTTTGTCTCAGAGAGACACGGTTCTCCCTCCAGGGGACTTAATTGATAGGGAGCGCAGGATTCTGTCTCATCCGCGCCAATACATTTTGACGAGTCATTTTCTCCCCAAATCCCCAAAGTTCAGCCATTTATTTCAAGTCCTCACGGGGAGACGGAACCTCGTGACGACAGGAAAACCACACCGCACGTCCTTCAACTTCTCCCGACGCCCACGGTGAAGAAATTTTTCACCCAAGTGTCACGGTTCTCCAACTATAAGCAGTTGTTCGGGACCTGCGTTTGTGCTTAAACCCCTTCTTCCCTCAGATAACGTCTCATAGTCTCTGCACCTGCAGCAGCTTGTCAATCAGGAGCCGGCTCCATGACATCACACAAGCTGCTCCAAATCTGCCTGGCAACACACACGGCTCCTCTGATTGACTGGACCAGTAACATGATGGCTGACCACACAGTGCTCACACACACACAGTAGCTTAGGCACCATACTTTTCAATGCATTTTAATGCTGATGGCAATGACTCAGCATCAACACTTGTTAGCATGCCAATTAGCATGCTACAAAGTTTGTTCAATTGAGCTGAAATTTGGAGGGTGGCCTCATGGGGGTGCTGCGATCACGGCGCACTAGCTAGTTAGCCGCCGCGCTAAGCTAATTGGCCTACCATCTCAGAATGTCATAAAACTCCAGATTCCAGGTCAGCCACACCTGGGAGGTAACTTCTGCGCTTTTCAGGCAAATCGCAGGTGTTAGCATCTCATGCTAACAAGTTTGTTCAAATGAGCTCAAATTTGGAGGGTGGACTCGTGCTGGCGCTGCGATCGAGAATCACTAGCTAATGACATGGTTTCCACGTACTTAAATCGCTGGTGTTAGCATCGCATGCTAACAACTTTGTTTAAATGAGCTGAAATTTGGAGGGTGGCCTCGTGGTGGCGCTGCGATCGAGAATTACTAGCTGACCACATGGTTTCCACGCACTTAAATCGCTGTTAGCTGTTAGCATCTCATGGTAATAAGTTTGTTCAAATAAGCTGAAATTTGGAGGGTGGCCTCGTCCTGGCGCTGCGATCGAGAATCACTAGCTAATGACATGGTTTCCACGTACTTATATCGCAGGTGTTAGCATCGCATGCTAACAAGTTTGTTCAAATGAGCTGAAATTTGGAGGGTGGCCTCGTGGTGGCGCTGCGATCGAGAATTACTAGCTGACCACATGGTTTCCACGCACTTAAATCGGTGTTAGCTGTTAGCATCGCATGCTAAAAAGTTTGTTCAAATGAGCTGAAATTTAGAGTGTAGCCTCGTGCTGGCGCTGCGATCGAGAATCACTAGCTAATGACATGATTTCCACGTATTTTTCACACTACCTCGCTCGGCAGCAGGGGGCGGCAGGTGGCAGGCACAATAAAATTTCCGCGGGAATTTTCTAGTTATTAATTGTGCCTGCCTCTTTAAGAGGCGTCGCACAATTATTACAATCCTGGGAAAGCGCCGTTTTTTTTAAATATTATTCTTCCTCTGCCGCACAAAGTTTGCAGGCCTACTAGTCCCGCACCGTTTGGAGTACGTAGACAAAAAGCATATCGCTACGTAGGGAATTATCGGGAATCCTGTGCATCCATTTGGATTATGGATATCGCAAACGGCTTCCGAACAACACGTAAAAAACGGCGATGATTTTTACATCCGCTTAACATGGGAGCCAAGAAAAACAAGAAAAAAAATCACACTTTTTCCACGCCACATCACGTCGCCAAATATTCAGCTACAGACTCAAACTTACTCTTAAAACGTTGCCGCACTTGTTCTGTATTCAGATATGTCCTCAGATTTTTCAAAAGTTTCACCAATTTTCAACTGTCAGCCTTTGAATGTCATCAAGTTTTCCCTCCTTTTTCCAGTTTTGTATGGGTGTGTATGTGAAAAGTTAGAGTGGGAAGATTTCGGTCAGAGTGAGAGAAACTGCCGTTTTACAAACAAAAAAAAGTTTTTATCTCGTCACCACAGACACATTTCTTCGTCTTTCTCAACATATTATACAGCAAATTGTAGCCACAGGCCTTGTGCTTCTCACGAGGGGACACTTTTGTCTCAGAGAGACACGGTTCTCCCTCCAGGGGACTTAATTGATAGGGAGCGCAGGATTCTGCCTCATCCGCGCCAATACATTTTGACGAGTCATTTTCTCCCCAAATCCCCAAAGTTCAGCCATTTGTTTCAAGTCCTCACGGGGAGACGGAACCTCGTGAGGACACCAAAACCACACCGCACGTCCTTCAACTTCTCCCGACGCCCACGGTGAAGGAATTTTTCACCCAAGTGTCACGGTTCTCCAACTATAAGCAGTTGTTCGGGACCTGCGTTTGTACTTAAACCCCTTCTTCCCTCAGATAACGTCTCATAGTCTCTGCACCTGCAGCAGCTTGTCAATCAGGAGCCGGCTCCATGACATCACACAAGCTGCTCCAAATCTGCCTGGCAACACACACGGCTCCTCTGATTGACTGGACCAGTAACATGATGGCTGACCACACAGTGCTCACACACACACAGTAGCTTAGGCACCATACTTTTCAATGCATTTTAATGCTGATGGCAATGACTCAGCATCAACACTTGTTAGCATGCCAATTAGCATGCTACAAAGTTTGTTCAATTGAGCTGAAATTTGGAGGGTGGCCTCATGGGGGTGCTGCGATCACGGCGCACTAGCTAGTTAGCCGCCGCGCTAAGCTAATTGGCCTACCATCTCAGAATGTCATAAAACTCCAGATTCCAGGTCAGCCAGACCTGGGAGGTAACTTCTGCGCTTTTCAGGCAAATCGCAGGTGTTAGCATCTCATGCTAACAAGTTTGTTCAAATGAGCTCAAATTTGGAGGGTGGACTCGTGCTGGTGCTGCGATCGAGAATCACTAGCTAATGACATGGTTTCCACGTACTTAAATCGCTGGTGTTAGCATCGCATGCTAACAACTTTGTTCAAATGAGCTGAAATTTGGAGGGTGGCCTCGTGGTGGCGCTGCGATCGAGAATTACTAGCTGACCACATGGTTTCCACGCACTTAAATCGCTGTTTGCTGTTAGCATCACATGCTAACAAGTTTGTTCAAATGACCTGAAATTTGGAGGGTGGCCTCGTGGTGGCGCTGCGATCGAGAATCACTAGCTAATGACATGGTTTCCACGTACTTAAATCGCAAGTGTTAGCATCACATGCTAACAAGTTTGTTCAAATGAGCTGAAATTTGGAGGGTGGCCTCATGGTGGCGCTGCGATCGAGAATTACTAGCTGACCACATGGTTTCCACGCACTTAAATCGGTGTTAGCTGTTAGCATCGCATGCTAAAAAGTTTGTTCAAATGAGCTGAAATTTGGAGGGTGGCCTCGTGGTGGCGCTGCGATCGAGAATCACTAGCTAATGACATGATTTCCACGTATTTCTCACACTACCTCGCTCGGCAGCAGGGGGCGGCAGGTGGCAGGCACAATAAAATTTCCGCGGGAATTTTCTAGTTAATTGTGCCTGCCTCTTTAAGAGGCGTCGCACAATTATTACAATCCTGGGAAAACGCCGTTTTTTTTTATTAATTGTGCCTGCCTCTGTAAGAGGCGTCGCACAATTATTACAATCCTGGGAAAGCGCCGTTTTTTTTTATTATTATTATTATTATTATTATTCTTCCTCTGCCGCACAAAGTTTGCAAGCCTACTAGTCCCACACCGTTTGGAGTACGTAGACAAAACGCATATCGCTAATTAGGGAGTTATCGGGAATCCTGTGCATCCATTTGGATTGTGGATATCGCAAACGGCTTCCGAACAACACGTAAAAAACGGCGATGATTTTTACATCCGCTTAACATGGGAGCCAAGAAAAAACAGAAAAAAACATCACACTTTTTCCACGCCACATCACGTCGCCAAATATTCAGCTACAGACTCAAACTTACTCTTAAAACGTTGCCGCACTTGTTCTGTATTCAGATATGTCCTCAGATTTTTCAAAAGTTTCACCAATTTTCAACTGTCAGCCTTTGAATGTCATCAACTTTTCCCTCCTTTTTCCAGTTTTGTATGGGTGTGTATGTGGAAAAGCTAGAGGGTGAGATGTCAGTTAGAGGGAGAGAAACTGCCGTTTTACTGAAAAAAAAAAGTTTTTATCTCGTCGCCACGGCCACATTTCTTTGTCTTTCTCAACATATTATACATCAAAATGTAGCTACAGGCCTTGTGTTTCTCACGAGGGGACACTTTTGTCTCAGAGAGACACGGTTCTCCCTCCAGGGAACTTAATTGACAGGGAGCGCAGGATTTTCTGTAACCCGCTCCCATGTATTTTGGGGAGACGTTTTCTCCCCAAATCCCCAAAGTTCAGCCATTTGTTCCAAGTCCTCACGGGGAGACGGAACCTCGTGAGGACACCAAAACCACACCGCACGTCCTTCAACTTCTCCCGACGCCCACGGTGAAGGAATTTTTCACCCAAGTGTCACGGTTCTCCAACTATAAGCAGTTGTTCGGGACCTGCGTTTGTGCTTAAACCCCTTCTTCCCTCAGATAACGTCTCATAGTCTCTGCACCTGCAGCAGCTTGTCAATCAGGAGCCGGCTCCATGACATCACACAAGCTGCTCCAAATCTGCCTGGCAACACACACGGCTCCTCTGATTGACTGGACCAGTAACATGATGGCTGACCACACAGTGCTCACACACACAGTAGCTTAGGCACCATACTTTTCAATGCATTTTAATGCTGATGGCAATGACTCAGCATCAACACTTGTTAGCATGCCAATTAGCATGCTACAAAGTTTGTTCAATTGAGCTGAAATTTGGAGGGTGACCTCATGGGGGTGCTGCGATCACGGCGCACTAGCTAGTTAGCCGCCGCGCTAAGCTAATTGGCCTACCATCTCAGAATGTCATAAAACTCCAGATTCCAGGTCAGCCACACCTGGGAGGTAACTTCTGCGCTTTTCAGGCAAATCGCAGGTGTTAGCATCTCATGCTAACAAGTTTGTTCAATTGAGCTCAAATTTGGAGGGTGGACTCGTGCTGGTGCCGCGATCGAGAATCACTAGCTAATGACATGGTTTCCACGTACTTAAATCGCTGGTGTTAGCATCGCATGCTAACAACTTTGTTTAAATGAGCTGAAGTTTGGAGGGTGGCCTCGTGGTGGCGCTGCGATCGAGAATTACTAGCTGACCACATGGTTTCCATGCACTTAAATCGCTGTTTGCTGTTAGCATCGCATGCTAACAAGTTTGTTCAAATGACCTGAAATTTGGAGGGTGGCCTCGTGGTGGCGCTGCGATCGACAATCACTAGCTAATGACATGGTTTCCACGTACTTAAATCGCAAGTGTTAGCATCACATGCTAACAAGTTTGTTCAAATGAGCTGAAATTTGGAGGGTGGCCTCATGGTGGCGCTGCGATCGAGAATTACTAGCTGACCACATGGTTTCCACGCACTTCAATCGGTGTTAGCTGTTAGCATCACATGCTAAAAAGTTTGTTCAAATGAGCTGAAATTTACAGTGTAGCCTCGTGCTGCCGCTGCGATCGAGAATCACTAGCTAATGACATGATTTCCACGTATTTTTCACACTACCTCGCTCGGCAGCAGGGGGCGGCAGGTGGCAGGCACAATAAAATTTCCGCGGGAATTTTCTAGTTATTATTTTTATTTTTCTTCCTCTGCCACACAAAGTTTGCAAGCCTACTAGTCCCACACCGTTTGGAGTACGTAGACAAAACGCATATCGCTAATTAGGGAATTATCGGGAATCCTGTGCATCCATTTGGATTATGGATATCGCAAACGGCTTCCGAACAACACGTAAAAAACGGCGATGATTTTTACATCCGCTTAACATGGGAGCCAAGAAAAACAAGAAAAAAAATCACACTTTTTCCACGCCACATCACGTCGCCAAATATTCAGCTACAGACTCAAACTTACTCTTAAAACGTTGCCGCACTTGTTCTGTATTCAGATATGTCCTCAGATTTTTCAAAAGTTTCACCAGTTTTAAACTGTGAGCCTTTAAATGTCATCAACTTTTCCCTCCTTTTTCCAGTTTTGTATGGGTGTGTATGTGGAAAAGCTAGAGGGTGAGATGTCAGTTAGAGGGAGAGAAACTGCCGTTTTACTGAAAAAAAAAAGTTTTTATCTCGTCGCCACGGCCACATTTCTTTGTCTTTCTCAACATATTATACATCAAATTGTAGCCACAGGCCTTGTGCTTCTCACGAGGGGACACTTTTGTCTCAGAGAGACACGGTTCTCCCTGCAGGGGACTTAATTGATAGGGAGCGCAGGATTCTGTCTCATCCGCGCCAATACATTTTGACGAGTCATTTTCTCCCCAAATCCCCAAAGTTCAGCCATTTGTTTCAAGTCCTCACGGGGAGACGGAACCTCGTGAGCACACGAAAACCACACCGCACGTCCTTCAACTTCTCCCGACGCCCACGGTGAAGGAATTTTTCACCCAAGTGTCACGGTTCTCCAACTATAAGCAGTTGTTCGGGACCTGCGTTTGTACTTAAACCCCTTCTTCCCTCAGATAACGTCTCATAGTCTCTGCACCTGCAGCAGCTTGTCAATCAGGAGCCGGCTCCATGACATCACACAAGCTGCTCCAAATCTGCCTGGCAACACACATGGCTCCTCTGATTGACTGGACCAGTAACATGATGGCTGACCACACAGTGCTCACACACACACAGTAGCTTAGGCACCATACTTTTCAATGCATTTTAATGCTGATGGCAATGACTCAGCATCAACACTTGTTAGCATGCCAATTAGCATGCTACAAAGTTTGTTCAATTGAGCTGAAATTTGGAGGGTGGCCTCATGGGGGTGCTGCGATCACGGCGCACTAGCTAGTTAGCCGCCGCGCTAAGCTAATTGGCCTACCATCTCAGAATGTCATAAAACTCCAGATTCCAGGTCAGCCACACCTGGGAGGTAACTTCTGCGCTTTTCAGGCAAATCGCAGGTGTTAGCATCTCATGCTAACAAGTTTGTTCAAATGAGCTCAAATTTGGAGGGTGGACTCGTGCTGGCGCTGCGATCGAGAAACACTAGCTAATGACATGGTTTCCACGTACTTAAATCGCTTGTGTTAGCATCGCATGCTAACAACTTTGTTTAAATGAGCTGAAATTTGGAGGGTGGCCTCGTGGTGGCGCTCCGATCGAGAATTACTAGCTGACCACATGGTTTCCACGCACTTAAATCGCTGTTTGCTGTTAGCATCGCATGCTAACAAGTTTGTTCAAATGACCTGAAATTTGGAGGGTGGCCTCGTGGTGGCGCTGCGATCGAGAATCACTAGCTACTGACATGGTTTCCACGTACTTAAATCGCAAGTGTTAGCATCGCATGCTAACAAGTTTGTTCAAATGAGCTGAAATTTGGAGGGTGGCCTCGTGGTGGCGCTGCGATCGAGAATTACTAGCTGACCACATGGTGTCCACGCACTTAAATCGGTGTTAGCTGTTAGCATCGCATGCTAAAAAGTTTGTTCAAATCAGCTGAAATTTAGAGTGTAGCCTCGTGCTGGCGCTGCGATCGAGAACCACTAGCTAATGACATGATTTCCACGTATTTTTCACACTACCTCGCTCGGCAGCAGGGGGCGGCAGGTGGCAGGCACAATAAAATTTCCGCGGGAATTTTCTAGTTAATTGTGCCTGCCTCTGTAAGAGGCGTCGCACAATTATTACAATCCTGGGAAAGCGCCGTTTTTTTTTATTATTAATTGTGCCTGCCTCTGTAAGAGGCGTCGCACAATTATTACAATCCTGGGAAAGCGCCGTTTTTTTTTATTATTATTATTATTATTATTATTCTTCCTCTGCCGCACAAAGTTTGCAAGCCTACTAGTCCCACACCGTTTGGAGTACGTAGACAAAACGCATATCGCTAATTAGGGAGTTATCGGGAATCCTGTGCATCCATTTGGATTGTGGATATCGCAAACGGCTTCCGAACAACACGTAAAAAACGGCGATGATTTTTACATCCGCTTAACATGGGAGCCAAGAAAAAACAGAAAAAAACATCACACTTTTTCCACGCCACATCACGTCGCCAAATATTCAGCTACAGACTCAAACTTACTCTTAAAACGTTGCCGCACTTGTTCTGTATTCAGATATGTCCTCAGATTTTTCAAAAGTTTCACCAATTTTCAACTGTCAGCCTTTGAATGTCATCAACTTTTCCCTCCTTTTTCCAGTTTTGTATGGGTGTGTATGTGGAAAAGCTAGAGGGTGAGATGTCAGTTAGAGGGAGAGAAACTGCCGTTTTACTGAAAAAAAAAAGTTTTTATCTCGTCGCCACGGCCACATTTCTTTGTCTTTCTCAACATATTATACATCAAAATGTAGCTACAGGCCTTGTGTTTCTCACGAGGGGACACTTTTGTCTCAGAGAGACACGGTTCTCCCTCCAGGGAACTTAATTGACAGGGAGCGCAGGATTTTCTGTAACCCGCTCCCATGTATTTTGGGGAGACGTTTTCTCCCCAAATCCCCAAAGTTCAGCCATTTGTTCCAAGTCCTCACGGGGAGACGGAACCTCGTGAGGACACCAAAACCACACCGCACGTCCTTCAACTTCTCCCGACGCCCACGGTGAAGGAATTTTTCACCCAAGTGTCACGGTTCTCCAACTATAAGCAGTTGTTCGGGACCTGCGTTTGTGCTTAAACCCCTTCTTCCCTCAGATAACGTCTCATAGTCTCTGCACCTGCAGCAGCTTGTCAATCAGGAGCCGGCTCCATGACATCACACAAGCTGCTCCAAATCTGCCTGGCAACACACACGGCTCCTCTGATTGACTGGACCAGTAACATGATGGCTGACCACACAGTGCTCACACACACAGTAGCTTAGGCACCATACTTTTCAATGCATTTTAATGCTGATGGCAATGACTCAGCATCAACACTTGTTAGCATGCCAATTAGCATGCTACAAAGTTTGTTCAATTGAGCTGAAATTTGGAGGGTGACCTCATGGGGGTGCTGCGATCACGGCGCACTAGCTAGTTAGCCGCCGCGCTAAGCTAATTGGCCTACCATCTCAGAATGTCATAAAACTCCAGATTCCAGGTCAGCCACACCTGGGAGGTAACTTCTGCGCTTTTCAGGCAAATCGCAGGTGTTAGCATCTCATGCTAACAAGTTTGTTCAATTGAGCTCAAATTTGGAGGGTGGACTCGTGCTGGTGCCGCGATCGAGAATCACTAGCTAATGACATGGTTTCCACGTACTTAAATCGCTGGTGTTAGCATCGCATGCTAACAACTTTGTTTAAATGAGCTGAAGTTTGGAGGGTGGCCTCGTGGTGGCGCTGCGATCGAGAATTACTAGCTGACCACATGGTTTCCATGCACTTAAATCGCTGTTAGCTGTTAGCATCTCATAGTAATAAGTTTGTTCAAATGAGCTGAAATTTGGAGGGTGGCCTCGTCCTGGCGCTGCGATCGAGAATCACTAGCTAATGACATGGTTTCCACGTACTTATATCGCAGGTGTTAGCATCGCATGCTAACAAGTTTGTTCAAATGAGCTGAAATTTGGAGGGTGGCCTCGTGGTGGCGCTGCGATCGAGAATTACTAGCTGACCACATGGTTTCCAAGCACTTAAATTGGTGTTAGCTGTTAGCATCGCATGCTAAAAAGTTTGTTCAAATGAGCTGAAATTTAGACTGTAGCCTCATGCTGGCGCTGCGATCGAGAATCACTAGCTAGTGACATGATTTCCACGTATTTTTCACACTACCTCGCTCGGCAGCAGGGGGCGGCAGGTGGCAGGCACAATAAAATTTCCGCGGGAATTTTCTAGTTAATTGTGCCTGCCTCTGTAAGAGGCGTCGCACAATTATTACAATCCTGGGAAAGCGCCGTTTTTTTTTATTATTAATTGTGCCTGCCTCTGTAAGAGGCGTCGCACAATTATTACAATCCTGGGAAAGCGCCGTTTTTTTTTATTATTATTATTTTTATTTTTCTTCCTCTGCCACACAAAGTTTGCAAGCCTACTAGTCCCACACCGTTTGGAGTACGTAGACAAAACGCATATCGCTAATTAGGGAATTATCGGGAATCCTGTGCATCCATTTGGATTATGGATATCGCAAACGGCTTCCGAACAACACGTAAAAAACGGCGATGATTTTTACATCCGCTTAACATGGGAGCCAAGAAAAAACAGAAAAAAACATCACACTTTTTCCACGCCACATCACGTCGCCAAATATTCAGCTACAGACTCAAACTTACTCTTAAAACGTTGCCGCACTTGTTCTGTATTCAGATATGTCCTCAGATTTTTCAAAAGTTTCACCAATTTTCAACTGTCAGCCTTTGAATGTCATCAAGTTTTCCCTCCTTTTTCCAGTTTTGTATGGGTGTGTATGTGAAAAGTTAGAGTGGGAAGATTTCGGTCAGAGTGAGAGAAACTGCCGTTTTACAAACAAAAAAAAGTTTTTATCTCGTCACCACAGACACATTTCTTCGTCTTTCTCAACATATTATACATCAAATTGTAGCCACAGGCCTTGTGCTTCTCACGAGGGGACACTTTTGTCTCAGAGAGACACGGTTCTCCCTCCAGGGGACTTAATTGATAGGGAGCGCAGGATTCTGTCTCATCCGCGCCAATACATTTTGACGAGTCATTTTCTCCCCAAATCCCCAAAGTTCAGCCATTTGTTTCAAGTCCTCACGGGGAGACGGAACCTCGTGAGGACACGAAAACCACACCGCACGTCCTTCAACTTCTCCCGACGCCCACGGTGAAGGAATTTTTCACCCAAGTGTCACGGTTCTCCAACTATAAGCAGTTGTTCGGGACCTGCGTTTGTGCTTAAACCCCTTCTTCCCTCAGATAACGTCTCATAGTCTCTGCACCTGCAGCAGCTTGTCAATCAGGAGCCGGCTCCATGACATCACACAAGCTGCTCCAAATCTGCCTGGCAACACACACGGCTCCTCTGATTGACTGGACCAGTAACATGATGGCTGACCACACAGTGCTCACACACACACAGTAGCTTAGGCACCATACTTTTCAATGCATTTTAATGCTGATGGCAATGACTCAGCTGCAGCACTTGTTAGCATGCCAATTAGCATGCTACAAAGTTTGTTCAATTGAGCTGAAATTTGGAGGGTTGCCTCATGGGGGTGCTGCGATCACGGCGCACTAGCTAGTTAGCCGCCGCGCTAAGCTAATTGGCCTACCATCTCAGAATGTCATAAAACTCCAGATTCCAGGTCAGCCACACCTGGGAGGTAACTTCTGCGCTTTTCAGGCAAATCGCAGGTGTTAGCATCTCATGCTAACAAGTTTGTTCAAATGAGCTCAAATTTGGAGGGTGGACTCGTGCTGGCGCTGCGATCGACAATCACTAGCTAATGACATGGTTTCCACGTACTTAAATCGCTGGTGTTAGCATCGCATGCTAACAAGTTTGTTTAAATGAGCTGAAATTTGGAGGGTGGCCTCGTGGTGGCGCTGCGATCGAGAATTACTAGCTGACCACATGGTTTCCACGCACTTAAATCGCTGTTTGCTGTTAGCATCGCATGCTAACAAGTTTGTTCAAATGACGTAACATTTGGAGGGTGGCCTCGTGGTGGCGCTGCGATCGAGAATCACTAGCTAATGACATGGTTTCCACGTACTTAAATCGCTGGTGTTAGCATCGCATGCTAACAAGTTTGTTCAAATGAGCTGAAATTTGGAGGGTGGCCTCGTGGTGGCGCTGCGATCGAGAATTACTAGCTGACCACATGGTTTCCACGCACTTAAATCGGTGTTAGCTGTTAGCATCGCATGCTAAAAAGTTTGTTCAAATGAGCTGAAATTTAGAGTGTAGCCTCGTGCTGCCGCTGCGATCGAGAATCACTAGCTAATGACGTGATTTCCACGTATTTTTCACACTACCTCGCTCGGCAGCAGGGGGCGGCAGGTGGCAGGCACAATAAAATTTCCGCGGGAATTTTCTAGTTATTATTATTATTATTCTTCCTCTGCCACACCAAGTTTGCCGAACTACTAGTCCCGCACCGTTTGGAGTACGTATACAAAAGCATATCGCTACGTAGGGAATTATCGGGAATCCTGTGCATCCATTTGGATTATGGATATCGCAAACGGCTTCCGAACAACACGTAAAAAACGGCGATGATTTTTACATCCGCTTAACATGGGAGCCAAGAAAAACAAGAAAAAAAATCACACTTTTTCCACGCCACATCACGTCGCCAAATATTCAGCTACAGACTCAAACTTACTCTTAAAACGTTGCCGCACTTGTTCTGTATTCAGATATGTCCTCAGATTTTTCAAAACTTTCACCAATTTTAAACTGTGAGCCTTTGAATGTCATCAAGTTTTCCCTCCTTTTTCCAGTTTTGTATGGGTGTGTATGTGGAAAAGCTAGAGGGTGAGATGTCAGTTAGAGGGTGACAAACTGCCGTTTTACAAACAAAAAAAAGTTTTTATCTCGTCACCACAGACACATTTCTTCGTCTTTCTCAACATATTATACATCAAATTGTAGCCACAGGCCTTGTGCTTCTCACGAGGGGACACTTTTGTCTCAGAGAGACACGGTTCTCCCTCCAGGGGACTTAATTGATAGGGAGCGCAGGATTCTGTCTCATCCGCGCCAATACATTTTGACGAGTCATTTTCTCCCCAAATCCCCAAAGTTCAGCCATTTGTTTCAAGTCCTCACGGGGAGACGGAACCTCGTGAGGACACGAAAACCACACCGCACGTCCTTCAACTTCTCCCGACGCCCACGGTGAAGGAATTTTTCACCCAAGTGTCACGGTTCTCCAACTATAAGCAGTTGTTCGGGACCTGCGTTTGTACTTAAACCCCTTCTTCCCTCAGATAACGTCTCATAGTCTCTGCACCTGCAGCAGCTTGTCAATCAGGAGCCGGCTCCATGACATCACACAAGCTGCTCCAAATCTGCCTGGCAACACACATGGCTCCTCTGATTGACTGGACCAGTAACATGATGGCTGACCACACAGTGCTCACACACACACAGTAGCTTAGGCACCATACTTTTCAATGCATTTTAATGCTGATGGCAATGACTCAGCATCAACACTTGTTAGCATGCCAATTAGCATGCTACAAAGTTTGTTCAATTGAGCTGAAATTTGGAGGGTGGCCTCATGGGGGTGCTGCGATCACGGCGCACTAGCTAGTTAGCCGCCGCGCTAAGCTAATTGGCCTACCATCTCAGAATCTCATAAAACTCCAGATTCCAGGTCAGCCACACCTGGGAGGTAACTTCTGCGCTTTTCAGGCAAATCGCAGGTGTTAGCATCTCATGCTAACAAGTTTGTTCCAATGAGCTCAAATTTGGAGGGTGGACTCGTGCTGGCGCTGCGATCGAGAATCACTAGCTAATGACATGGTTTCCACGTACTTAAATCGCTGGTGTTAGCATCGCATGCTAACAACTTTGTTTAAATCAGCTGAAATTTGGAGGGTGGCCTCGTGGCGGGGCTGCGATCGAGAATTACTAGCTGACCACATGGTTTCCACGCACTTAAATCGCTGTTAGCTGTTAGCATCTCATGGTAATAAGTTTGTTCAAATGAGCTGAAATTTGGAGGGTGGCCTCGTGGTGGCGCTGCGATCGAGAATCACTAGCTAATGACATGGTTTCCACGTACTTAAATCGCTGGTGTTAGCATCGCATGCTAACAAGTTTGTTCAAATGAGCTGAAATTTGGAGGGTGGCCTCGTGGTGGTGCTGCGATCGAGAATTACTAGCTGACCACATGGTTTCCACGCACTTAAATCGGTGTTAGCTGTTAGCATCGCATGCTAAAAAGTTTGTTCAAATGAGCTGAAATTTAGAGTGTAGCCTCGTGCTGCCGCTGCGATCGAGAATCACTAGCTAATGACGTGATTTCCACGTATTTTTCACACTACCTCGCTCGGCAGCAGGGGGCGGCAGGTGGCAGGCACAATAAAATTTCCGCGGGAATTTTCTAGTTATTATTATTATTATTATTCTTCCTCTGCCGCACAAAGTTTGCAAGCCTACTAGTCCCACACCGTTTGGAGTACGTAGACAAAACGCATATCGCTAATTAGGGAGTTATCGGGAATCCTGTGCATCCATTTGGATTGTGGATATCGCAAACGGCTTCCGAACAACACGTAAAAAACGGCGATGATTTTTACATCCGCTTAACATGGGAGCCAAGAAAAAACAGAAAAAAACATCACACTTTTTCCACGCCACATCACGTCGCCAAATATTCAGCTACAGACTCAAACTTACTCTTAAAACGTTGCCGCACTTGTTCTGTATTCAGATATGTCCTCAGATTTTTCAAAAGTTTGACCAATTTTCAACTGTCAGCCTTTGAATGTCATCAAGTTTTCCCTCCTTTTTCCAGTTTTGTATGGGTGTGTATGTGAAAAGTTAGAGTGGGAAGATTTCGGTCAGAGTGAGAGAAACTGCCGTTTTACAAACAAAAAAAAGTTTTTATCTCGTCACCACAGACACATTTCTTCGTCTTTCTCAACATATTATACATCAAATTGTAGCCACAGGCCTTGTGCTTCTCACGAGGGGACACTTTTGTCTCAGAGAGACACGGTTCTCCCTCCAGGGGACTTAATTGATAGGGAGCGCAGGATTCTGTCTCATCCGCGCCAATACATTTTGACGAGTCATTTTCTCCCCAAATCCCCAAAGTTCAGCCATTTGTTTCAAGTCCTCACGGGGAGACGGAACCTCGTGAGGACACGAAAACCACACCGCACGTCCTTCAACTTCTCCCGACGCCCACGGTGAAGGAATTTTTCACCCAAGTGTCACGGTTCTCCAACTATAAGCAGTTGTTCGGGACCTGCGTTTGTGCTTAAACCCCTTCTTCCCTCAGATAACGTCTCATAGTCTGTGCACCTGCAGCAGCTTGTCAATCAGGAGCCGGCTCCATGACATCACACAAGCTGCTCCAAATCTGCCTGGCAACACACACGGCTCCTCTGATTGACTGGACCAGTAACATGATGGCTGACCACACAGTGCTCACACACACACAGTAGCTTAGGCACCATACTTTTCAATGCATTTTAATGCTGATGGCAATGACTCAGCATCAACACTTGTTAGCATGCCAATTAGCATGCTACAAAGTTTGTTCAATTGAGCTGAAATTTGGAGGGTGGCCTCATGGGGGTGCTGCGATCACGGCGCACTAGCTAGTTAGCCGCCGCGCTAAGCTAATTGGCCTACCATCTCAGAATGTCATAAAACTCCAGATTCCAGGTCAGCCACACCTGGGAGGTAACTTCTGCGCTTTTCAGGCAAATCGCAGGTGTTAGCATCTCATGCTAACAACTTTGTTCAAATGAGCTCAAATTTGGAGGGTGGACTCGTGCTGGTGCTGCGATCGAGAATCACTAGCTAATGACATGGTTTCCACGTACTTAAATCGCTGGTGTTAGCATCGCATGCTAACAAGTTTGTTTAAATGAGCTGAAATTTGGAGGGTCGCCTCGTGGTGGTGCTGCGATCGAGAATTACTAGCTGACCACATGGTTTCCACGCACTTAAATCGCTGTTTGCTGTTAGCATCGCATGCTAACAAGTTTGTTCAAATGACCTGAAATTTGGAGGGTGGCCTCGTGGTGGCGCTGCGATCGAGAATCACTAGCTAATGACATGGTTTCCACGTACTTAAATCGCAAGTGTTAGCATCGCATGCTAACAAGTTTGTTCAAATGAGCTGAAATTTGGAGGGTGGCCTCATGGTGGCGCTGCGATCGAGAATTACTAGCTGACCACATGGTTTCCACGCACTTAAATCGGTGTTAGCTGTTAGCATCGCATGCTAAAAAGTTTGTTCAAATGAGCTGAAATTTACAGTGTAGTCTCGTGCTGCCGCTGCGATCGAGAATCACTAGCTAATGACATGATTTCCACGTATTTTTCACACTACCTCGCTCGGCAGCAGGGGGCGGCAGGTGGCAGGCACAATAAAATTTCCGCGGGAATTTTCTAGTTATTATTATTATTATTATTCTTCCTCTGCCGCACAAAGTTTGCAAGCCTACTAGTCCCACACCGTTTGGAGTACGTAGACAAAACGCATATCGCTAATTAGGGAGTTATCGGGAATCCTGTGCATCCATTTGGATTGTGGATATCGCAAACGGCTTCCGAACAACACGTAAAAAACGGCGATGATTTTTACATCCGCTTAACATGGGAGCCAAGAAAAAACAGAAAAAAACATCACACTTTTTCCACGCCACATCACGTCGCCAAATATTCAGCTACAGACTCAAACTTACTCTTAAAACGTTGCCGCACTTGTTCTGTATTCAGATATGTCCTCAGATTTTTCAAAAGTTTCACCAATTTTCAACTGTCAGCCTTTGAATGTCATCAAGTTTTCCCTCCTTTTTCCAGTTTTGTATGGGTGTGTATGTGGAAAGTTAGAGTGGGAAGATTTCGGTCAGAGTGAGAGAAACTGCCGTTTTACAAACAAAAAAAAGTTTTTATCTCGTCACCACAGACACATTTCTTCGTCTTTCTCAACATATTATACATCAAATTGTAGCCACAGGCCTTGTGCTTCTCACGAGGGGACACTTTTGTCTCAGAGAGACACGGTTCTCCCTCCAGGGGACTTAATTGATAGGGAGCGCAGGATTTTCTGTAACCCGCTCCTATGTATTTTGAGGAGACGTTTTCTCCCCAAATCCCCAAAGTTCAGCCATTTGTTTCAAGTCCTCACGGGGAGACGGAACCTCGTGAGGACACGAAAACCACACCGCACGTCCTTCAACTTCTCCCGACGCCCACGGTGAAGGAATTTTTCACCCAAGTGTCACGGTTCTCCAACTATAAGCAGTTGTTCGGGACCTGCGTTTGTGCTTAAACCCCTTCTTCCCTCAGATAAGGTCTCATAGTCTCTGCACCTGCAGCAGCTTGTCAATCAGGAGCCGGCTCCATGACATCACACAAGCTGCTCCAAATCTGCCTGGCAACACACACGGCTCCTCTGATTGACTGGACCAGTAACATGATGGCTGACCACACAGTGCTCACACACACACAGTAGCTTAGGCACCATACTTTTCAATGCATTTTAATGCTGATGGCAATGACTCAGCATCAACACTTGTTAGCATGCCAATTAGCATGCTACAAAGTTTGTTCAATTGAGCTGAAATTTGGACGGTGGCCTCATGGGGGTGCTGCGATCACGGCGCACTAGCTAGTTAGCCGCCGCGCTAAGCTAATTGGCCTACCATCTCAGAATGTCATAAAACTCCAGATTCCAGGTCAGCCACACCTGGGAGGTAACTTCTGCGCTTTTCAGGCAAATCGCAGGTGTTAGCATCTCATGCTAACAAGTTTGTTCAAATGAGCTCAAATTTGGAGGGTGGACTCGTGCTGGCGCTGCGATCGAGAAACACTAGCTAATGACATGGTTTCCACGTACTTAAATCGCTTGTGTTAGCATCGCATGCTAACAACTTTGTTTAAATGAGCTGAAATTTGGAGGGTGGCCTCGTGGTGGCGCTGCGATCGACAATTACTAGCTGACCACATGGTTTCCACGCACTTAAATCGCTGTTTGCTGTTAGCATCGCATGCTAACAAGTTTGTTCAAATGACCTGAAATTTGGAGGGTGGCCTCGTGGTGGCGCTGCGATCGACAATCACTAGCTAATGACATGGTTTCCACGTACTTAAATCGCAAGTGTTAGCATCACATGCTAACAAGTTTGTTCAAATGAGCTGAAATTTGGAGGGTGGCCTCATGGTGGCGCTGCGATCGAGAATTACTAGCTGACCACATGGTTTCCACGCACTTCAATCGGTGTTAGCTGTTAGCATCACATGCTAAAAAGTTTGTTCAAATGAGCTGAAATTTACAGTGTAGCCTCGTGCTGCCGCTGCGATCGAGAATCACTAGCTAATGACATGATTTCCACGTATTTTTCACACTACCTCGCTCGGCAGCAGGGGGCGGCAGGTGGCAGGCACAATAAAATTTCCGCGGGAATTTTCTAGTTATTATTCTTCCTCTGCCACACCAAGTTTGCCGAACTACTAGTCCCGCACCGTTTGGAGTACGTATACAAAAGCATATCGCTACGTAGGGAATTATCGGGAATCCTGTGCATCCATTTGGATTGTGGATATCGCAAACGGCTTCCGAACAACACGTAAAAAACGGCGATGATTTTTACATCCGCTTAACATGGGAGCCAAGAAAAACAAGAAAAAAAATCACACTTTTTCCACGCCACATCACGTCGCCAAATATTCAGCTACAGACTCAAACTTACTCTTAAAACGTTGCCGCACTTGTTCTGTATTCAGATATGTCCTCAGATTTTTCAAAACTTTCACCAGTTTTAAACTGTGAGCCTTCAAATGTCATCAAGTTTTCCCTCCTTTTTCCAGTTTTGTATGGGTGTGTATGTGGAAAAGCTAGAGGGTGAGATGTCAGTTAGAGGGAGAGAAACTGCCGTTTCACAAACAAAAAAAAGTTTTTATCTCGTCACCACAGACACATTTCTTCGTCTTTCTCAACATATTATACATCAAAATGTAGCCACAGGCCTTGTGCTTCTCACGAGGGGACACTTTTGTCTCAGAGAGACACGGTTCTCCCTCCAGGGGACTTAATTGACAGGGAGCGCAGGATTTTCTGTAACCCGCTCCCATGTATTTTGCGGAGACGTTTTCTCCCCAAATCCCCAAAGTTCAGCCATTTGTTTCAAGTCCTCACGGGGAGACGGAACCTCGTGAGGACACGAAAACCAAACCGCACGTCCTTCAACTTCTCCCGACGCCCACGGTGAAGGAATTTTTCACCCAAGTGTCACGGTTCTCCAACTATAAGCAGTTGTTCGGGACCTGCGTTTGTACTTAAACCCCTTCTTCCCTCAGATAACGTCTCATAGTCTCTGCACCTGCAGCAGCTTGTCAATCAGGAGCCGGCTCCATGACATCACACAAGCTGCTCCAAATCTGCCTGGCAACACACATGGCTCCTCTGATTGACTGGACCAGTAACATGATGGCTGACCACACAGTGCTCACACACACACAGTAGCTTAGGCACCATACTTTTCAATGCATTTTAATGCTGATGGCAATGACTCAGCATCAACACTTGTTAGCATGCCAATTAGCATGCTACAAAGTTTGTTCAATTGAGCTGAAATTTGGAGGGTGGCCTCATGGGGGTGCTGCGATCACGGCGCACTAGCTAGTTAGCCGCCGCGCTAAGCTAATTGGCCTACCATCTCAGAATGTCATAAAACTCCAGATTCCAGGTCAGCCACACCTGGGAGGTAACTTCTGCGCTTTTCAGGCAAATCGCAGGTGTTAGCATCTCATGCTAACAAGTTTGTTCAAATGAGCTCAAATTTGGAGGGTGGACTCGTGCTGGTGCTGCGATCGAGAATCACTAGCTAATGACATGGTTTCCACGTACTTAAATCGCTGGTGTTAGCATCGCATGCTAACAAGTTTGTTTCAATGAGCTGAAATTTGGAGGGTGGCCTCGTGGTAGCGCTGCGATCGAGAATTGCTAGCTGATCACATGGTTTCCACGCACTTAAACCGCTGTTTGCTGTTAGCATCGCATGCTAACAAGTTTGTTCAAATGAGCTGAAATTTGGAGGGTGGCCTCGTGGTGGCGCTGCGATCGAGAATCACTAGCTAATGACATGGTTTCTACGTACTTAAATCGCTGGTGTTAGCATCGCATGCTAACAAGTTTGTTCAAATGAGCTGAAATTTGGAGGGTGGCCTCGTGGTGGCGCTGCGATCGAGAATTACTAGCTGACCACATGGTTTCCACGCACTTAAATCGGTGTTAGCTGTTAGCATCGCATGCTAAAAAGTTTGTTCAAATGAGCTGAAATTTAGAGTGTAGCCTCATGCTGGCGCTGCGATCGAGAATCACTAGCTAATGACATGATTTCCACGTATTTTTCACACTACCTCGCTCGGCAGCAGGGGGCGGCAGGTGGCAGGCACAATAAAATTTCCGCGGGAATTTTCTAGTTAATTGTGCCTGCCTCTGTAAGAGGCGTCGCACAATTATTACAATCCTGGGAAAGCGCCGTTTTTTTTTATTATTATTATTATTATTATTCTTCCTCTGCCACACCAAGTTTGCCGAACTACTAGTCCCGCACCGTTTGGAGTACGTATACAAAAGCATATCGCTACGTAGGGAATTATCGGGAATCCTGTGCATCCATTTGGATTGTGGATATCGCAAACGGCTTCCGAACAACACGTAAAAAACGGCGATGATTTTTACATCCGCTTAACATGGGAGCCAAGAAAAACAAGAAAAAAAATCACACTTTTTCCACGCCACATCACGTCGCCAAATATTCAGCTACAGACTCAAACTTACTCTTAAAACGTTGCCGCACTTGTTCTGTATTCAGATATGTCCTTGGATTTTTCAAAACTTTTACCAGTTTTAAACTGTGAGCCTTCAAATGTCATCAAGTTTTCCCTCCTTTTTCCAGTTTTGTATGGGTGTGTATGTGAAAAGTTAGAGTGGGAAGATTTCGGTCAGAGTGAGAGAAACTGCCGTTTTACAAACAAAAAAAAGTTTTTATCTCGTCGCCACGGCCACATTTCTTTGTCTTTCTCAACATATTATACATCAAAATGTAGCTACAGGCCTTGTGGTTCTCACGAGGGGACACTTTTGTCTCAGAGAGACACGGTTCTCCCTCCAGGGGACTTAATTGATAGGGAGCGCAGGATTCTGTCTCATCCGCGCCAATACATTTTGACGAGTCATTTTCTCCCCAAATCCCCAAAGTTCAGCCATTTGTTTCAAGTCCTCACGGGGAGACGGAACCTCGTGAGGACACCAAAACCACACCGCACGTCCTTCAAATTCTCCCGACGCCCACGGTGAAGGAATTTTTCACCCAAGTGTCACGGTTCTCCAACTATAAGCAGTTGTTCGGGACCTGCGTTTGTGCTTAAACCCCTTCTTCCCTCAGATAACGTCTCATAGTCTCTGCACCTGCAGCAGCTTGTCAATCAGGAGCCGGCTCCATGACATCACACAAGCTGCTCCAAATCTGCCTGGCAACACACATGGCTCCTCTCATTGACTGGACCAGTAACATGATGGCTGACCACACAGTGCTCACACACACACAGTAGCTTAGGCACCATACTTTTCAATGCATTTTAATGCTGATGGCAATGACTCAGCATCAACACTTGTTAGCATGCCAATTAGCATGCTACAAAGTTTGTTCAATTGAGCTGAAATTTGGAGGGTGGCCTCATGGGGGTGCTGCGATCACGGCGCACTAGCTAGTTAGCCGCCGCGCTAAGCTAATTGGCCTACCATCTCAGAATGTGACGTAACTCCAGATTCCAGGTCAGCCACACCTGGGAGGTAACTTCTGCGCTTTTCAGGCAAATCGCAGGTGTTAGCATCTCATGCTAACAAGTTTGTTCAAATGAGCTCAAATTTGGAGGGTGGACTCGTGCTGGTGCTGCGATCGAGAATCACTAGCTAATGACATGGTTTCCACGTACTTAAATCGCTGGTGTTAGCATCGCATGCTAACAGGTTTGTTTAAATGAGCTGAAATTTGGAGGGTGGCCTCGTGGTAGCGCTGCGATCGAGAATTGCTAGCTGATCACATGGTTTCCACGCACTTAAACCGCTGTTTGCTGTTAGCATCGCATGCTAACAAGTTTGTTCAAATGACCTGAAATTTGGAGGGTGGCCTCGTGGTGGCGCTGCGATCGAGAATCACTAGCTAATGACATGGTTTCCACGTACTTACATCGCTGGTGTTAGCATCGCATGCTAACAAGTTTGTTCAAATGAGCTGAAATTTGGAGGGTGGCCTCATGGTGGCGCTGCGATCGAGAATTACTAGCTGACCACATGGTTTCCACGCACTTAAATCGGTGTTAGCTGTTAGCATCGCATGCTAAAAAGTTTGTTCAAATGAGCTGAAATTTAGAGTGTAGCCTCGTGCTGCCGCTGCGATCGAGAATCACTAGCTAATGACGTGATTTCCACGTATTTTTCACACTACCTCGCTCGGCAGCAGGGGGCGGCAGGTGGCAGGCACAATAAAATTTCCGCGGGAATTTTCTAGTTAATTGTGCCTGCCTCTGTAAGAGGCGTCGCACAATTATTACAATCCTGGGAAAGCGCCGTTTTTTTTTATTATTATTATTTTTATTTTTCTTCCTCTGCCACACAAAGTTTGCAAGCCTACTAGTCCCACACCGTTTGGAGTACGTAGACAAAACGCATATCGCTAATTAGGGAATTATCGGGAATCCTGTGCATCCATTTGGATTATGGATATCGCAAACGGCTTCCGAACAACACGTAAAAAACGGCGATGATTTTTACATCCGCTTAACATGGGAGCCAAGAAAAACAAGAAAAAAAATCACACTTTTTCCACGCCACATCACGTCGCCAAATATTCAGCTACAGACTCAAACTTACTCTTAAAACGTTGCCGCACTTGTTCTGTATTCAGATATGTCCTCAGATTTTTCAAAAGTTTCACCAGTTTTAAACTGTGAGCCTTTAAATGTCATCAACTTTTCCCTCCTTTTTCCAGTTTTGTATGGGTGTGTATGTGGAAAAGCTAGAGGGTGAGATGTCAGTTAGAGGGAGAGAAACTGCCGTTTTACTGAAAAAAAAAAGTTTTTATCTCGTCGCCACGGCCACATTTCTTTGTCTTTCTCAACATATTATACATCAAATTGTAGCCACAGGCCTTGTGCTTCTCACGAGGGGACACTTTTGTCTCAGAGAGACACGGTTCTCCCTGCAGGGGACTTAATTGATAGGGAGCGCAGGATTCTGTCTCATCCGCGCCAATACATTTTGACGAGTCATTTTCTCCCCAAATCCCCAAAGTTCAGCCATTTGTTTCAAGTCCTCACGGGGAGACGGAACCTCGTGAGCACACGAAAACCACACCGCACGTCCTTCAACTTCTCCCGACGCCCACGGTGAAGGAATTTTTCACCCAAGTGTCACGGTTCTCCAACTATAAGCAGTTGTTCGGGACCTGCGTTTGTACTTAAACCCCTTCTTCCCTCAGATAACGTCTCATAGTCTCTGCACCTGCAGCAGCTTGTCAATCAGGAGCCGGCTCCATGACATCACACAAGCTGCTCCAAATCTGCCTGGCAACACACATGGCTCCTCTGATTGACTGGACCAGTAACATGATGGCTGACCACACAGTGCTCACACACACACAGTAGCTTAGGCACCATACTTTTCAATGCATTTTAATGCTGATGGCAATGACTCAGCATCAACACTTGTTAGCATGCCAATTAGCATGCTACAAAGTTTGTTCAATTGAGCTGAAATTTGGAGGGTGGCCTCATGGGGGTGCTGCGATCACGGCGCACTAGCTAGTTAGCCGCCGCGCTAAGCTAATTGGCCTACCATCTCAGAATGTCATAAAACTCCAGATTCCAGGTCAGCCACACCTGGGAGGTAACTTCTGCGCTTTTCAGGCAAATCGCAGGTGTTAGCATCTCATGCTAACAAGTTTGTTCAAATGAGCTCAAATTTGGAGGGTGGACTCGTGCTGGCGCTGCGATCGAGAAACACTAGCTAATGACATGGTTTCCACGTACTTAAATCGCTTGTGTTAGCATCGCATGCTAACAACTTTGTTTAAATGAGCTGAAATTTGGAGGGTGGCCTCGTGGTGGCGCTCCGATCGAGAATTACTAGCTGACCACATGGTTTCCACGCACTTAAATCGCTGTTTGCTGTTAGCATCGCATGCTAACAAGTTTGTTCAAATGACCTGAAATTTGGAGGGTGGCCTCGTGGTGGCGCTGCGATCGAGAATCACTAGCTACTGACATGGTTTCCACGTACTTAAATCGCAAGTGTTAGCATCGCATGCTAACAAGTTTGTTCAAATGAGCTGAAATTTGGAGGGTGGCCTCGTGGTGGCGCTGCGATCGAGAATTACTAGCTGACCACATGGTGTCCACGCACTTAAATCGGTGTTAGCTGTTAGCATCGCATGCTAAAAAGTTTGTTCAAATCAGCTGAAATTTAGAGTGTAGCCTCGTGCTGGCGCTGCGATCGAGAACCACTAGCTAATGACATGATTTCCACGTATTTTTCACACTACCTCGCTCGGCAGCAGGGGGCGGCAGGTGGCAGGCACAATAAAATTTCCGCGGGAATTTTCTAGTTAATTGTGCCTGCCTCTTTAAGAGGCGTCGCACAATTATTACAATCCTGGGAAAGCGCCGTTTTTTTTAAATATTATTCTTCCTCTGCCGCACAAAGTTTGCAGGCCTACTAGTCCCGCACCGTTTGGAGTACGTAGACAAAAAGCATATCGCTACGTAGGGAATTATCGGGAATCCTGTGCATCCATTTGGATTATGGATATCGCAAACGGCTTCCGAACAACACGTAAAAAACGGCGATGATTTTTACATCCGCTTAACATGGGAGCCAAGAAAAACAAGAAAAAAAATCACACTTTTTCCACGCCACATCACGTCGCCAAATATTCAGCTACAGACTCAAACTTACTCTTAAAACGTTGCCGCACTTGTTCTGTATTCAGATATGTCCTCAGATTTTTCAAAAGTTTCACCAATTTTCAACTGTCAGCCTTTGAATGTCATCAAGTTTTCCCTCCTTTTTCCAGTTTTGTATGGGTGTGTATGTGAAAAGTTAGAGTGGGAAGATTTCGGTCAGAGTGAGAGAAACTGCCGTTTTACAAACAAAAAAAAGTTTTTATCTCGTCACCACAGACACATTTCTTCGTCTTTCTCAACATATTATACAGCAAATTGTAGCCACAGGCCTTGTGCTTCTCACGAGGGGACACTTTTGTCTCAGAGAGACACGGTTCTCCCTCCAGGGGACTTAATTGATAGGGAGCGCAGGATTCTGCCTCATCCGCGCCAATACATTTTGACGAGTCATTTTCTCCCCAAATCCCCAAAGTTCAGCCATTTGTTTCAAGTCCTCACGGGGAGACGGAACCTCGTGAGGACACGAAAACCACACCGCACGTCCTTCAACTTCTCCCGACGCCCACGGTGAAGGAATTTTTCACCCAAGTGTCACGGTTCTCCAACTATAAGCAGTTGTTCGGGACCTGCGTTTGTACTTAAACCCCTTCTTCCCTCAGATAACGTCTCATAGTCTCTGCACCTGCAGCAGCTTGTCAATCAGGAGCCGGCTCCATGACATCACACAAGCTGCTCCAAATCTGCCTGGCAACACACACGGCTCCTCTGATTGACTGGACCAGTAACATGATGGCTGACCACACAGTGCTCACACACACACAGTAGCTTAGGCACCATACTTTTCAATGCATTTTAATGCTGATGGCAATGACTCAGCATCAACACTTGTTAGCATGCCAATTAGCATGCTACAAAGTTTGTTCAATTGAGCTGAAATTTGGAGGGTGGCCTCATGGGGGTGCTGCGATCACGGCGCACTAGCTAGTTAGCCGCCGCGCTAAGCTAATTGGCCTACCATCTCAGAATGTCATAAAACTCCAGATTCCAGGTCAGCCAGACCTGGGAGGTAACTTCTGCGCTTTTCAGGCAAATCGCAGGTGTTAGCATCTCATGCTAACAAGTTTGTTCAAATGAGCTCAAATTTGGAGGGTGGACTCGTGCTGGTGCTGCGATCGAGAATCACTAGCTAATGACATGGTTTCCACGTACTTAAATCGCTGGTGTTAGCATCGCATGCTAACAACTTTGTTCAAATGAGCTGAAATTTGGAGGGTGGCCTCGTGGTGGCGCTGCGATCGAGAATTACTAGCTGACCACATGGTTTCCACGCACTTAAATCGCTGTTTGCTGTTAGCATCACATGCTAACAAGTTTGTTCAAATGACCTGAAATTTGGAGGGTGGCCTCGTGGTGGCGCTGCGATCGAGAATCACTAGCTAATGACATGGTTTCCACGTACTTAAATCGCAAGTGTTAGCATCACATGCTAACAAGTTTGTTCAAATGAGCTGAAATTTGGAGGGTGGCCTCATGGTGGCGCTGCGATCGAGAATTACTAGCTGACCACATGGTTTCCACGCACTTAAATCGGTGTTAGCTGTTAGCATCGCATGCTAAAAAGTTTGTTCAAATGAGCTGAAATTTGGAGGGTGGCCTCGTGGTGGCGCTGCGATCGAGAATCACTAGCTAATGACATGATTTCCACGTATTTCTCACACTACCTCGCTCGGCAGCAGGGGGCGGCAGGTGGCAGGCACAATAAAATTTCCGCGGGAATTTTCTAGTTATTATTTTTATTTTTCTTCCTCTGCCACACAAAGTTTGCAGGCCTACTAGTCCCGCACCGTTTGGAGTACGTAGACAAAAAGCATATCGCTACGTAGGGAATTATCGGGAATCCTGTGCATCCATTTGGATTGTGGATATCGCAAACGGCTTCCGAACAACACGTAAAAAACGGCGATGATTTTTACATCCGCTTAACATGGGAGCCAAGAAAAACAAGAAAAAAAATCACACTTTTTCCACGCCACATCACGTCGCCAAATATTCAGCTACAGACTCAAACTTACTCTTAAAACGTTGCCGCACTTGTTCTGTATTCACATATGTCCTCAGATTTCTCACAAGTTTTACCAATTTTCAACTGTCAGCCTTTGAATGTCATCAAGTTTTCCCTCCTTTTTCCAGTTTTGTATGGGTGTGTATGTGGAAAAGCTAGAGGGTGAGATGTCAGTTAGAGTGAGAGAAACTGCCGTTTTACACAAAAAAAAAAGTTTTTATCTCGTCGCCACGGCCACATTTCTTCGTCTTTCTCAACATATTATACATCAAATTGTAGCTACAGGCCTTGTGCTTCTCACGAGGGGACACTTTTGTCTCAGAGAGACACGGTTCTCCCTCCAGTGGACTTAATTGATAGGGAGCACAGGATTCTGTCTCATCCGCACCAATACATTTTGACGAGTCATTTTCTCCCCAAATCCCCAAAGTTCAGCCATTTGTTTCAAGTCCTCACGGGGAGACGGAACCTCGTGAGGACACGAAAACCACACCGCACGTCCTTCAACTTCTCCCGACGCCCACGGTGAAGGAATTTTTCACCCAAGTGTCACGGTTCTCCAACTATAAGCAGTTGTTCGGGACCTGCGTTTGTGCTTAAACCCCTTCTTCCCTCAGATAACGTCTCATAGTCTGTGCACCTGCAGCAGCTTGTCAATCAGGAGCCGGCTCCATGACATCACACAAGCTGCTCCAAATCTGCCTGGCAACACACACGGCTCCTCTGATTGACTGGACCAGTAACATGATGGCTGACCACACAGTGCTCACACACACACAGTAGCTTAGGCACCATACTTTTCAATGCATTTTAATGCTGATGGCAATGACTCAGCATCAACACTTGTTAGCATGCCAATTAGCATGCTACAAAGTTTGTTCAATTGAGCTGAAATTTGGAGGGTGGCCTCATGGGGGTGCTGCGATCACGGCGCACTAGCTAGTTAGCCGCCGCGCTAAGCTAATTGGCCTACCATCTCAGAATGTCATAAAACTCCAGATTCCAGGTCAGCCACACCTGGGAGGTAACTTCTGCGCTTTTCAGGCAAATCGCAGGTGTTAGCATCTCATGCTAACGACTTTGTTCAAATGAGCTCAAATTTGGAGGGTGGACTCGTGCTGGCGTTGCGATCGAGAATCACTAGCTAATGACATGGTTTCCACGTACTTAAATCGCTGGTGTTAGCATCGCATGCTAACAAGTTTGTTTAAATGAGCTGAAATTTGGAGGGTGGCCTCGTGGTGGCGCTGCGATCGAGAATTACTAGCTGACCACATGGTTTCCACGCACTTAAATCGCTGTTTGCTGTTAGCATCGCATGCCAACAAGTTTGTTCAAATGACCTGAAATTTGGAGGGTGGCCTCGTGGTGGCGCTGCGATCGAGAATCACTAGCTAATGACATGGTTTCCACGTACTTAAATCGCAAGTGTTAGCATCACATGCTAACAAGTTTGTTTAAATGAGCTGAAATTTGGAGGGTGGCCTCGTGGTGGCGCTGCGATCGAGAATTACTAGCTGACCACATGGTTTCCACGCACTTAAATCGCTGTTAGCTGTTAGCATCTCATGGTAATAAGTTTGTTCAAATGAGCTGAAATTTGGAGGGTGGCCTCGTGGTGGTGCTGCGATCGAGAATCACTAGCTAATGACATGGTTTCCACGTACTTAAATCGCTGGTGTTAGCATCGCATGCTAACAAGTTTCTTCAAATGAGCTGAAATTTGGAGGGTGGCCTCATGGTGGCGCTGCGATCGAGAATTACTAGCTGACCACATGGTTTCCACGCACTTCAATCGGTGTTAGCTGTTAGCATCGCATGCTAAAAAGTTTGTTCAAATGAGCTGAAATTTACAGTGTAGCCTCGTGCTGCCGCTGCGATCGAGAATCACTAGCTAATGACATGGTTTCCACGTATTTTTCACACTACCTCGCTCGGCAGCAGGGGGCGGCAGGTGGCAGGCACAATAAAATTTCCGCGGGAATTTTCTAGTTACAGTTACTATTTCAAAAATTGAAGAACTGTTGTTGAATTAATGAAGTATAGATGTTGTTGTAGATATTTTCAATGTTGAATATCTCTGCATTAATTTGACATTGTATAGATGGTGCATTTTCAATGTTGAATTTCCCTACATTGATTTGACATGGTTCAATGTGGGCTGCTGATATTTTTATTATTATTATTACTTATATGGCCTAAAAGGCCTAGAAATGACGCAGAGACAAATGGACGAGACATTCTGAGACTGTGACTCACTAGGTACAACTGACATGAACTTGATGTTTCGCCCAGAAGTGCCTTAAAATCAAGGTCAAATTTCACAAGGTTGAACTTTGATATGATATATTACAATTATTCTACTCAAATTAGAGTGTCATTATATTTTTGTATTGTGCATTGCATCATAGTCATAAGGAGCTGTATACTTAATCCGTATTTGATTAGATATGTCATCACAACCATTTTCATTGCAAAATCTATAGCGGTTCCAGAATTATGGCTTTGAGTGATATATCAATTTAATATAGACTGTATAATTAACATATTCAGATATAGCATGCATTTGATCCATCCATCCATCCATTGTCTACCGCTTATCCAGGCCGGGTCACGGAGGCAGCAGTCTGAGCAGAGTTGCCCAGACTTCCCTCACCCCAGACTCTTCCTCCAGCTCTTCTGGTGGAACCCCAAGGCGTTCCCAGGCCATAGAGAGACATAGTCCCTCCAGGTGTCCTGGGTCTGTCCTGAGGTCTCCTACCGGAGGGACATGCCTGGAACACCTCCCTATGGTGGAGGAGCATGTGGAGGAGCAGCGGCTCTACTCCGAGCTCCTCCCTGGTGACTGAGCTCCTCACCCTATCTCTAAGGGTGACTGAGCTCCTCACCCTATCTCTAAGGGTGACTGAGCTCCTCACCCTATCTCTAAGGGTGACTGAGCTCCTCACCCTATCTCTAAGGGTGACTGAGCTCCTCCCCCTATCTCTAAGGGTGACTGAGCTCCTCACCCTATCTCTAAAGGTGACTGAGCTCCTCACCCTATCTCTAAGGGTGACTGAGCTCCTCCCCCTATCTCTAAGGTGACTGAGCTCCTCCCCCTATCTCTAAGGGTACGCCCAGCCACCCTACGGAGGAAGCTCATTTCAGCGGCTTGTATCCGGGATCTGGTTCTTTCGGTCATGACCCATAGTTCATGACCATAGGTGAGGGTAGGAACGAAGATCGACCGGTAAATCGAGAGCTTCGCTTTTTGGCTCAGCTCCTTCTTCACCACGACGGACCGATACAACGACCACATAACTGCAGACGCTGCACCGATCCGCCTGTCGATCTCACGCTCCATCTTTCCCCCACTCGTGAACAAGACCCCAAGATACTTGAACTCCTCCACCTGTGACAAGGGCACTCCACCGACCTGGAGGGGGCAAGACACCTTTTTCTGGTCGAGAACCATGGCCTCGGATTTAGAGGTGCTGATCTTCATCCCAGCTGCTTCACACTCGACTGAGAACCACGTCAGTGTACGCTGAAGGTCCAGGCTTGATGGGGCCAACAGAACCACATCATCCGCAAATAGCAGAGATGAGATCCCTTGGTCCCCAAACTGGACCCCCTCCGGCCCCCGGCGGTGCCTAGAAATTCTGTACATATATATGATGAACAGAACCGGTGATAAAGGACACCCCTGCCGGAGGCCAACGTGCACAGGGAACAGGTCCGACTTACTGCCGGCAATGCGAACCAGACTCCTGCTCCGGGAATACAAAGACCGAACAGCCTTCAACAAGGGACCCCGGACTCCGTACTCCATGAGCACCCCCCACAGGACATCTCGGGGGACGCAGTCGAACGCCTTCTCCAGATCCACAAAACACATGTGGACTGGTTGGGCGAACTCCCACGAACCCTCAAGCACCTGGTGGAGAGTATGGAGCTGGTCCAGTGTTCCACCATCAGGAGAACCTGGTGGAGGGTCTAGAGCTGGTCCAGTGTTCCACCATCAGGAGCACCTGGTGGAGGGTATAGAGCTGGTCCAGTGTTCCACCATCAGGAGAACCTGGTGGAGGGTATAGAGCTGGTCCAGTGTTCCACCATCAGGAGAACCTGGTGGAGGGTATAGAGCTGGTCCAGTGTTCCACCATCAGGAGAACCTGGTGGAGGGTATAGAGCTGGTCCAGTGTTCCACCATCAGGAGCACCTGGTGGAGGGTATAGAGCTGGTCCAGTGTTCCACCATCAGGAGAACCTGGTGGAGGGTCTAGAGCTGGTCCAGTGTTCCACCATCAGGAGCACCTGGTGGAGGGTATAGAGCTGGTCCAGTGTTCCACCATCAGGAGAACCTGGTGGAGGGTATAGAGCTGGTCCAGTGTTCCACCATCAGGAGCACCTGGTGGAGGGTATAGAGCTGGTCCAGTGTTCCACCATCAGGAGAACCTGGTGGAGGGTATAGAGCTGGTCCAGTGTTCCACCATCAGGAGAACCTGGTGGAGGGTCTAGAGCTGGTCCAGTGTTCCACCATCAGGAGAACCTGGTGGAGGGTATAGAGCTGGTCCAGTGTTCCACCATCAGGAGAACCTGGTGGAGGGTATAGAGCTGGTCCAGTGTTCCACGACCAGGACGAAAACCGCATTGTTCCTCTTGGATCCGAGGTTCGACTAACGGCCGGACCCTCCTCTCCAGTACCCTGGAGTAGACTTTCCCGGGGAGGCTGAGGAGTGTTGGGATCTATGGTTGGTAATTAGCATTAATAATTACTGTAAGTATTGGATTACTGAAAGTAATTTGGGAAAAATTGGAATTACCAATGAAGTAAACGGTTAGTTACTCATCAGCAACTCCCAGAGTAATTGAGTAATTACTCAAAAGTTAATAAATTATCAAAAATAATTTATTAATGAAAAGTTATTTATTTGAATAAATTGGTTATTTATCAAATAATAATTGAATTGGGGCACCACCAGCTAAGCTGGAAATAGCTAATACCAAATTTCAGTCTCGTTTGTTAAAAGGTTATTTAAGTAAGTTAATATTTCTGTGTAAATATAACAATCTTAAATAACAAGGAAGATGTGAGATTCGAGCACAGACTGTTACAAACCAGTGAATTGTCAACAATAAATACACAATGATTACCAAGAATCGATCAATTCAGTTAAAATGCGTTTATTAACAAAAAGGTAATTATTCAAAAATAATTCAGAAATTATTTATTAAAACAACACAATCAAGTAATAAACATCAAACACAGAGATTTAATCTATTAAACAGCAAACACTATGTACTACGTGTCCACCGAGTGGCGGTCTCTCAAGAGATTGCAATCACCAACGCGGCCACCAGAGGCGCTCGGCGCACTCTTTCTGGACGGCGTGACGTCACTGTGCTCGTGCACGGCTCGTGAGCCTGCTTGGAGCGCACCTGGGTTTTCCCAGGGACAGTGAACTACACACGGTCACACAAGCGCCTGGGGAACAGCTGTTGCCGAGTTTACGCGATCGTTTAGTGAGGAGAGGAGAAGAGAGAAAGGAGGGGGAGAAAGGAGGACAGATCCTACTGTGTGTCCAGCTCTGCACACTCTGTCTGCACACGGAGTCTAAATTTGAGACTGTGGCAGTATTAGACTCCAGGCACAGAGGGGCAGACTGAGGGAGAGAGAGCGGCCCAGTGCGGAGGTTCGCGTGGATGTAAATCCAACGCGCAGACACAGATTGGTTGAACAGACGGGATCAGCATCCCTGAGTTCAACACAATAATAAAACACACAGCAATATTACAGTCACGTTATTCTAACTACCTGCCCAGACTCTAAGCCTTACTCAGTTTGACGAGGGTGAACGTGATTCGGCAGCCGGTGAAAGTCCGTTGATTTCCCGGCTGCGGGCTGGTTTCTCTGGCGTCCCAGGGAAAGGAACTGAACTGGTCTGTGGACAGGGAAAAGTCTACAGGATGATCCGAGGAGCACTTCTTGTGAGGAGGGGAAAAGAAGCGGCTTCAGGTCTGCATGTGCGATTGCAGAGCACACTCAGGATCCAGTGAAGAAGGAAAAAAGAAAAAGGAAAACAAAAGTAATTCCACGGTGGTTCTCGGCTCGTCCAGCGAGGTGAAGAACTCTGGCCCGGTCAGAGTGTTAACACATGCGGTACTTTTTCTCCGTGCGAAGAGGTGCGTCCTTCTCGACGCACATTCGGCTTGGAAGAGGCAGTTTTTACCTTCGCAGGGGTTTTTATACCTCTTGTTTTGGTTCCGGGTCCTCGCTGGGGTCAGGGCCATGTGGACCAATCCTGAAGGAGGGCCCGCCCCGGAGTTTCCGGCTGGTGAGGGAGCTCTTGTGCTCCCCTGCTGTTGACCTCCAGTGCACCTGGGGGGAAAGGGGTGCAACCCGGTGGAGGGTCACATGACCAATGGCGAACTTTTCCAGTTCTGACCATGTGGTCTCTTTGTTCTCAAAACGTGGTCCCTCCTCCCCCCTTCCATGAGGTTGAGTGGCCCAACATCAGTGTGATCCCTCTGTAGTTGGAACACACCCTCCGATCCCCCTTCTTAAAGAGAGGGACCACCACCCCAGTCTGCCAGTCCAGAGGTACTGTCCCCGCCCGCCACGCGATGTTGCAGAGACGAGTCAGCCACGACAGTCCCTGCACATCCAGAGACTTAAGGAACTCTGGGCGAATCACATCCACTCCCGGTGCCTTACCACCGAGGAGCTTCACAACAACCTCGGTGACTTCAGCTTGGGAAATGGACGAGTCCACCTCTGAGAACCCAGCCTCTGCTTCCTCAATGGAAGACGTGGTGGTGGGATTGAGGAGGTCCTCGAAGTATTCCTTCCACCGCCCAACAATGTCCCCAGTTGAGGTCAACAGCTCCCCACTTCCACTGTAAACAGTGTTGGTGGAGAACTGCTTCCCCCGCCTGAGGCGCCGGACGGTTTGCCAGAATTTCCTCGAGGCCGACCGAAAGTCCTCCTCCATGGCCTCTCCGAACTCCTCCCAGACCCCAGTTTTTGCCTCCACCACAGCCCGGGCTGCGGCTCGCTTGGCCTGCCGGTACCTGTCCATTGCCTCGGGAGTCCTATGAGCTAGCAGTGCCCGGTAGGACTCCTTCTTCAGCTTGACGGCATCCCTTACTTCCGGTGTCCACCACCGGGTTCGGGGATTGCCGCCACGACAGGCGCCAGAGACCCTGCGGCCACAGCTCCGAGCAGCAGGTTCGACAATGGAAGTGGAGAACATGGTCCACTCGGACTCAGTGTCTCCAGCCTCCCTCGGGATCTGTGAGAAGCTCTCCCAGAGGTGGGAGTTGAAAGCTGCGTGGACGGAGGGCTCGGCCAGGTGTTCCCAGCAGACCCTCATAACACGTTTGGGCCTGCCGAGTCTATCCGGCCTCCTCCCGGTCCAGCGCATCCAACTCACCACCAGGTGGTGATCAGTTGACAGCTCTGCCCCTCTCTTTACCCGAGTGTCCAAGACACGCGGCCAGAGATCAGATGACACGACCACAAAGTCTATCATTGACCTATGGCCTAGGGTGTCCTGGTGCCACGTGCACTTATGGACACCCCTGTGCTCCAACATGGTGTTCGTTATGGACAAGCTGTGACTGGCACAGAAGTCCAATAACAGAACACCACTCGGGTTCAGATCGGGGAGGCCGTTCCTCCCAATCACCCCCTTCCAGGTCTCACTGTCACTCGCATTTGATCCATATTCCAGAAAAAAATGTGTGATTAGATATGGACTAATAGAACATATGACGAACTCCAAAATACCTATACTGCACAATACTTTGTCTTCATGTCGCATACTGGATTCGTATTTGACCAGATATGGTGCATATCAACGAGACCATTCGAGACCGAATCCAAAAACAGATATTTAGGGACTCTGGATATTTTCACCCTGAGGACATCTACGGAACACTAAATCAAAATATTTTTTATCTCATTTTATAATGTATTTTCTTCATGATGTGGTTTATATTTGACCAGATATCTGCTCTATTTGCTGGCAATGAAAATGTCATGAGATCAAGGCAGTAGCAGTTTTAGGCAGCTGATCCACCTACTGAGGCGCCTGCACACCTCAGAGCATGATCTGGCTGTCTTCAAGGAGATATGGCTCTCCATGAGGACCACAAACATTTGGTGTAAAATCCTTTTTCCTGTAAAATTGTTCAATTCAAAGATTATATGAATCTCGCATAGTGGAATAAAGTATACTTTATTCCTCGTGTAGTGGATCAAGTATATTCCACTTTACGATTCTTATCTGTTAAATGTATGTTGTTGATGATCATGATAAAGATAATAATAATGCTAATACAAAATGTTTTTCATACAACACTTATCAAAAGGAACAATTTCAAAGTGCTTGGCAGACGTAGAGTGAAAAAGGACAGAACACACACACACACACACACACACACACACACACACACACACACACACACACACAGTCCCACATGTACTATAACTACAATTAACACAATTTCTTCTGCCACGATGAATTTCCAAGCCTACTGCGGATGTTGACTTCTGTAATTAAATTCACATTGTGCTTCGCAGACGGCTGAAAACTGTCTGGAGATTGCAGCTTTATGTCGCCGCCCCGCAATCTTCATTATCGTGAGAACGCACGTGATCTCGTCATGCACACTTTGCATTGTAGGTAGAATCAGGTGTGGTCGCTGTGGGAGAAGAGGTCTCATTGCTGCGAAGGAGTTGTTGCGCGCGGTCACAGCATCATTTCAGAAGATAAGTCTGGATATTTCATTGTCAGCATTTCAGCATAATAATTGATGTCTTGAGTCACCGTGTAACATTAAGGTTAAATATGTGTCGTGAGCGTATTTGCTTGCAAAGTTTTATTGCCCGGTTTCGTTAAAAAAAAGTGGGAGCAATGTGCTGTTAGCCAGTTAGCTAAACTCTCCCTCTTAACGTAAATCGTAGAAACTCAAAAGTTATCTGCGGTCGACAACTGTCCCAACTGATAATGACGAACACTGTGGTCCCGGTGTCGGGAAATTCCCGTTGGGAAAGTCGGTGGGACTTAACATACTCTCCGCAATGCTGGTCTGCATGGCCATGGCGTAGGCCGCGGGTGGTTCATGATGGCCATGCTCCACTCTGGACTCACTTCGTTTCATAACATGAACGGAAATATCCCCACTTCTGTTGCCCAGTGTTCTCCATCTTTCCTAAAGTAGTTTGGGTTTCAGTTTAGGAGTTTAGCCGTCTTGGTGTCTTGATTGGCTTTTAATTTGTGATCGTTCTGACGGGAAGATGGAGGATCGCATACGCAGTCGGCAGCTCAGGCCATGCGGTCAAACATTTTTGGCTGCACGTGCGCTAACAAAGTACTGGACCTGAATGGCAGAGGGAAGACAACCTCCCTGTGGTGCCGCCACTGACCAATGAGGAGCAGTTTGATGAGGCTGAAACTGCACTGAAGGAGGAAACAGTCCGTCAGAAGATGGTGAACAATTGTGTATTTTCTTATGTCGTCTGAAATTGTAGGGAGTTAGAAATATTGGGCTCAATTCATCAAACACTTTACAGCCATAGTCCAACCATGGTTTTCATCATGCGGGCGTTTCTGACAATTCCCACGATAGTGGTCAGATTCATAAATGTTATTTAGTCAGCAGTGTATTTGGCAATTACGTCAGAAAATGCATCGGCATTTACCATGCCACAAAGCTTGTTATGCCATTGAATGCTTTATTCATTTTAAATCTATTTCAATGCTGCCAAACATCAAATAAAAGATGTAGGCCTGTGTGTCCATTCTGCCCAACATTTTCCAACACGTAAAAAATTTAGTGTCAAACAATGTAAAGCTTGCACAGCCAATACATAATAGACATGATGCGATGACTGTTACGGTGCAACTTCGGAGGCTCAGGTGCAGATAAAGCAGCTGGAGACAGACGTATGCACTGGTGAGAGTTTATTTAACAAATAGAGAGAACAGAAAAGGAGCCAGTCCTCGCTGGGTCCGGATCTCCAGAGCTTGAGGTTCTGTCGGCTCCGGTGGCGGATGGCCGAGGCTGCGTCGAGCAGCGACTCAGCCAAAGTTTCACGTAATGATGAAACTAGACGATCATTGTGCCTTTATGTCACTGCAGAGATTTACTAACTTTATAAATGTCTTTACTTACTTTAAAAATGTGTTATTTCTCATTTGACATGGTACACTTTAGCACTCAACACTTTCCCTCTGTGTTCAGATGAGCCGCCTGGCGTTGTTGGAGGGACCAGCCCAGAAAGTGTGATCAGGAGAGTGCTCTCCAGTATCATGACCAACAGTCTGGCCTGCAGGTTCAACTGGCGGGAAAGTCCCCAAGAGGCCTTCAAGGACACACTGATGCAGGACTGCATGTTCAGGGAGTCTAACAAATACTAGGTTTACTACTTTACGGATTTGGCTCATTGACATATTGAATCTAAATCATTCATGTGTTTTCATTGTTTCAAGTAAATATGAATAAACCAGATGAATGGCTAAAGTGGATGCATTTCCCTCCATGAAGCTCTTCGCTCATTCAGACCAGAGAACAGTTCTAAAAAATGTTTAAAAATTCCTAAACACTACTGTGGTTCTATTGCTGCTCAAACGTGCTTCATGTCAAGGACCCCTCAAATTATATTTGACTGCCGACCCCATCTCCAAAGATGTTCTATGGACCCCCCGAAGCAAAGACTTGAGTTACAAATGTTTACCTTAAAAATACAAAGTTTTCACAAACTTTCAATGGTTTTCAAAAATAGCAGATCAACAAGCTCACAGCTTGGTACTCTGCTGTCTGTAAGCTCATATATCTGCAATTTTTCATACTGAAAGCATAAATTAATGTTCAACATGGTTAAAATGATGGTGACACAGATACATTTAGTCTAAATGGGTCATGTTCCTCTGTCATGCTCAGCAAGTCTAGTCCAGGGGTCGGCACCCCGCGGCTCCGGAGCCCCATGCGGCTCTTTGGTCCCTCCACTGCGGCTCCTTGAGCCTCCGTCCCACTGCAGTTCATCCTGGAGGGACGTAAGGAGGCAAGGCCACCCAGAGCGCAGTCCCGCTACAAAGAGTGGTAAAATGTAGGGTCGTGAACGACGCAGCGATGTGACGTCATTACGCAACAATAATGACATGAAGAAGGTAGAATTGCGGCTGCAGGTCATGACAGCCGGAGCCGCAGCTCCACGGCTCAACTGGTGTCTGAAGCTGGGAGCTTCCTGTACCTTTCACAGTAAAACTGCTGCGCTGTGGAGCGCCGACAGTTCCTGGAGGTTCATTACAGACTTGTTGAGAGTGACGGAACATTCTAGTGAATTACACAACAACTACAGGACATTAAAGACACACCATCACACTCATGGTTCTAACAATCCACATCTCACACATGTATCTTCCATTTTAATAATGTGGAGCAACAAAGGAGCTGAGAGCTGCAATGCATTATGGGAGTTTCTGTTTGTCGTGTTTTAAATGTAATTATTGGGGGTTGTGTTAGGTTTGTAGTGTCGGTAATGATTGTGTTGTGTTGTGTTTTTGTTGCTTAGTTCATGTAGTTTAGTTTATTAGTTGTAAGTTGTCAACCAGCAGTGAAGAAGGTTTTGTGTGTCGTGTCCTCCTGGCATGGTCTTCCTGGGGGACTGTCAAAATAAACTATGTGTGGCTCTTTGGGACCAAATGGCTCTTTGAGCATTAAAGGTTGCCGACCTCTGGTCTAGTCGTTCTGTATTTGATGTGATTTATTCGGTAGTCAGGTTTCTGCTCTCTTGAGACAGATTAGACAGAAATGGTGGCATTTTTTGTACGAGCATTAGTGTGGATATATTATATGAAGATGAGGTCCAAAATTGGTAAGGTGGTCCATTAAGATGCCTGAAAATCAGTAGCACACAAAAAGGTCACTGGACATTAGTCACTTTTGAATGGAGCGTGACCACTGCTGCTTTTATAACAAGTACCATATTTCCTTCTTTCTTTTTCCCAGCGACTGCTCGTCAGTTTGACCGGAGGCTGACTGAACAGCAGTACGAGGGTGCAATGTAGAAGTGGCTGCGCTCTGCACCTGAGAGGAGTGGTGGCATGCCAAGGAAGGAGAGGCCACAGAGCTGACATGTTCCATGGGGACTACAAGCTGATGTTCGCCCCCTTGTCTCCCCACCCCTACCCCATGTTGAGTTGTCCCTTGTTTCTGGGGTCTGTGGCTTTTTGCTTTTAATAAAACACTCATTTTACGGATATCCTCTGCCCCTGAGTCCTGCTTTGAGTCCCAGCCTGACGGCAAGTAAAGCAACTGTTCTCAACCTTGGTTTCCTCAAAAAAAAAAAAAAAAAATGCCATCTGCATGAGCTCTACTTATTTTCTAGTATTTACCTTTTAATGGCGTAGTTATAATCAATTTGAGTATATAAAGTGAGGTCTGTATAAAAAGCTTGAGAACCACTGCAGTATGCATACTTAATGAACCACTACAGAATGTTTCACCTTTCCCCTGTATTTTATGATTGTAAGAAATAATCACGTGATTCTATTTGGTTTTAAAGTTCCGCAGTTGCTCCAAACGTGGTTTTCCAGCAGTGACATCACTTCCCTTCAGTGCAGTGATGTCACTACTGGATGACTTTGGCATGACCCCTGTGGAACTTCGCTAACTATAGATTGACGTGATTATTTTGGCTTTATTTGACACATTAAAAAATAGAGGAATGTTAAAAGTGCTGAAATGGCCTTTTAATAGTAATTTTTCAACGTGTATATCTAGTTGAATCAATGTTGATACAATTCAATGTTGATAATAACATGGTTGAATCAAGGTTGATTCATCGTCTGGGTTCATTGAAAATTCAATATTCTTTCAATGTTGATCATAGCGAGCAAACTCAATGTTACTGTCAATGTTCTCACATCAGTGTTGATCTCACTCTTCAGCCTGATGAAATTACAATGTTGATTCAATAACTTTTTGCTATCTGGGTATAGAGGAGACAGTTTGACAGAACCTTTTCTCACTCACTCACTCTGCTGCCATTCTCCTTGTTATCCTCAATAAAAGGCTGTAATTTACTCCACTGGAATGACCTCAGTTGACACCGTAAGGTTTACTAGAAATCCAGTGTTTCGATTACAGTCACTTTTCATTCACACATTCACTGAATTTTAGATCTTGCCTCCATGATCTTAAATCGGCTCACTGCATATTCATCCACACTGTCTGAATTTTAGGTCTTGCTTCCCTGATCTTAAATCAGCTCACTAAATTTTCATCAGCAGTTTCAACTAGTTTTTACGTCTCTTATTTATATAGCGCTGCCTGTGGACTTATCCACTGCTCCCTTTCAAGACTTATGCAGGGTTTTTGCCTCCTTGAGGACTTTTCTTGTTCAATGAATTTTAGATCTTGCCTTCCTGATTTAGTCCATCACGTACCTTGTTTCTTCTAAAATACCTTCACTAAATCGGCACACTAAATATTCATTCACTCCCGATTATTCTTCGATCATGTCTTCCTCGGATCCCGTCAATCCGGTTCTGAGTGAAATCCCGGACTCAGCTGGCCTCTCAACCAACTCACGGTTGGAGGTCTTTGTTTCAGGAATCTGGTTTCAGCAGTCCGTTGGATGTTCTCCCAGAAGTGCGGGTATGTTGGGATCCAGCTCGAAGGACCAAGTTCTATGCCAGGTCTAAATCCATGAAATAAGTGAGAAATAGAGAAAACACAAATTTTGAAGAAAACAATCAAGGCACTTCCAGCAAGGGAAGACAATGAGTTCACCTCTCAGAGCTCGCTCAGAAGTCTTCAACGGATGCTCTCTGCCTGCCTTTTTTATTGATAGCTCAGTGGGCGGTTACACAAGTTGTAAAAACACTGGTTCAAACTGGTTACTGTGGTCTGTCTTACAGGATTGCAAAAACACAGCAACTTCAAAGTGGGGAGAAACAGAACCAATTAACAGATAAAGATCTCATGTGAGGTGCAGGTGCTGCAGGCCGTTGCACTCAAAGGTCTACACAGAATTTGCACAAGCATGAAACAATGATAATAAAGTATTTTCCCAACACTCCTTCAAACACCAAGGAAGTGGTAAACGTCACATCAAAGACAACATCACACAGTAACTGAACACCATCTGACGACTCCTGACGTTTTACAAAACAAGTCTCATTCACATCAAGTCATTCTAGAAATGGTCCTTTAGCAGAGACACACAGGAAGCAGATGCTAAAGACTAGCTTCCATGTTCCATTGTTCTCCAGCACATGGTGGAGACCCAGGACAGACTTCCTGCTCTCTGATAACCTCCATTGGAATGTAGTTTCTTGTGATCCGCCATCTTGTTTTGTAGTTCCATCACACGTCTCTCTCTCTCTCTCTCTCTCTCTCTCTCTCTCTCTCTCTCTCTCTCTCTCTCTCAACACACACACACACACATCTACACACACCAAGATGTATATAGATAGTCAGAATCTGTGTTTATCTTAACTGTTTGTTTTCATTGTAAATAAATATAATGTTTGGAATCATACTTGCTGTTTTATTAATGAGCACAAAGATGAATGAAATATCGACCTTGTCTGTTTCAAGAACTCCAAAATCCTTCAATCTTTACTGTCAATTCTGGTAATTGTAATTAATTTAACTATTAATTCAAATTCCTGATGAACTGTTTAGTATATCTTATGAGACTGATAGAACTGAATTGGCTATCATTTCCTGTTACGACAGGTGGAGCTCCGAGGTATTTGGTACAGATCAGATAACATTTTCAATAACATAATTAATATTCGATAATTATTAATCATTATCGATTGCCAAACACAACATAAATGGTACCGAACTACACAAAACACTTCTGGGGTTAAGGAGAAGTCAATAGATAAGGAGATAAGAAGGACTTTTCGGACATACCCAGGTTTTACTCTACCAAACATGTCCGCCAGCAGGATCAGTTCACAGAGTCTGTTACCATGGTGACTGACTCCGAGCTTAATGCAACTCTTTTTCTGTCCATTTGCCCTCATTTCTGGGTTAACATACTCTGAGGGTACATCCACGCGACAAGAAAAAAGATGTTTTTTCTCCCCAGCCACTTCAAAAAACCTCCGTCCACACGTCACTATGAACAAGACTCAACACGAGCCTTCAGGGAAATTAGTACACATTCCAGGCCTTTAGCAGCGCTGTGATTAACCAAACGCAGAAGAAAAGTACATAGAACTTTAGAAGAAGATTCTTGCTCATAAACCTCTATATAGTTCTTATTCTATAGGTCTATGGCTGCTTTTCCTGCTCTTAGCATTATGTAGCTTTATGCAGCTCCACTGGAACTTGTAATCCGGGATTGTTGTGGTTATTTGATGACATTTCGGACCTCGGCAGGGGGCGATGACATCATCTTTTTCAGCAGATGATCGTTTTTTCCGACTTTGCCATCCCCCAAGTGGTTGGACTGCACGAGCCAGCACTTTAAAATGTCCCCACTCTGAGACCCGTGTTCAAAAAAACCTCTTTTCACACTTCTAGAACACCACCTCATGTGGATGACAGGCCCAAGCCGCACGTTTACATTAACTGTTGTCATAGTGTGGACCGCCCCTGAGCTTCCACATAACCTGCTCTCTGGAACCCCGTGGAGGTAACCCAGGCAACAGAGAGATATCCTGGTATGTTAATCGAGGTAACAGAGAGCCCCATCCACCCCCCACCCCTGCACACGCCTGTGAGGAGCACTTGGTTCAGTCCTGGATGATGTGGGGGAACACCCCCACCCGCCATCACCCCCCGTCCGCGCCTTTGAGGAGCACTTGGTTTAGTCCGCAGCGCCGTCAGAACCAACATGGCGGAGTGAGCGTCTTACGGCAGAAGTTCACTTTTAAACCGAGAAGCGTGTCTTTCCCCCCCCGTCTCTCCTGGCTCTGCTGGACCGCCCTGCTGGCCCCTCCGGACCGCACCAGGCCGTCCACACTGCCGGTGAGTCGAGCTTCACCGGACTGAGTGACGCTGAAGCTTGTTTCTGAGTAACGATGGCAGCCTGGCCGCTCGCTCCGTGCTAACGGGACTCTGTGCGCCTTTCCCCGGACTACAACCCCCCCCCCCCCACCCGGCGCCCGCCGGGGTCCACCGGGGGCCACCAGCAGCTCGGGTCCCGATCACACAGGGTCCAGGCCTCAGTCTCGCTCCCAGCTGAAGGTTAAACAGTGTGAAAGCTGAAGATCTCAGCGGCTGTGCTAACGTAAACACTGCTTAGCTCCGAATAGCCGCTAGCATGTTAGCTCAGCCATCAACTTTACCTTGTTTATGTACATCTACCCTATGTACATCTACCCAGTGTAACTCTACCCTATGTACGTCTACCCAGTGTACCTCTGCCCAGTGTACCTCTGACCTGCATACATTTACCCAGTGTACATCTACACCGTTTGTGTACATTGAAGGCAATGTGTCCTTGGTGGATTTCGGGTCTGTGAACAGCCTGCTGGCTTTAAGGAGGTTACAAAAGCATTGCCAAATGGTAGTACCTGTTGATATTGAAGGAACCAAACCTCAAATAGAAGAAACATACTTCTATGTATCTTATCTACAGGGTTGGGTAGTAACGGATTACATGTAACGGCGTTATGTAATTGGAATAAATTTTATTTAACTAATCAGTTAAAATACATAAAAAAATGTGTAATCTCGTTACCGGTATATTCAATAAAACACAGGATTACTGGGCAGGATTACAATAGAAAATCCGATGGAATAAACTACAAATGTAGCTGTCACAGACGTGGTCCACTGGCATTGCGACACTTCCCGCACCGACCTGTTGCCATGGATTCTGCAGCCAGCTGCTCTCATCACTGTGTTTTAAAGTGGGAAGAGTATCTGAACCTCTCTGGACAATGCTAATGACGCCTCCCAGCAGTGAAAGGGTTGTGAACTTCTCACCTGAAGAAACATCTGGTAGGATAAAACCTGCTGACTTTACTGAAACACACCTGGACTCTGTCAACTAGCTTTACTAGCTCATAACCTGCCAGTAACCTGCCAATACCAGTACTGGTGCTGATGGGAGGAAGACGTTCTCAATACGTCCAGACCAGTGTTTTTCAACCACGGTGCCGCGGCACACTGGTGTTTCCGCGAGATCTAGTCAGGTGAGCCGTGGGAAATGATCCAATTTCACATTTTTTTCTATAAAAACATTTGCTCTCACAGCCGCTGTCAGCTGTGAGAGCAGTGTGTTGAAGAGTATTTAATAGATGGCAGCACAGAACTTTTCCATTGAAACCGAAACTTAACAGACGTCAGTGTGGTTAATCACCACCACCTGCTACCATCCTGTATCAAAGTACTGTGTCAGTGACAGTGATGGAGAAGTTTTTGAAAAGGAAGAATGTGAACCAGGATCTCAGCTCTTCATCCATCAGGTCCAGGTTTCACACTGAGGGAGGCACTATTAAAAAAAAGACATTGGGAAATACTTTTTTCTGTATTCATTTGATTCCTGTTGATGAGGATGACTTTATATTGTTAATAGAGGCTACAGAGTTTAAAATTTTAACATTTTCGGGTGGTGGTGTGACTCCAGAGTTTTCCAAAGACAAAAGTGTGCCTTGGCTCAAAAAGGTGAGCTCCTCAAACACTGGTTTAGAGGATCTCATGTTTTAGGTATTAATTGGGGCGACACGTGCCATTATTTTTTTTCTAAGTTTGCTGGTTGACTGAGTAGCAGGTTGTTCAGTTATTATCAATCAGTGATTCATGCTGGCAGATACAGCCTCTCATCAAACATTCATATTTAGTCCGGAAAAAACCCCTTAAAACGAAGTAGGAAACGTGATGAGAGAGAGATGAAACCGATGAGCACATTTTCTTGAATAGAAATAGTTTAACACCAACAAGCTTTATTTGTATTGTGGTTTTGATTCTTTAAAAAAATCAGTGGTCGACACCTGATTGGTTACTGAGTTTTGATAGTTCAAAACTTGTTCAGTTCACTGTGTGTATAAGACGAGTCATTACACTGAGCAGGCGACACTTTCTATTCTTGTCTTTATATTTTATGTTTGCTGGTGAAGTAATCCAAAAGTAACTAAAAGTACCATGGTACATTACCTTTTTATTTTAGTACTTAGAGTAAGTTACTGATTAAATGTTTTGACAAGTAACTTGTAATTGTAACAGATTACAGTTTTCAAGTAACCTTCCCAACCCTGCCTATCTATCTCTATACACATACCGTATTTTCTGGATTATACAGGTACAAAAAAATGTGAATATCATGGAATTGTTCAATATTTTTGTCCCTCATTTCAGAAAGTCAAACCCATATATGATATAGGCTCATGACACAGAGTGAAATATTTCAGGCCTTTATTTCTTGAAATGTTGATGATTATGGCTTAAAGATGGTGAAAACCCCAAATTCAGGGTCTCGGGGAAATTACAATACGACACAAGATTAACAAAAAAAAGGATATTTTAAACAAAAATGTAAGGCTTCTGAAAAGTATGTTATTTTCTCTGCACTGAATACTTGGTTGGCCTCCTTTTGCATGAATGACTGCGTCTTAGTGGCGGCGTGGCATGAAGACCATCAACCTGTGGCACTGCTCAGCGTAATGGAAGCCCAGGTGGCTTTGATAGCAGCCTTCGGGTCATCTGCATTGTTGGTCTGGTGTCTCTCACCGTCCTCTGGACAAGAGCCCAGAGACTCTCTGAGGTTCAGGTCAGGACAGACTGCTGGACAGTCCAGCACAGTACCACCACGGTCACTGGACCAGCTTCTGGTACCTTTGGCAGTCTGGGCAGGTGCCAAGTCCTGCTGGGAAATGACATCAACATCTCCAGAAAGCTTGTCAGCAGAAGGAAGCATTAAGAGCTCTAAAGTGTCCTGCGAGATGTTGCGTTGACTGTGGACTTGAGAAAGCCCAGTGAAGCGACTCATCACAGACTGCAGAAACCTCACACTGGACTTCCAGCAACGTGGCTTGTGAGTCTGTCCACTCTTCTCCCACACTCTGCAGGGCTTGACATTAAGGATTTTGAGCAACGTTTTACTTGCCCAAAGTTTAATAGAAATATATAAGCTTCGGTAATGTATGCATTCGACCAACATAAGTTTTGACATAAAAACACTTGTAGTTTCTTTAATAATCAAGATATTTCAGTGAAACTCAGGGAAGGTGTATCTCTTTACAGTCTTCAATCTTAAGGAATAATAATATATATTTTAAGTTTTTTCTTCACAGCAAAAAGCCCAGAGTTGAATTAACACACAGAGCTGAATGAACTCCAACAGTGTTTATTTGAGGCCAACCAGCCTCAAATAAACGTATAGTAATATAATAGTAATAATATTTGGGCTGCAACAACAAGTCGATAAAATCAATTAAATCTGATTATTAAAAGTGTTGGCACGGGGCTTTACAATAAGTACTAGAATAAAAAAAGTAATGTACCAGAGTACCTTTAGTTACTTTTGGATTATTTTACTAGCAAACATAAAAATAAAGACAAGAAAGAATAGAATGTCATCTGCTCAGTGTATTGACACGTCTTATACACAGAATACACAAATTGCACTAAACAAGTTTTGAACTATCAAAGCTCATTAACAAATCAGGCGTCTCACAGTGATTTTTTTTTTTTTAAAGAATCAAAACCACAACACAAAGCTTTCAATTTCTATTAAAGAAAATGTGCCCATCTTTTCCAAAACTGTCTCTCACTCTCTCGTTCGGTTTACTCATTGGTTTGAATGTTGTTGGGTTTTTTTTACAGACTAAATAAGAATGTTTGATGAGAGGCTGTATCTGGCAGCATGAATCACAGATTGATAAAAACTGAACAACTCCACACTCAGTCAACCAGCAGACGGAAAAAAAACATGGTGCATGTCGCCCCAATGAATCCCTAAAACATGAGCTCCTCTCAACGCATTGAGAACGTCTTCCTCCCTTCAGCACCAGTACTGGTATTGGCAGGTTACTGGCAGCTTATGAGCTAGTGAAGCTAGTTGACAGAGTCCAGGTGTGTTTCAGTAAAGTCAGCAGGTTTCATCCTACCAGATGATTCCAAGGCCAGGTTCCTTTTGTAATCCGTACACAACTGACAAAGGCCCTCAAATTCATGTCGGTGGAAGTTTTTGAAAAACCTTTCATGTTTCATAAGTGCTGCGTCATTCACACCTTCGTACACCACCGACAAAGGCCGGGCCTCCTAGGCCCGGCACTCCACCAGGTCACTCCATCGTCCCACACTGACCTTTGTTGGAGGCCTGGCCTGAGACATGTAATTCATGTCGGTGAAAGTTTGTGAAAAACCTTTATTGTTCCATAAGTGCAGTGTCATTCACACTAGAATTGATGTAAGACCAGATTCGGGATCGGGGCAATCTGGGGAGTACCCAACACACATTTTCAGGTAGCTCAGCTAGCTTGCGGATTAGCATGCCTGTTAGCATGGTCGCAAACATTGTCTGATTGAGCTGAAATTTGGTAGCTGTCCTAATGGGAGTGCTGCGGTCACGAATCACTAGCTAATTAGCTGGTTTCGATGCCGTTTTTTCAAAATAAGTTTTTTTTTTTTTTTTTTTTTTTTTTTAACTTAAAAAATTGTTTTTTTTATTAACCGTTCATAGCCACCCCCCCGACGGGCAGTCTCGAGGTCCCGTCCAATGCTGCTTGCTCACAACCCTTTCACTGCTGGGAGGCGTCATTAGCATTGTCCAGAGAGGTGAAGATACTCTTCCCACTTTAAAACACAGTGATGTCGGAGTTTCCAGCCAGAAAAAGCATCAGTGCCGGTCAGCCTGAAAGCGTCAGGAAGTGTCGCAATGCCAGAGGTCTGATCATGTAACAGCTGCATTTCGAGTTTATTCCATCTGATTTTCTATTGTAATCTTGCTCAGTAATCCCATGTTTTATCAAATATACCTGTAAAATGAGATCACGCATTTTTTCATGTATTTTAGCAGATTACAGTTACATTTTCTTTTTTATCCTAATTACGTAAAGCCGTTACATGTAATCCATTACTACCCAACCCTGGGTACAATACAGTAAGGTACAGTATAGCAGTGATCGCGAAATACGTCGGACAGTCGGTCATGGTCGATATAAAATGCCCTTGGTCTGGTTACGTTCTAAAAATAACTCGCAACAAGTGAAATCCACAAAGGAGTTAAGTTTTTTTTTTTTTTTTTTCAAGTATTATATATGTTTTAAGGCTGCAAATCCCCTCATCACACACTCAGACATGAATTAATATTTTCTCACATTTCTCTCTTGTTTAAACTCTCCCAAAGTTTAAACCTTCAGAGATTGTAAAACTTAAACATACCTCTGCCTTCTGACTGCGACTGGAGGTTCCTTTGTCAGTGCAGTTTTGTCGATATTGTGGAGTTTGTCAGGAACAAAACTTGCAAACATACAGCACTTCAGAGTCACACTGCTATTGATCAGACATTGATGTATATTGGTGTTGGGATTTATGGTTGGTTATTAGCTTTAAAATTACTAATAGGGTAGTAGGGTTATCACTGGAAGTAATTTATGAAAAATTGAAATTATTTATGGAAGTATACGGTCATTTGCTCATTAACAACTCCTAGAGTAATTGAGTAATTACTCAAAAGTTAATAAATTATCATAAATAATTAATGAATAAAAATGTAGTAATTTGAATAAATTGATTATTGATCAAATAATAATGAAATTGGGGCACCACCAGCTAAACAGGAAACAGGTAATACCAAAATATCAGTCTTGTTTGTAAAAAGGTTTATTTAAGTTAGTTAATATTCCTTTGTAAAATAAAACAATCTTAAATAACAACTAAGGTGTGAGATTCAAGCACAGACTGTTACAAACCAGTGAATTGTCAACAATAAATACACAATGATTACCATTTGAATCGATCAATTCAGCTAACAGGCGTTTATTTACACAAATGTATTAATTCAGAAATAATTTATTAAACCAACACAATCAAGTAATCGTGTGTGTGTGTGTGTGTGTGTGTGTGTGTGTGTGTGTGTGTGTGTGTGTGTGTGTGTGCGTGTGTGCGTGTGTGCGTGTGTGCGTGCGTGCGTGCGTGCGTGCGTGCGTGCGTGCGTGAACTCCGGCGTTAGAGTAAGGATTCTGCCCCGGTGAGACTGCTTGCTCCGAGTGTAAAAAAAAAAAAAAAAGCATGCAAAATGGCACAAAAACAAATCTGCGAGGCTGTTAAAGGTGAGCCGTGTTATAGTGAGGAACAACTGTTAACGGCTTTCCTGAACAGAGGCAGGTCTCAATGAGACGCGGAGTAATGAGTCAGGAAATCCATTCCACAGTATGCAGCCAGCGAGGAGGCCAGGGAAGTAGCATTGCGGCTAGCCAACTTTTCAGGACAATATGTCGCTGTTTGGATGTATTTCACACTCAAAACTAGGGCTGTAACTAACAGTCGATTATTTTTTTGATTAATCGACGAATCGGTTTAAAAAGAAAAATTCAAATTGTCGGACCAATTGATATGAGAGGGGTCTGGCTGCAGGACCCTCCACTCTCAGGCTTCCTCCACTGTCAGACAGGAAATGACGACACATTTAACCCAAATGCACAGGCACAAGCTACATATTAGCGGTAAGTTGCAACTTTGACATTTCCTGAAAGAGTTATGAATGTATGGTTTCTTGTGTGTGTTCACCGTTTATATACCTGCTGTAAACTGACATATATTGATGATGATCATAACAGCGTGTTACACCAGTGGTCTAGGTTACATGTCATTTTAAAGCTCAGTAATGCTAACAGTGGCTATCAGTAAAGCACCCGAGGTTGACCTTTTTTCAGTACATTATGTAAAGTAACTGTTCATATATCTGATGTGTGAAACAAGGGGTACAGCGAGTGATCAACCCTCTATGCAGTAGCTAATAGAAAACCTTTTTTTCTCAGCTTGTGAACCTTTTAGAGAAGCGAGGTTCTCACAGGACATATAGTGTAAAGCAACATGATGCATTACTGTAGTTTTTTTCAGTATCTAAGTTGTTAAAAATAGCTCAACCTTAATCAGTTGTAGTAAAGAAATAGGAGTAATATTAATCCAGTAGTGATTGATGAAAGTGGCTGGTTTTAGTTTTCGGTTTAATTTTAATTGATATCGTATATATGGTATGTGTTTACATTTGCCATGTATTCCATAGGGGGGAGCATTTTTGTGGTTGATCACTGTGACGTGCCAACATGGCGACAACCAACAGCCTGCAACACACTGAAAACCTTACCTGTAAGTACACCATGTCATACCATGCCATTCAATAAAATTGCAATTCTTCAGCATTTTCACTGTTTTCATTCAAATGATTCTTTCTATCAGAGCCATGCTCCAGTCAAAGATCCTGTTGTGGTTCCTGTGTAGAAAGCTGCTCTCCTGCTCTCTGCCAGTAATGGTGCTCACTGTGACATGCAACTTTTATAGCTAAACATTATCAAATGTTCATTAAAAATATTAGTTTTATATAAGATGTGTTGTCTTGTGATGTGTTGTTGTCTTGTTCTTTCACACAATGTTGAGTTCAAATGTCTGGAAGGTTTTGAAGCCAACAATGACTCATTGAAATGTGTGGACTAATTTAAAACCCTAATAGTGTCTTGCTTATGTTTGAATATTGAAACTGATTATTTTACATGTTTATGTGTGTTTGTACTGTTTGTTTTAAGAAGCGCAGTGCACTAATGTTTCTTCCAGACTGGACGTCCCTCCACCAGGTGGAGACGACAGAGGAAGACAGTCTGGTTTCAGTCTCTGCTGGTCAAATCACTCATGTGTCTTCCAGACTGGACGTCCCTCCACCAGGTGGAGACGACAGAGGAAGACAGTCTGGTTTCAGTCTCTGCTGGTCAAATCACTAATGTGTCTTCCAGACTGGACGTCCCTCCACCAGGTGGAGACGACAGAGGAAGACAGTCTGGTTTCAGTCTCTGCTGGTCAAATCACTCATGTGTCTTCCAGACTGGACGTCCCTCCACCAGGTGGAGACGACAGAGGAAGACAGTCTGGTTTCAGTCTCTGCTGGTCAAATCACTCATGTGTCTTCCAGACTGGACGTCCCTCCACCAGGTGGAGACGACAGAGGAAGACAGTCTGGTTTCAGTCTCTGCTGGTCAAATCACTCATGTGTCTTCCAGACTGGACGTCCCTCCACCAGGTGGAGACGACAGAGGAAGACAGTCTGGTTTCAGTCTCTGCTGGTCAAATCACTCATGTGTCTTCCAGACTGGACGTCCCTCCACCAGGTGGAGACGACAGAGGAAGACAGTCTGGTTTCAGTCTCTGCTGGTCAAATCACTAATGTGTCTTCCAGACTGGACGTCCCTCCACCAGGTGGAGACGACAGAGGAAGACAGTCTGGTTTCAGTCTCTGCTGGTCAAATCACTCATGTGTCTTCCAGACTGGACGTCCCTCCACCAGGTGGAGACGACAGAGGAAGACAGTCTGGTTTCAGTCTCTGCTGGTCAAATCACTCATGTGTCTTCCAGACTGGACGTCCCTCCACCAGGTGGAGACGACAGAGGAAGACAGTCTGGTTTCAGTCTCTGCTGGTCAAATCACTCATGTGTCTTCCAGACTGGACGTCCCTCCACCAGGTGGAGACGACAGAGGAAGACAGTCTGGTTTCAGTCTCTGCTGGTCAAATCACTAATGTGTCTTCCAGACTGGACGTCCCTCCACCAGGTGGAGACGACAGAGGAAGACAGTCTGGTTTCAGTCTCTGCTGGTCAAATCACTCATGTGTCTTCCAGACTGGACGTCCCTCCACCAGGTGGAGACGACAGAGGAAGACAGTCTGGTTTCAGTCTCTGCTGGTCAAATCACTCATGTGTCTTCCAGACTGGACGTCCCTCCACCAGGTGGAGACGACAGAGGAAGACAGTCTGGTTTCAGTCTCTGCTGGTCAAATCACTAATGTGTCTTCCAGACTGGACGTCCCTCCACCAGGTGGAGACGACAGAGGAAGACAGTCTGGTTTCAGTCTCTGCTGGTCAAATCACTCATGTGTCTTCCAGACTGGACGTCCCTCCACCAGGTGGAGACGACAGAGGAAGACAGTCTGGTTTCAGTCTCTGCTGGTCAAATCACTCATGTGTCTTCCAGACTGGACGTCCCTCCACCAGGTGGAGACGACAGAGGAAGACAGTCTGGTTTCAGTCTCTGCTGGTCAAATCACTAATGTGTCTTCCAGACTGGACGTCCCTCCACCAGGTGGAGACGACAGAGGAAGACAGTCTGGTTTCAGTCTCTGCCTGGAAAATACTATTGATGATTGTTGGAAAGATCATTTTTCTGTCTCTTTTCCAGAGGAAACGTGTGAATCAAGGATTGTTGGTGACTGCAGACGTGACGCAAAGTGGCTTCAGGCGAACATGGAGGAACAGGAACAGGTCCTGCAGTACTGGACATGGAGGAACAGGTCCTTCAGTACTGGACATGGAGGAACAGGTCCTTCAGTACTGGACATGGAGGAACAGGTCCTGCAGTACTGGACATGGAGGAACAGGTCCTGCAGTACTGGACATGGAGGAACAGGTCCTGCAGTACTGAACATGGAGGAACAGGAACAGGTCCTGCAGTACTGAACATGGAGGAACAGGAACAGGTCCTGCAGTACTGGACATGGAGGAGGAGGAACAGGTCCTGCAGTACTGGACATGGAGGAACAGGTCCTGTAGTACTGGACATGGAGGAACAGGTCCTTCAGTACTGGACATGGAGGAAAAGGCCCTTCAGTACTGGACATGGAGGAACAGGTCCTTCAGTACTGGACATGAGGGAGCAGGAACAGGTCCTTCAGTACTGGACATGGAGGAACAGGTCCTGCAGTACTGGACATGGAGGAACAGGTCCTGCAGTACTGGACATGGAGGAACAGGTCCTTCAGTACTGGACATGGAGGAACAGGAACAGGTCCTGCAGTACTGGACATGGAGGAACAGGTCCTGCAGTACTGGACATGGAGGAACAGGTCCTTCAGTACTGGACATGAGGGAGCAGGAACAGGTCCTTCAGTACTGGACATGAGGGAGCAGGAACAGGTCCTTCAGTACTGGACATGAGGGAGCAGGAACAGGTCCTTCAGTACTGGACATGGAGGAGCAGGAACAGGTCCTTCAGTACTGGACATGGAGGAGCAGGAACAGGTCCTTCAGTACTGGACATGAGGGAGCAGGTACAGGTCCTTCAGTACTGGACATGGAGGAACAGGTCCTTCAGTACTGGACATGAGGGAGCAGGTACAGGTCCTTCAGTACTGGACATGGAGGTACAGGTCCTTCAGTACTGGACATGAGGGAGCAGGAACAGGTCCTTCAGTACTGGACATGAGGGAGCAGGAACAGGTCCTTCAGTACTGGACATAAGGGAGCAGGAACAGGTCCTTCAGTACTGGACATGGAGGAACAGGTCCTGCAGTACTGGACATGGAGGAACAGGTCCTGCAGTACTGGACATGGAGGAGCAGGAACAGGTCCTGCAGTACTGGACATGGAGGAACAGGTCCTGTAGTACTGGACATGGAGGAACAGGTCCTTCAGTACTGGACATGGAGGAACAGGTCCTTCAGTACTGGACATGGAGGAACAGGCCCTTCAGTACTGGACATGGAGGAACAGGTCCTGCAGTACTGAACATGGAGGAACAGGAACAGGTCCTGCAGTACTGAACATGGAGGAACAGGAACAGGTCCTGCAGTACTGGACATGGAGGAGGAGGAACAGGTCCTGCAGTACTGGACATTGGGGAACAGGTCCTGTAGTACTGGACATGGAGGAACAGGTCCTTCAGTACTGGACATGGAGGAACAGGCCCTTCAGTACTGGACATGGAGGAACAGGTCCTTCAGTACTGGACATGAGGGAGCAGGAACAGGTCCTTCAGTACTGGACATGGAGGAACAGGTCCTGCAGTACTGGACATGGAGGAACAGGTCCTGCAGTACTGGACATGGAGGAACAGGTCCTTCAGTACTGGACATGGAGGAACAGGAACAGGTCCTGCAGTACTGGACATGGAGGAACAGGTCCTGCAGTACTGGACATGGAGGAACAGGTCCTTCAGTACTGGACATGAGGGAGCAGGAACAGGTCCTTCAGTACTGGACATGAGGGAGCAGGAACAGGTCCTTCAGTACTGGACATGAGGGAGCAGGAACAGGTCCTTCAGTACTGGACATGGAGGAGCAGGAACAGGTCCTTCAGTACTGGACATGGAGGAGCAGGAACAGGTCCTTCAGTACTGGACACGAGGTAGCAGGTACAGGTCCTTCAGTACTGGACATGGAGGAACAGGTCCTTCAGTACTGGACATGAGGGAGCAGGTACAGGTCCTTCAGTACTGGACATGGAGGTACAGGTCCTTCAGTACTGGACATGAGGGAGCAGGAACAGGTCCTTCAGTACTGGACATGAGGGAGCAGGAACAGGTCCTTCAGTACTGGACATGAGGGAGCAGGAACAGGTCCTTCAGTACTGGACATGGAGGAACAGGTCCTTCAGTCCTGGACATGGAGGAACAGGTCCTGCAGTACTGGACATGGAGGAACAGGTCCTGCAGTACTGGACATGGAGGAGCAGGAACAGGTCCTTCAGTACTGGACATGGAGGAACAGGTCCTTCAGTACTGGACATGGAGGAACAGGTCCTTCAGTACTGGACATGAGGGAGCAGGAACAGGTCCTTCAGTACTGGACATGAGGGAGCAGGAACAGGTCCTTCAGTACTGGACATGGAGGAGCAGGAACAGGTCCTTCAGTACTGGACATGGAGGAGCAGGAACAGCCCTTCAGTACTGGACATGAGGGATCAGGAACAGGCCCTTCAGTACTGCACATGAGGGAGCAGGAACAGGTCCTTCAGTACTGGACATGGAGGAACAGGAACAGGTCCTTCAGTACTGGACATGGAGGAACAGGTCCTTCAGTACTGGACATGGAGGAACAGGTCCTTCAGTACTGGACATGGAGGAACAGGACCTTCAGTACTGGACATGGAGGAACAGGTCCTTCAGTACTGGACATGGAGGAACAGGTCCTTCAGTACTGGACATGGAGGAACAGGACCTTCAGTACTGGACATGGAGGAACAGGACCTTCAGTACTGGACATGGATGAGCAGGAACAGGTCCTTCAGTACTGGACATGGAGGAAAAGGTCCTTCAGTACTGGACATGAGGGAGCAGGAACAGGTCCTTCAGTACTGGACATGAGGGAGCAGGAACAGGTCCTTCAGTACTGGACATGGAGGAGCAGGAACAGGTCCTTCAGTACTGGACATGGAGGAGCAGGAACAGCCCTTCAGTACTGGACATGAGGGAGCAGGTACAGGTCCTTCAGTACTGGACATGGAGGAACAGGTCCTTCAGTACTGGACATGAGGGAGCAGGAACAGGTCCTTCAGTACTGGACATGAGGGAGCAGGAACAGGTCCTTCAGTACTGGACAAGGAGGAACAGGTCCTTCAGTACTGGACAAGGAGGAACAGGTCCTTCAGTCCTGGACATGGAGGAACAGGTCCTGCAGTACTGGACATGGAGGAGCAGGAACAGGTCCTTCAGTACTGGACATGGAGGAGCAGGAACAGCCCTTCAGTACTGGACATGAGGGAGCAGGTACAGGTCCTTCAGTACTGGACATGGAGGAACAGGAACAGGTCCTTCAGTACTGGACATGGAGGAACAGGTCCTTCAGTACTGGACATGAGGGATCAGGAACAGGCCCTTCAGTACTGCACATGAGGGAGCAGGAACAGGTCCTTCAGTACTGGACATGGAGGAACAGGAACAGGTCCTGCAGTACTGGACATGGAGGAACAGGTCCTGTAGTACTGGACATGGAGGAACAGGTCCTGCAGTACTGGACATGGAGGAACAGGTCCTTCAGTACTGGACGTGAGGGAGCAGGAACAGGTCCTTCAGTACTGGACATGGAGGGACAGGAATAGGTCCTTCAGTACTGGACATGGAGGAACAGGTCCTGCAGTACTGGACATGGAGGAACAGGTCCTGCAGTACTGGACACGGAGGAACAGGTCCTTCAGTACTGGACATGAGGGAGCAGGAACAGGTCCTTCAGTACTGGACATGGAGGGACAGGAATAGGTCCTTCAGTACTGGACATGGAGGAACAGGTCCTGCAGTACTGGACATGGAGGAACAGGTCCTGCAGTACTGGACACGGAGGAACAGGTCCTTCAGTACTGGACATGAGGGAGCAGGAACAGGTCCTTCAGTACTGGACATGGAGGAACAGGTCCTTCAGTACTGGACATGAGGGATCAGGAACAGGCCCTTCAGTACTGCACATGAGGGAGCAGGAACAGGTCCTTCAGTACTGGACATGGAGGAACAGGAACAGGTCCTTCAGTACTGGACATGGAGGAACAGGTCCTTCAGTACTGGACATGGAGGAACAGGTCCTTCAGTACTTGACATGGAGGAACAGGTCCTTCAGTACTGGACATGGAGGAACAGGTCCTTCAGTACTGGACATGGAGGAACAGGACCTTCAGTACTGGACATGGATGAGCAAGAACAGGTCCTTCAGTACTGGACATGGAGGAACAGGTCCTTCAGTCCTGGACATGGAGGAACAGGTCCTGCAGTACTGGACATGGAGGAGCAGGAACAGGTCCTTCAGTACTGGACATGGAGGAGCAGGAACAGCCCTTCAGTACTGGACATGAGGGAGCAGGTACAGGTCCTTCAGTACTGGACATGGAGGAACAGGAACAGGTCCTTCAGTACTGGACATGGAGGAACAGGTCCTTCAGTACTGGACATGAGGGATCAGGAACAGGCCCTTCAGTACTGCACATGAGGGAGCAGGAACAGGTCCTTCAGTACTGGACATGGAGGAACAGGAACAGGTCCTGCAGTACTGGACATGGAGGAACAGGTCCTGTAGTACTGGACATGGAGGAACAGGTCCTGCAGTACTGGACATGGAGGAACAGGTCCTTCAGTACTGGACATGAGGGAGCAGGAACAGGTCCTTCAGTACTGGACATGAGGGAGCAGGAACAGGTCCTTCAGTACTGGACATGGAGGGACAGGAACAGGCCCTTCAGTACTGGACATGGAGGAACAGGTCCTGCAGTACTGGACATGGAGGAACAGGTCCTGCAGTACTGGACACGGAGGAACAGGTCCTTCAGTACTGGACATGAGGGAGCAGGAACAGGTCCTTCAGTACTGGACATGGAGGAACAGGTCCTTCAGTACTGGACATGAGGGATCAGGAACAGGCCCTTCAGTACTGCACATGAGGGAGCAGGAACAGGTCCTTCAGTACTGGACATGGAGGAACAGGAACAGGTCCTTCAGTACTGGACATGGAGGAACAGGTCCTTCAGTACTGGACATGGAGGAACAGGTCCTTCAGTACTTGACATGGAGGAACAGGTCCTTCAGTACTGGACATGGAGGAACAGGACCTTCAGTACTGGACATGGATGAGCAAGAACAGGTCCTTCAGTACTGGACATGGAGGAACAGGCCCTTCAGTACTGGACATGGAGGAACAGGACCTTCAGTACTGGACATGGATGAGCAGGAACAGGTCCTTCAGTACTGGACATGGAGGAAAAGGTCCTTCAGTACTGGACATGGAGGAGCAGGAACAGGTCCTTCAGTACTGGACATGAGGGAGCAGGAACAGGTCCTTCAGTACTGGACATGAGGGAGCAGGAACAGGTCCTTCAGTACTGGACATGGAGGAGCAGGAACAGGTCCTTCAGTACTGGACATGAGGGAGCAGGTACAGGTCCTTCAGTACTGGACATGGAGGAACAGGTCCTTCAGTACTGGACATGAGGGAGCAGGTCCTTCAGTACTGGACATGAGGGAGCAGGAACAGGTCCTTCAGTACTGGACATGAGGGAGCAGGAACAGGTCCTTCAGTACTGGACATGGAGGAACAGGTCCTGCAGTACTGGACATGGAGGAACAGGTCCTGCAGTACTGGACATGGAGGAACAGGTCCTGCAGTACTGGACATGGAGGAGCAGGAACAGGTCCTTCAGTACTGGACATGGAGGAACAGGTCCTTCAGTACTGGACATGGAGGAACAGGTCCTTCAGTACTGGACATGGAGGAACAGGTCCTTCAGTACTGGACATGGAGGAACAGGTCCTTCAGTACTGGACATGGAGGAGCAGGAACAGGTCCTTCAGTACTGGACATGGAGGAGCAGGAACAGGCCCTTCAGTACTGGACATGGAGGAACAGGTCCTTCAGTACTGGACATGAGGGAGCAGGAACAGGTCCTTCAGTACTGGACATGGAGGAGCAGGAACAGCCCTTCAGTACTGGACATGGAGGAACAGGTCCTTCAGTACTGGACATGGAGGAACAGGTCCTTCAGTACTTGACATGGAGGGAGCAGGAACAGGTCCTTCAGTACTGGACATGGAGGAACAGGTCCTTCAGTACTTGACATGGAGGGAGCAGGAACAGGCCCTTCAGTACTGGACATGGAGGAACAGGTCCTTCAGTACTGGACATGGATGTGACAGTGACAGTGAGGTCCGACTTCACGCCTCTGATAAAAATTGATAACTGCGCTGTGTCCGTGATATCTGTGCTTTCATCTAATCTAAAAAGCTATGTAGCTGCGTGTCTCTTCGGCCAGCTGTGTTGAAAGATTTCCTGCTATTTCCTTAACTCGGTCCGCGATGGTGTTTCTTGATAAACTGACATTTTTAAAAGTCCGTACCTGGTCGGGACACACTTGCTCACACACTTTCACCATGCACCGCTTCAAAAACTCTCCCTCTGAAAAAGGCTTTGAAGAGTGGGCGATGTCTTCAGCCACAATAAGGCTAGCTTTCACTGCCGCATTATTTTTGGCTGTGGCTTTCGTGAACACATTCTGCTGCGTTCGCAGTTTGCCTTTTAATTCTTGGGCAATTTGTTGTTTTTCTTGATGGGTAGCTGTGGCATACTTGGCTCCGTGTTTGGTGTCAAAATGCTGGCGGAGATTGTACTCTTTGACAACCGACACTGCCTCGTAACACAAAAGACATACAGGCTTTTCTCCTTGAAGCACAAACGTGTTCGCCTTCCCACCTTTCTTGAAATAGCCTTCCATCTGCATCAACTTTTCTCTTTTTGGACATTTTGGGAGAATGTATTTGTATTTCTCAATTCCACCTGTTCGCATTGATGTGGAGACACTGCCTCGTGGCGGATGCCGTCAATCGCGGGAAACAATACCGGGAGGCATGCATTGTGGGGAAATGTAGTTTTTTTTACAAGCCAGCAACTTGTGCGACACTTTTTCCTGGTGAAATCGGTCATGTGACAGGGAGCGATAGACAGGCCAGGGACACGTGACTCTCTGTGTGTGCGTGCCGCGATGAGAGCACGTGCTGCTCACATCAAAGGCTCGCGGCCGGACGGTTTTCCCAAAGCAGCGGCGCTAATGCAAACGCATAGCGTGGATGAAAATCTCGGGTGGGCAAGACCCCGCGAGTTGCCGTGATGCCGCAATGACCGCAAGGGTCGGGGAAATTTAGCTATCTGATGTTGTTGATTGGAGCCAGACAGACAGACAGACAGACTGGATGGCCCATCGCCCCTCGCTTTGCATTACAATAGGCTGGGCAATGAGAACAAAGCTGGGCCGTTGCCGACCTGTGGCCAAAGCCACGCTACGCGCCTGCAGTGCACCGCCACAGCGCTGCTGCGCCGTGGATTGGGAAAACCGGCCGTTGTCTTTCTGCGTCGTGTGTGTGTGTGTGTGTGTGCCTGCGCTTGTGAAAACCTGACCGAGGCAGAGTCAGAGAAGGGAACGCAAGCAGCGCAAATAAGAGAAGGAGAACCATTTTGTCTGTTGTGGGATTGGTTTGTCGGACAAGTTTTTTTTCTTCTTTGCTTTTTTTTGCTTGTAGGTCAAGGTAAGGCAGGCGGGCCACATAAAATGACATGGCGGGCCACATTTGGCCCGCGGGCCTTGACTTTGACACCTGTGTCCTAATGGAACAAAAACACTCTGTACTGTAATACAATGAAATGTAAAAAAAACCCGAGTATAAATCCTCTAAAACCTCCTTGCTTGGTGGGACCAGATTGGAGCCTCTAGGTCGATTTTGGCCCACGGGCCTTATGTTCTCTGCTGTGAAAAGAAAGTCAAACTAACGGCGAGGAGCTTCACAGAGAACCACTGCGCTACTTGAGGCGGAGGTCGTTCACATCTCAAAACTGAGCGACTGCGCATGTGCCAGAGCTTGTGTGAGGAGATCCTCCGTCTCCTCGTCAGAGCAATCACAATGTAAACGCAAATAAAGAGCCAGAGGCTCAGAAATCCTGAAGTGAAACATCAAGTATTTTAGGAAAGGTGGAGAATGCCAGGCAGCAGAAGTGGAGATATAGGGTTGTTCGGTATACCGGTACTACATATATCGCGGTACTGACGGCTTTAAACTTATACTATACTGGGCCCGGCTGGTACCGGTATTTTTTATTGTTTTTTACAGAGACCGGGTGCGTGCGCACTTCCACGCTCCGACCCGAGATCCATAACTAAATAAGCGTTTATCGACCCTATTTACCAACAAAATTCCTGGACCCAACTTCAAAATAAAAGTCAAAACAACGTATTTTCAAAACAACCTTCTCCCAACTGAGCTTGTACTTTGAAAAGAATACCAGATGCACCTGCGTAAATGACATCCATGTGAGAGTGCGCATGCGTAACTGACTCAAACTACCTGTTGAAACGCCGTAAAAACAAATTCAGTGCATCAGTAAAGGAGCAGCAAAGAGCAAGAGTCTGGCGAAAGTCTGGAAAAATTAAATCAATAATGCCACTTTTATGTGTTCTCTTTTTATTTGGAAAAGTATCGAAGTACATGGCGGTATCGGTAACAATGCCAAAAGCTTGGTATCGTGACAACACTGGAGATATTTTCGGGATGGTTACCATACATTGCAGAAGTGAGCCCAGAGTGGAGCATGGCCATAATCAGCAGAGCAGCAAACACATGTGGTTGTGTTTGCATTGATCTTTCTTACAGAAAAATCTTTCCGTTTTTCCTTACAACCATTTTCAAGCTTATCTTATCAACATGCAAGAGTGTTTGTTTTTTTTCTGGATTCGTCGAATTTTTCTGGATTTATCGGATTCTCTGGGCTCATTGTATCGGACTTGGGGTGCAGAACCTTTGCCCGAACAGGCAGGAGGCATCTTTCAAATAAACCAGGCCTTCCGAGGATTATATTTCACTCCAAAGGCTAATAAAATGCTCACTGACCTTAAAGATGATATTCGACGGCTCTCCAGGGAACTGCAGAAGAAGGACGCCATGTTGTCAAGCTTCATGGAGGGAGCCGCGGACCAGTTCACCTCGTTCATCGCTACCACCTTCCAGGACCTTCAGGACACAGTTGCGTGGGATCCTGCCACCTGTCCTCGCTCCTCTTCCTCCTTCTCGACCCCCAGCCATCAGCCACCATAGTCGGAGGTGGTAATCCGTGGTCCAAAGGGACACTCCGGTGCAGTGGCCTCACCTCCGGGACTTAGCTTGTCTAACTTCCACATGCTACTGGCTGGTGACGTCCCAGTTCACCCAGCCGATGCTCCTGCTGCTGCTGCTGCAGCCCCGGCAGTTTCCTGCCTGGACCTCCCTCCTCCTGCGTCCCCAACAGCTGCATCTTCTTCATCGTCGGAGAGTAACAGCGCTGGAGCGGCTTCCGTTTCCCCTGGACAGCCAGACCAGCGACCCTCTTCTCATGAGAAGACCACCGCTTCTCGTCGTAGACTCCTGCAGGAAGCTGTGATGAGACACCGCTCCACTCCCGTCACAGGCACCGCTTCACCACAGAACCAGCCGACCCGGTCATCTCCTCATCTTCATCCACCACTTGCTCCTCGTCCGCTTTTCTCTACGACAACATTAATAATATGAGATTCCATCACCAGAAACATCTGCTTCTTCAACGCGGTCACACTTTGTCTCCCTGGCGCAACTGTTCCCATAATCCTCGGTAAGATTCCGGAGCTTTGACACGTACTTCCACCGTCCGTCCACCGAGTTCTATTCCATGTAGGTACTAATGATACGGCCCGTCGGCAATCCGAAGTGACGAAGAAGGACTTTAATGAGCTTTTTAAGTTTTTAAGTAACTGTGGAAATGTCTTTATCTCCGGTCCCATTCCCACACTTGGCCGAAGCGCAGCTCACTTGAGCAGAATTTTAAGCCTGAACACATTTCTTACTACCGCCTGCAGAAGCCACAATGTAGATTTCATTGATAACTTATTGTTTGTAACTTATTCTGGAACCGTCCCTCTTTCTACCATTCTGATGGACTTCATCCCAGCAGCTCTGGAGCCAGATGTTAGCTGCTAATATCCTACATAATGTACACTCATCCTCTCGAGACTGACTGAGAGTGTCCTTCCTCCTGGACTCCTCAGGCTGCTGTTGGCAGCACCAGCACCCCCTACTGTTCTCCTCTGTCAATTACATTCTCACCATCTGTGTTCTCAAAACTAAACCCTCTTCCTGCTGCCTCCTCACCCTCTAACATCCACACCTTTCATGTGGAGACTGTTTTTGGTCCATGACCATTTAAAAAAAAGACAAGATGAATCCCACAGGAGAGGAGTTAAACATAGGAATCCGATAAAAATCAAAACTGCCCCTACCGGTAAACAAAATCCCACAACAATCAATTGTGTGTGATTGTTGTTCACTATTGTCTAAATCTTTACTTACAAGTGATTTAATAATGGATCACAGATTTGATTTATTGCCCCTCACTGAAACCAGGTTAAAAAGAGATGAATATCTCAGCCTCAATGAAGAAACTCCTACCATCATGTTAATCACCATATTCCTGCAGAAACTGAACGAGGAGGAGGAGGAGCATCTATTTATAACTCTAGTCTTCTTATCGATCCCAGACCTAAAACTAACCAGAAGTCCTTTGAAAAGCTCACTCTAAATCTGATGCAGCCTGACCAGAAAACACAGCAGCCAGTTCTACTTGTCATAGTGGACCGTCCTCCTGGACCATACTCTGAATTTCTGTCTGAATTCTCAGACTTTCTCTCTACTTTAGTACTGAGCTCAGATAAAGTCATCATAGTGGCTGACTTTAATATTCTTATAGATGTTGACAATGACGGCCTTAACATAGCATTTAGCTCAGTACTGAACACAAGTGGATTTTCACAGAAGGTGAATGAACCCACTCATTATCATAATCACACACTTGATCTTGTTCTCACTTACGGTATTGACATTGATCAATTAACGGTTTTCCCCTACAACCCTCTGTTGTCAGATCACTTCCTGTTATGCAGATGACACACAAATCTATTTATCTATGAAGCCTGACGATAGTAACCAACTTTGTGAACTAGAAGCTCGTCTTGTAGATATAAAGGATTGTATGAGTTGTACTTTCCTGCTCCTGAACTCAGATAAAACTGAAATTATTACATTTGGGCCAAAATATCTGAGAGACAAATTATCTAAAGATATAATCACACTGAATGGTATTACTTTGACCTTCAGTACCACTGTGAGGAACCTGGGAGTTATTTTTGACCAGGATTTATCCTTTAACTCACATTAAACAAATCTGCAGGACTGCCTTTTTTCACCTACACAATATTTCCAAAATTAGAAACATGCTCACTCAGAGTGATGCCGAAAAACTAATCTATGTATTTATTACAACGAGAGTAGACTATTGTAACTCCCTATTATCAGAATGTCCAAATAACTGCTTAAAAATTCTTCAATTAATTCAAAATGCTGCAGCGAGAGTCCTGACAAGGACCAGCATGAGAGATCACATCACTCCAATACTAACCTCTCTCCATTGGCTCCCTGTTAAATCGAGAATAGAATTTAAAATCATTCTTCTAACCTACAAAGCAACAAATAGGCCCCATCTTATCTTAAAGAACTGTTAGTCCCGTATCTCCCAAGAAGAACACTTGGTTCTCAGAGTGCTGCTTACTAGAGGTTCCTTGGGTTTCTAAATGTAGAATGGGAGGCAGAGCCTTCAGCTCTCAAGTTCCCGTCTTGTGGAACCAAATCCCAGTTTCAGTTAGAGAGGCTGAAACAGTCTCTACTTTAAAGGCCAGACTTAAAACTTCTGTATTCACTAAAGCTTACAGTTAGGGCTGCTTTAAAACACTCCCTCCCCAAATCTCTCTCTGCCTCTCTCTCTACACTTCGCTCTGCCTCTCTCTACCTCTCTCTACACCTCACTCTGCCCCTCTCTCTACCTATCGCTCTGCCTCTCGCTCTACCTCTCTCTCTCTACCTCTCTCTACCCGGACCAGGGTTTGTTTCTTGCCGATTACTTTCCACAGTCGCAAATAAACCTTCTTGCTCATGTGGATTTGTTGGGCTTTTCTATTTTTTTTTTTATTGTGTTCAAAGCACCTTGGAATGACTGTGTTGTATTTGTATTTGGTGCTCTATAAAAAAAGTTGAATTGAATTAATTGTGTGCGCCCTGCGGGCAGTCTCGTACTCTGGTAGCATGGAGGGGCCTTTACCAGACGGTTCCTCAGAGGTTCTATTGTACCACCTCGGCCTCGCTCTGCAGGTTGATGCTTTTTTTTTTTTTTTTTTAACTTTCAGTCCGAAAACCATTGACAAAGCTCCTAAGGCGCAGTAAACGGCTCTGCAACATGGCGAGTGACACGCGTGACACAACGAATTGATAATGAAATTAGTTGCCAACACTTTTAATAATCAAATTTGATCGATTGTAGCTCTTATATATATTTTACTGTTTCCTTGTCTTATCTTATACTAATTAACCATAAGTTGCATTTTGAGAGAATACATGCATTTATTCGTACATTTCATACTTTCCTGTGGAGATGAGTTTATTATAGCCTCATAAAAAAATACATATTTTCATCAAACTTTACTTTGTTCCAGTAAAATGTGCTTCGGTCCAGTAAAAACTGTACGATTACTGGACCAGTGTCCAGTAAAAGGTTTTTTAATTTGAAGTGACAACTTAATATCTCGATCCCACGCGTTATTATTTTTCTCTCTGTCCACTCCGGGGCTTCGTACTAGGGCTACTACTCCTACTCTAATGTCCTGGCAGGAGTGGAGTTTATGGAAGTCAAACTGTGCCATCAGATTCTGAATTCGAATTTCTAACTCTGAATTTTCTTACCATCGAAATCAGACTTTGAATTTGAAAAGCTGTCTAAAACATCTAAAAATATTCAGTGTGTAAAAATTCAATGTGTCTAAAAATTCATCTGCAAAAAAAAATTCAGCTGCAAAAAAAAATTCGGCTGCAAAAAAAATGTGGCTGCAAAACAGCCAGAATATCTGCGTCATCAGGACGATGCATCGATACCTGTCTCATTCACCCAACATCCAATCAGGGGAAGCTTTGTTGGTCACGTGACCAGTACAACACTGGGCAGGAGGCCCAGGGTTTTCAATCAGCCATGGAGGCCAGCGGGAGTGACGCTTCGGTGAGTATTTGCCATTTATGTCTGTAAACCACACGTTGCAAATCACCAGAAGTTATGAAGCAACATATGTGACGAACTTTTAATGATGTGTGGAAATGTTTTCAAAGAAATTACATTTACTGTATGTAATGTTTTACATGCAGGAAATAGTTCAATTGTCTCCTGTTTGATTTTTTTTTAATGTCCATTGAATACTTTAATCTGCGCAGTGCTTGTTCTGGCAAAAACATTTTTTAACAAACATAACGTGAGCTGCCCCCCCCCCCTCCCCCCCAGTGAAAATCAGTGAAAATAGTCAAGTGGTTTGTGCTGATTAAAAGTATCGTTTGTGCAGTTTTACTTTGTAAGATATAATAAAATGATTCTGAACAAAAATAGTGTCAATCTGCATTGGTGGTGGGTTGTACTGCCTTTGTTTTTAAGATATTAAATAAATGATTTGAGGAAATACAAAACCTGAACAAAAAAGGATATCTTAAAGGCATATTGAATGAGCATATCTGAATTTATGTTTGCTGATGGAAATGTTTTATTTAGTTGTTAGGTCTTGATAATGTATGTATACACCACAGTGTCATCTTTTCTGCTAATCAAACTATGTCACTTCAATTAAAGTCCAGTAATATTCAGTTGTTTAAAACTATCTTGAAGTTCTAGTTTCTAGATAAATGATCAGTTATTATCATGCTATTTTTTCAATGCAGGTTCTTCTTCAGCGGATCACATGGCCTCAAGACGACAGTGATGATGAGGACGATTGCTCAATTCAAGCAAAATGCTGCATGTGGAGCTATGTAGGACAGTTCATAGCCAATGGTAGGGTTAAGGCCTCCTCATGCTACCAATGTGTGAGTGTGCGCAGAGTACACGTGATCATAATCTATTGTACTCTACTCTATAGCAGCTGCAAGTGAATTAAATGACCTGGTGAAGCTCTGGACTGGACGGGAGGTTCTGCCACAAAGTCTCACCATCCACATCATCAGTGGCAGACACCCCACGGCCTCCACCTGCTCTGAGACCTTGTGCTTCCCAGGACATTATACGGACTACAACTCTTTTAAAAACGACATCCTGGCATGCATTGCTACTTGCCATACGGGATTTGGTCTTGTGTGAGTTACTATATTGGGCCTGTATTTAGGTAAAGTGAAAAGTTCATGTTTCCAAGCCTAAATGACATGTTTGAGAGCTCTGGATGTCTGGATACGTTTTTCATTTATACAATCCAAATGTAAGAAATGAGAACGGTTGAATTTCTTGTTTGTCCAAAGTAACTAGTGTTGATGTTTGTTAATTGTTCAAATAAATGTGACTGCATAGATCCCACTTCCAAGACTTGACTGAATTGTTGCATTTGTTGAACAGCAACCCAGCGACTCTCTGAACCATGCACTGTGAGATTCCTTGCCCTTCTTACTCTAGTTTGACGTATGGAATGTTCCAAGTATTCAACTTATAAAGTGGACACTGATTTTATTTCCATATTACACAATTGAAAGTCTTTGTTACATTGTTACAACACTCAAGCTACAACATACAAAACTCAGAACTGATTCTCTGATGAATTCCTTCAGACATGAAGGAATTGCTCACAAAATTGAACAGCAGCAATGTAAATGTCACTGCCAAAGCACTGGAGCAGCTCTTGGGTGAACTGCAGCTCTTCAAGCTGCCATTTGTCCATCAGTCAGTGGGCATCCTGTGTGTGGAACAACCATGCTGGAGTGGTCATCATAAGGAAGTCCACTGTTTTCCCAGTCAATGTCAGGAATATCCAGGCCCTACAGACGGAGACAATTTTAATTGAAATATGTAATAAAGTAACATGAAACAAGCAGTATACAAAAATGTTTCATTCTGCATACTAATGACTCCATGCTTTGAAAACAATATTATCCAAAACATTACTGAAGACGTCACCGAAGAGCCACATGCCTCCGGAGCGCGGGTTCCCTCCCCCTGCAATAGTGTTTCTAGCACCACCGTCAATGACCTGGTTATGTTTGTTAAAAAGTGTTTTTGCCAGAACAAGCACTGCGCAGATTAAAGTATTCAATGGACATTAAAAAAAATCAAACAGGAGACAATTGAACTATTTCCTGCATGTAAAACATTACATACAGTAAATGTAATTTCTTTGAAAACATTTTCACACATCATTAAAAGTTCACCACATATGTTGCTTCATAACTTCTGGTGATTTGCAACGTGTGGTTTACAGACATAAAAGGCAAATACTCACCGAAGCGTCACTCCCGCTGGCCTCCATGGCTGATTGAAAACCCTGGGCCTCCTGCCCAGTGTTGCACTGGTCACGTGACCAACAAAGCTTCCCCTGATTGGATGTTGGGTGAATGAGACCGGTATCGATGCATCGTCCTGATGACGCAGTCATTCTGGCTGTTTTGCAGCCCAATTTTTTTTTGCAGCCCAATTTTTTTTGCAGCCCAATTTTTTTTGCAGCCCAATTTTTTTTTGCAGATGAATTTTTAGACACATTGAATTTTTACACACTGAATATTTTTAGATGTTTTAGACAGCTTTTCACATTCAAAGTCTGATTTCGATGGTAAAAAAATTCAGAGTTAGAAATTCGAATTCAGAATCTGATGGCACAGTTTGACTTCCATAGGAGTTTGGTAGTTTTATAGACCAGATAGAAACACTGCGCTGCCGTCCACCACTAAAACCCGGACACACACACAGACTTGCAATTGGGCGGTATGTTGTTAACCTCACTGTTAGGGATGGTATCGTTTGGATTTTTATGAATCCGATTCCAGTCCCTAATGATTCCTTACTTTGATTCCAAAATAGGGCAAAAATAGGTCAATTGTTTATTTAACAAAAGTACCTTTATTTCTTTACGTTTGAAGAAACTGGTAAACAAAATAAAATCCTGTCTGAGCAGCATCAGTGCTAAAATACTAAAGTGCATTGTATTCACAGCAAATACACATCCAGAAATAAAGTGCATTCAGTATATAACAGCTGCTTACAATCAGTAGATATCCCTGAGAAATAAACTGAAATAAAAATTATAGGTACCTGGGCTGCTTGATTATGGAAAAAAATCATACTATTATTTTGAGCAAGATTGAAATCACGATTATTTACACGATTATGTCGTTGAATTTGGAACAGAATTTATTGAACACGTTTTAAAAAAGGACTTTCCTGTTAAATAAATAAAACTATTGAAAACAACAAATTAATCAAACACAAAAACAGATGGACTTAATTATTCAAGTATATCTAACATAAATAACTTCGATAAACTGGTCAAATAAAATTGAGTTGGAGGCAGCGTGTTCAGCAAGGAACTCCAAACATTATTTTTTGCATTCGAACACACTCAGAAACACTTTTCCTTTCTATCTTTTTTCTCTCATCTCTCCAACATGAGCACACACACAATAGAACAACAAAACTACTTCCGCTTGAAAATCCCGCCTCTCTACAAAATAAAGTTCCCCCCTGCCCCATAGTAACTGGGTGAATTATGACCTTAACTCACCACCACAGTGGCGAGGGGCGGGGTTTCCGGTCAGAGGTATTGTGGTGTTACACTGTGCTGCGCTCTCATGTTGAATTTTGAGATCGTCTGGAGACGTAATCGTGAACGCGATTAGAATTAGATTAATTAAGAAGCTCTAATGGGTACCTATAAAAATCATTGTTTTATGGGTTCCCGGTACGCGCCGTTTTTGATTCGGTTCCAACTTAGAACCAAATTTGGGTACCCAACCCTCGCGTGACGTCATCATCTCATAAAAAAAAATATAAAACCTCACAATCACTTTATGAATCCCTGGAGAAATTCTTTAGTCACTGTCCTGTTTGGAGGGACAGCTCGCTCCCCGTGTAAGGAAAATGGAAAACCACACTGAGTTGAAGCCACCAAACATGAAACTTGAGAATGAAATCAACACATGAGTTTTATTACAAAGCAATCTAGATAAAACACTTACAGAAATATTTCTGGGTTCTCAGAGCCGTTCACCACACAGGTGGATCTTGCTTCTCAGAACCAAAAACAGGGCCCAAGCGAATACAGCGGAAAAGAATGAAGAAGAGCCCCGGCTCAGCCTTACTGTTCCCTTTTCTATCTCCTCCAAGGTCTCCCCCCTCCTCGCTGCCCCCCCCCCCCCGTGCTTTTCCAGTCACGGGACATCAAGATAGAGGAACAGGGAGTCAACTGGTTAGCACCTGTTCTTATCAATTTGAACAGGCCCCAGCCAAGACAACTACAGCCCAAAATCAAAACAATTTTAACAGAACGCAGCACCAACACAATGCTTCCAGCTCAACACAGCTCCAACCACTGGGACTATTTTCAGGGAGTTAAGTGTGGAGCTTCACGGAGGTGTGAATCGCCTGCAGACAGCCTGGAGGAGCTGCTGCTCATTGTTTTGACGTCAGAGCTGTTCTCCTCGGTGAGCTGGCGTTTTAAAACGAGGACGTGTGGTGTCAGAGCGCCTCGCTGTACAACAGCTTTGCAAACCTCATCGAGTACAGTACGGTACAGTACAATATGGTACAATACGGTACAGTACGATACAATCCATACCTGCATGCATCTTCTCTCCACTTATAAGACTGTTTTAAACGGGGAAAAAGTCCAAACTAAGGACGTGAAAGACTGGACTGCTCTCGCTACAGGGATGCTTCGACTGTACAAAGACAAGTTTGAAGAATCATGTGAGGATTTGGATGAACTAACTGACATAGTTTGTTCTTACTCCGCTTTCTGCAGAGACATACTCATACCCAGTAAAAGAGTTAAAGTATACCCTAACAATAAGCCATGGGTGAACACATCTGTTATGTAAAGAAAAAAAACTCTAGCATTCCAGCATGGAGGAGCGTCATACCGATAGGCAGTGTTGGAATTCGTTCCTGTGTTCCCCGGAATTCCTGCGTGTTCGTTTGATCCGGGAGAGGCAGAAACACAGTTCATTTCAATAGTGAGTTTAATCATCACACAAACAAGAGATTACAAAATGCATATCAGATTACATAATGCATATAGAATGCTACATAATATGAACATCAAAAGGGCTCGCTCCTCTGCGGTAGCAGCCGATTCACCTCCTCCACGCTAAACCATGAAAATAGTCCCAGTGGTTGGAGCTGCGTTGAGCTGGAAACATTGTGTTGGAGCTGCGTTTCTACCGAACTTCTCCAGGGATTAATGAAGTGATTGTGAGGTTTTAATGATAGAACTAGCTTATTATGAGATGATGACGTCACTCAGACCCCCGCATTGTACAAAAATAGTTTGTACTGCTTCCTTTCCTCACCTTCTACTAACCTCAAGTTGTCTTTTGAGAGAAAACATGTAAACATTCCTACATTTATTACTTTACTGTAGAGAGGAGTTCATTACAGCCTCATATAAAATCAACTTTAATGATGATAATAATATCAAAGCAAACAAAGCTCTGGTATCAGAATAGTATCGGTACCAGCAGATTTGCAAATTCAGATATTGGGATTGGATGTGAAAAAACATTGGTCTGTACTTCCCTAGCTTTAAGTACGAAGGTAAGTCAACCTTGCTTTTCCAGTTTCCCTCGTCTCAAAAATGTGCTGCTCAAGGTCCAAAGTTGTCGTACCGGTACACACATTCTTCTGCAAAGTTTAGTTTTTTTAATGAGATCAAAGACTTTGCATGGGAATTGCAGTACACACCTTTCAGGATTTTGTGCGTCAGCAACCTTTATAAATGAAGTTCCAGCTGCGCCTCAGGCTGTGTTACTTGGTTCATGTTGATGTGGTTCTGTGTGAACATACAGTCCTAAAGCATTTGCCCTTTGCCTGAGACGGCATTCCAGCAGCGGTTTGTCGACGTGGAGGATGATGACACACATCACCTATTGTGCCTGATGACTTTTTGACATTTAAGACTTGTTAAACAGCATTCATATATCGCGATGCAGTCAAAGTGTAATTAAAAAAAAGAGCTAATCAAAAGCAGCAGGAGGAGGAGGAGCAGATGAGGGCCGCAGGAGAAGTGGGAGGAGCAGGAACAGAGGAGCAGCCGAGCATGCTAACAAAGTTGGTTCAATTGAACTGAAATTTACACAGCCTGGTGCAGCATGGAGCTGCTGTGATGTTAAACATGAGCCCTATGAACCTCCATGCGAGGTAGCATACTTTTTAACGCTAACGCCAGGCCAGTTAGCTTCGCAGATTAGCATGTGAGATAAGACCAGATTCCAGCTCAGGGGCCCCTGAGGAGTAACCTGTGTGGTTTTCAGGTAGATAACAGGTACTAGCTCAGCATGCTTGTTAGCAAGCTAACAAAGTTTGTTCAATTGAGCTGATATTTTGGCGACACCCTCAAGGGTTATGGATCACGAGCTAGAAATACAGGGAGAGATTTACAGTTCACTAAATTCTCCACTCTTGTCGCAGTATTACCCGACAGCGGCAGTGGAATCAGCACAATGAGTTCCTGACTTCATTCCTGCCACATTGTTGATATTCTTTGTGACATACTGCATCCAAATATAGTTCTTAAATGGGCCTGACATTCCTGATCGGCCTGGGCAATGAACCGAAAATTTACCAATACCGAAATTTACGAAAATGACAGACGTCATTTTGCCCGTGTCGGTATTTTCAGTGTTTAAATAAAAAGAAAAGAAAGGTTGGTTTTGAGCCTGTCCCTCCTCCTGTTGTGTTCACCTCCCGCCCCTTACTTTAGTGTTCCTGGTCAAAATTGGCCGGTCTGTTTGAACTACTCTTAAATTAGCACAAAAAAAACATTTTTCATCACCAAATTGTTATGCAAACATTCTTTAGCTGTGAACAATGTCTCAAAGTTGTGTTTAACATGGATTTTATTTTAATTAGACATAAAATAACTGCAGTGAAAATCCAAATTGGCACTGAAAATGTATTACCAAATGAAGTGTAATACAAAAGTTGTGTGTGTGTGTGTGTGTGTGTGTGTGTGTGTGTGTGTGTGTGTGTGTGTGTGTGTGTGTGTGTGTGTGTGTGTGTGTGTGTGTGTGTGTGTGTGTGTGTGTGTGTGTGTGTGTGTGTGTGTGTGTGTGTGTGTGTGTGTGTGTGTGTGTGTGTGTGTGTGTGTGTGTGTGTGTGCACGAGTGTCATGTGACACTCAGGTCAGAGTGGCCATTCAAACATAGGCATCACATTTGCAGCCTCTCAGGTAGGGGTGTGCGATATGGACAAAAAATAATATCTCGATATTTTGGGGGATTTTGACGATAACGATCATTAGACGATATTCTTTAAATGTGTGTTTTTTTACAGCCTAATTGTTTCTAGTGGATGATATTAATGGACACAACGTTTTAAAGGAAAAAGGCTCCTTTTTATTTGTATTTGTCTGCAAGAGCAAACAAAAGCAATAAACACCATTGGTATACTATACCAAAATATTCCACATAAACAAATCTAACTTACAGTCATATAGAACAATGACTTCAAGTTCAAAGTGCTCCAGCATGTTCTGCAAAATATTGCACACAAACAAATCTAGCTTATAGTCATATAGAACAATGACTAACTTCAAGTTCTGTCCAGTATTGCACAAAAATCAAAAAACAAAAGAGGAATATTTGTCAAAAATGTTCACTTCAAATCAGATTCTTAAATATTGTACAAAAACGAGAGAGAGATTTGTAAAGAAATGTAATAAAACAAATGTGATTTTCAGACAAATAAAAAAAGAGTCATTATTATTACACTTGCATGAACCGATGCTGGAACTTTACAGAGAATATTGTAGGCCAAATGTTGACTCTTCTTCACATGTACAGGTCATTTACTTCAAATTGTGAGCCAAAAACAGCAGTCTGTCCACAGCGTCAGGCTTAAGTGCAGCCCGGTGACACGTAACAACATTCCCTCCAGTGCTGAATGGCCTTTCTGAAGGGCTGCTTGAGGCAGGGATGCATAGATATTTTTTAGCAAGTTTCCCCAGTCTGGGGAAATGTACCTCTTGTGATTTCCACCACTCAAGTGGATTGATCTCACTGTCCACCTCAGGTATCATCAGGTAGCTCTTCAGCTCCTTTTCAATGGCAGTGGCCAGTGAGTCCCCTTCTCTGCCTTCTTGCTTTTTGAAGTAACTCCCAAAAGACTTTTTGGCCTTTTTGGCTGCCTCCCTGGTGTCGTCATCGCCACTTGCTCCACCTACTGCAGCTGTACCCTGAGCTGCAGCTGTTGAGGGGCCTGGGGTAGGACTGTCTTCCTCTGTTGCCATTGTCATTAGTTCAGTGGTCATTTTTGACGTTATGGCTGTGATCTGGTTATCATCATTGTAGCGGTTTTTGAAGCGGGGGTCAAGGCTTGATGTCAAACTTAACAGGTCGCCCACATTGTCTTCTTTGTACTTGGTGTTCAGGTACTGCAGAATGGTTTCTTTGATTTTTTTGGTTCGGTCTGTGTCATTAGGCTTCACTGCCAGGACTTCCGAGTTGAACAATGCCAGGACAGGTTTTAGGTAGGAGACTGTTACAAGTTGCTCACCTGAAAGAGCATCTGTGAACTCTAACAGAGGACCCAGCGCTTTGCTCACTGATTCCAGCACGTCAACATCTTGCCATGTTGGGATAAGATGCCTGCGTTTTTTGTCTTCACCCAGCACATGACGAACGGCCTTTTCTTGCTCAACAAATCGCTCTATCATGCGCTGTCTAGAGCCCCATCTTGTCGGCCATTCTGTGATCAGTTGATGCTGTGGAAGCTTGAACTGGTCTTGAGCCTCACAAAGTGCTCTCTTCATTTTCCAGCTGTTGGGAAATGCTCCAACAACCTTCTTGCAAACTCCAATGGCTCTGTCTACTGTAGGATCCCGCATGCTCCTCTCTGGAAAACATTTAATATATAGACAGAACAACATCATTCATTGTGAGTCAGTTTAGTGATGTAATGTCATTATCAGGTATCTAGCAGAGTTATTATAGTTTGGTGTTTTTATTTTTATTTAGTTTTTAATGTGTTTTCAATTCAGTTTAGTTTCCAGCGTCTGTTTCCTCACTTCAGTTTAGTTATATATGTTTGAAAACCTGCATGTTTGTCAGCATACACAAAATTGTTTGTTAAGTTTTGTTGTTTTCGAAAGTCTAGTTTTTTGTTTAATTTCAGTTAACTGATATGTCTTTTCACACCTAGTTTTAGTTTTAGTGAACTATAATAACCTTAGTATGTAGGCCTTAGAGTACCATCACACTGTTAATGTATTCATTAGTTTATTGCAGTTCAGTATTACTTACTGTAGTATTTGTTAAATTGTCAATTTAATATGCCTATAGCAATGTTTTGCTTATTTTCATTGTTTCTCTTTATATTTGTGTTGTTCCAGTAAACAATATAACTATTTAACATCAACTGCATTTAATACTCAAATGAGGCTACTCACTAATGGCAATGTGCAGCCTGTGGCCAAAACACGGTAGCCTCATCCAGTTGTTGATTCGGAGTGCACTGACAACGTCTGTCTACTGTTTTGTTGTCTCTGGGGGCTCAGAGCTCACAGTGCTTCCATTTCCTGCCCATGTCCTTGTTGGGGGAGATCAGCCGGGGGGGGGGGAGATCAGCAAGGGCAGTGGTTGAGGCTGGGGCTTCACACTCCTACCAGACTGGCAGAGGCTGGTCTGCGAATTGAATCATTCTTGAAAGGACATGAAACTGTTGTCAGGACATAGTTGCTGGAATAAAGACCTGCCAGACTCTGCATCCCACAGACGTTTTTGTAGCCTCATAGTTTGAGCAATATACTCCTGCTGAAATCAACAGACTGATGTAGACTTGGAGGTCTTCCAGGTCCATTTCTCTCCAGGTGTCCCCAAACACACACTTCCCCTCCAGGTTTGTCCTCTCCAGTGCAATTCCCTCAATGGACTCTGGTAAAAAGAGTTGGAAGCTGGACTTGAGGTCATCTCCATGAGATGTTGCATACCATGTTGGCCCTGGTGTCATCTTTATGATGTTTTCCACTCTTGCTCTACTTCCTCTGTCCTGGGGGGATGGAGACCAGAGCAAGTGTCCTCTTGGACTGGAATGTCTCCTCAGGTATGTCCTTCAGGTGCCTCTCCTTCTCCATCTGCTGACTGGTCAGTCTCCTCAAAGTCTGGATCAAAATCTGTGTTGTCTTCCACTTCCGAGACATCCTCCTCTATCTCTGGTTCAATTTTAGTGTTCTCTTCATCATGTCCAAAAAGCTGGACCAGAACCTCTTCGACAAGAACCGCTTGGTCAGTCGCCTACTCATTGTGCTCAGAGGAAAAGGATTGCAAAGCAAACATCAAGCTATATACAGTATATGGGGTCTGTGTGAAGATGTTGAGTCTGGAAGGTGTGGTGCACATAACTGACACCTGTCTAGTTTGTGTGAAGAGATGCTACATTGTTTAGTGTGGTTCAGGTATGGTTCAGGTGGTTTCAGGTGTGGTTCAGGTGGGTTCAGGTGTGGTTCAGGTGGGTTCAGGTGTGGTTCAGGTGGGTTCAGGTGGGTTCAAGTAGGTTCAGGTGTGGTTCAGGTGGGTTCAGGTGGTTTCAGGTGGGTTCAGGTGTGGTTCAGGTGGGTTCAGGTGGGTTCAAGTAGGTTCAGGTGTGGTTCAGGTGGTTTCAGGTGGGTTCAAGTGGGTTCAGGTGTGGTTCAGGTGGGTTCAGGTGGGTTCAAGTAGGTTCAGGTGTGGTTCAGGTGGGTTCAGGTGGTTTCAGGTGGGTTCAGGTGTGGTTCAGGTGGGTTCAGGTGGGTTCAAGTAGGTTCAGGTGTGGTTCAGGTGGTTTCAGGTGGGTTCAGGTGTGGTTCAGGTGGGTTCAGGTGGGTTCAAGTAGGTTCAGGTGGTTTCAGGTGGGTTCAAGTGGGTTCAGGTGTGGTTCAGGTGGGTTCAGGTGGGTTCAGGTGGGTTCAAGTAGGTTCAGGTGGGTTCAGGTGTGGTTCAGGTGGGTTCAGGTGTGGTTCAAGTGGGTTCAGGTGTGGTTCAGGTGGGTTCAAGTGGGTCCAGGTGTGGTTCAGGTGGGTTCAAGTGGGTTCAGGTGGGTTCAGGTGTGGTTCAAGTGGGTTCAGGTGGGTTCAGGTGTAGTTCAAGTGGGTTCAGGTGTGGTTCAGGTGGGTTCAGGTGTGGTTCAAGTGGGTTCAGCTGGGTTCAGGTGTGGTTCAGGTGGGTTCAGCTGGGTTCAGGTGTGGTTCAGGTGGGTTCAGGTGTAGTTCAAGTGGGTTCAGGTGTGGTTCAGGTGGGTTCAGGTGTGGTTCAGGTGTGGTTCAGGTGGGTTCAGGTGTGGTTCAGGTGGGTTCAGGTGGGTTCAGGTGTGGTTCAGCTGGGTTCAGGTGGGTTCAGGTGGGTTCAGGTGTGGTTCAGGTGGGTTCAGCTGGGTTCAGGTGTGGTTCAGGTGGGTTCAAGTAGGTTCAGGTGTGGTTCAGGTCAGGGATAGTCACAAAAGTGTGGGAAAGAGATGGTTTACATAAGAGACACCTGTGAAGTCTGTGTGACGATATGATACATTGTATCACCAGGAATCATGAGGAGGATCACTATAGATGAATATAGTAGGAGGATCACTATAGATGAATATAGTAGGAGGATCACTATAGATGAATATAGTAGGAGGATCACTATAGATGAATATAGTAGGAGGATCACTATAGATGAATATAGTAGGAGGATCACTATAGATGAATATAGTAGGAGGATCACTATAGATGAATATAGTAGGGCTGTCCTTTCATTTCCTATGGTGATCAGTTTTGACCGGGAACACCACAGGTGGAACAAGGTTGATTAAAACACTTAAAATTCAATGAAAGAGGTGATCACCACTTTTATATATTAAAGTGCATAGTGTGGAGGAAATCATAAAGCCTTGAGGCAATCAGATGTAAAACACAATATTTATGAGTGTTTTCAGTTTAAATGGGTCAGATTAGACCGGAACACGACAGAAGGGTTAAGATGCTGTGAGACGTGACTCCACCCCTCCAGTCTGTAACAAAAATGGAGAGAGGAGGTTCAGAAGTTGTAGCGGTGGCTGAAGTGAACGACTTTAGAAGCCATGGAAGCAAATCCTCCGTCTTTAGATTCAGAGGGCAGAGTGACGCGAGCTGCAGGAATCAGTGCTTCATCAGTGGCAGAGCGCCGTGTAGCGCTGGACGCTAAGTCACTTTACACACACAACATGGAACTTCTGTCAGGAGAACTAGGTTACAAGGTCTTTTTTCATCTCACTGTGGAGAAATCCATGTTTTCAGGTGCAATACAGACGAAGTCACGGTAGAATTTGCTCTCAGTCCTTCTCATTTCAAGTCATGTGTACTCATCAGCTCTTGAAAGAGACTTGTCACCATCGGGCTCGATGCTTTCAGCAGCAGAGATGATGGCACAGAACAGGAACTTCTGGTCTTCAGGTGACGCAACACCAGTCAGGTGACATTTTATCATTAGTGAGACGTAACTGAAGCTCATTAAACATTAGTTATCCCAAACTAGTAATGATGAGATGATTGACAGGTTGGAATCTAAAGTATTGTACAGACAGTCGTGGCTCCTCCCAGTCGTTAGAGCTGTTCCTTCATGCTTTTCACATCAGACCTCACTCGCAAAGCAAGGTGCATCGTGGGATAGACGCTCCTGCCACTGTTTTCTGACGACGGACATCAGCGGTTTGGTCTCCGGGAGTGGACGGTAGGGATGATCATCGTAGGAACAGTAGAGTAGTTATGTGAAGAAAAATCAAAAAGTCGACCAAATAGAATGCAACTGGTATCACTGGAAGGAGCACGAAAAAAAACAAAGAAAATGACACGGAAACCATTCAGATATCTTAACAAATAAGGAATTGTCTTTAAGGTAATTAGTACACAAATCTGTGACCAAAAACTTTTTGCATAAAATCACTTTTAGTTTCTTTAATAATCAAGATATCTCTATGAAACTTTCAGGGAAGGCGTATCTTCAATCTGAAGGATTAATAATACATATTTTATGTTTGGTCTTTCTCTGATAAAGATTTGATAGTTTTAAGATTGGGGCTGCCACACCGTACTGCCAGACTACTACATTCCAATACTGCCTGCTACCACATTATATTTATTGTATTAGTCACTTTTTATCCATATACATGTGTTTTAATAACATGGTAAATGTGTGTCGTATATTTTTTATTATATTGGTCTATAACAAATCAAATCCTGTCCCTGTTCCTCCTTTTCCTCTTCCTGCTCAGTCAACTTTGTTTCTGAACCATAAAAAGTTAGGAAACTTCAGGATGAGAAAGTCAAAATGGTCACAAATACGTTTTACCTTTCAAAAGTTGTTTTTACCTTTCAAAAACGTCACTTAATCCATTGAAGTTGTTCTGATGTGTTAAAGTTGAGTGAGTTTTGAAAACACATTTTAACCTCCCCCTGCAATAGTGCTTCTAGCACTACTGTCAATGACCTGGTTATGTTTTTTAAAATGTGTTTTTGCCATAACAAGCACTGCGCAGATTAGAGTATTCAATGGACGTAAAAAAAAATTAGTTTTTTAATCAAATGGGAGACAATTGAACTATTTTCTGCACGTAAACATTGCATACAGTAAATGTAATTTCTTTGAAAACATTTTCACACATCATTAAAAGTTCGCCACATATGTTGTTTCATAACTTCTGGTGATTTGCAATGGTGGGGTAATGTATCATGCAGAATTTACAGACATAAATGGCAAATACTCACCGAAGCGCCGTCACTACCGCTGGCCGCCATGGCTGATTGAAAACCCGCGGCACGCTCCAGCCCAGTGTTGCACTGGTCACGTGACAAGTTGAATTGATCGGTTCCTGGTAGTTATTGTGTATTTATTGTTGACAATTCACTGGTTTGTAACAGTCTATGCTCGAATCTCACACCTTCCTTGTTATTTAGGATTGTTATATTTTGCACAGGAATATTAACTAACTTTTTTTACAAACGAGACTGATATTTTGGTATTAGCTATTTACAGTTTCGATGGTGGTGCCCCAATTTCATTATTATTTGATAAATAATCAATTTATCAATAGATTAATTAATCAATTAATACATTTTCATTAATACATTATTTTTGATAATTTATTAACTTTGGAGTAATTACTCAATTACTCTAGGAGTTGTTAATGAATAAATGACCATTTACTTCCATTAATAAAATTTTTCATAAATTACTTCCAGTGAACTACTACTTTCAGTAATCTATTACTTACAGTAATTTTTTGTTACGCGTTGAGACATGACAGGAAGCCGTGGCGTTACGTGCTGAGACATGACAGGAAGCCGTGGCGTTACGTGCTGAGACACAGGAAGCCGTGGCGTTACGTGTTGAGACATGACAGGAAGCCGTGGCGTTACGTGTTGAGACATGACAGGAAGCCGTGGCGTTACGTGTTGAGACATGACAGGAAGCCGTGGCGTTACGTGTTGAGACATGACAGGAAGCCGTGGCGTTACGTGGTGAGACATGACAGGAAGCCGTGGCGTTACGTGCTGAGACATGACAGGAAGCCGTGGCGTTACGTGTTGAGACATGACAGGAAGCCGTGGCGTTACGTGCTGAGACATGACAGGAAGCCATGGCGTTACGTGCTGAGACATGACAGGAAGCCGTGGCGTTACGTGCTGAGACATGACAGGAAGCCGTGGCGTTACGTGCTGAGACATGACAGGAAGCCGTGGCGTTACGTGGTGAGACATGACAGGAAGCCGTGGCGTTACGTGTTGAGACATGACAGGAAGCCGCGGCGTTACGTGTTGAGACATGACAGGAAGCCGCGGCGTTACGTGTTGAGACATGACAGGAAGCCGTGGCGTTACGTGTTGAGACATGACAGGAAGCCGTGGCGTTACGTGCTGAGACATGACAGGAAGCCGTGGCGTTACGTGGTGAGACATGACAGGAAGCCGTGGCGTTACGTGTTGAGACATGACAGGAAGCCGTGGCGTTACGTGTTGAGACATGACAGGAAGCCGTGGCGTTACGTGCTGAGACATGACAGGAAGCCGTGGCGTTACGTGTGGAAGCCGTGGCGTTACGTGCTGAGACATGACAGGAAGCCGTGGCGTTACGTGTTGAGACATGACAGGAAGCCGTGGCGTTGCGTGTTGAGACATGACAGGAAGCCGTGGCGTTACGTGTTGAGACATGACAGGAAGCCGTGGCGTTACGTGCTGAGACACAGGAAGCCGTGGCGTTACGTGTTGAGACATGACAGGAAGCCGTGGCGTTACGTGCTGAGACACAGGAAGCCGTGGCGTTACGTGCTGAGACATGACAGGAAGCCGTGGCGTTACGTGTTGAGACATGACAGGAAGCCGTGGCGTTGCGTGTTGAGACATGACAGGAAGCCGTGGCGTTACGTGGTGAGACATGACAGGAAGCCGTGGCGTTACGTGTTGAGACATGACAGGAAGCCGTGGCGTTACGTGTTGAGACATGACAGGAAGCCGTGGCGTTACGTGTTGAGACATGACAGGAAGCCGTGGCGTTACGTGCTGAGACATGACAGGAAGCCGTGGCGTTACGTGCTGAGACATGACAGGAAGCCGTGGCGTTACGTGCTGAGACATGACAGGAAGCCGTGGCGTTACGTGGTGAGACATGACAGGAAGCCGTGGCGTTACGTGTTGAGACATGACAGGAAGCCGCGGCGTTACGTGTTGAGACATGACAGGAAGCCGCGGCGTTACGTGTTGAGACATGACAGGAAGCCGTGGCGTTACGTGTTGAGACATGACAGGAAGCCGTGGCGTTACGTGCTGAGACATGACAGGAAGCCGTGGCGTTACGTGGTGAGACATGACAGGAAGCCGTGGCGTTACGTGTTGAGACATGACAGGAAGCCGTGGCGTTACGTGTTGAGACATGACAGGAAGCCGTGGCGTTACGTGCTGAGACATGACAGGAAGCCGTGGCGTTACGTGTGGAAGCCGTGGCGTTACGTGCTGAGACATGACAGGAAGCCGTGGCGTTACGTGTTGAGACATGACAGGAAGCCGTGGCGTTGCGTGTTGAGACATGACAGGAAGCCGTGGCGTTACGTGTTGAGACATGACAGGAAGCCGTGGCGTTACGTGCTGAGACACAGGAAGCCGTGGCGTTACGTGTTGAGACATGACAGGAAGCCGTGGCGTTACGTGCTGAGACACAGGAAGCCGTGGCGTTACGTGCTGAGACATGACAGGAAGCCGTGGCGTTACGTGTTGAGACATGACAGGAAGCCGTGGCGTTGCGTGTTGAGACATGACAGGAAGCCGTGGCGTTACGTGGTGAGACATGACAGGAAGCCGTGGCGTTACGTGTTGAGACATGACAGGAAGCCGTGGCGTTACGTGTTGAGACATGACAGGAAGCCGTGGCGTTACGTGTTGAGACATGACAGGAAGCCGTGGCGTTACGTGCTGAGACATGACAGGAAGCCGTGGCGTTACGTGCTGAGACATGACAGGAAGCCGTGGCGTTACGTGCTGAGACATGACAGGAAGCCGTGGCGTTACGTGCTGAGACATGACAGGAAGCCGTGGCGTTACGTGGTGAGACATGACAGGAAGCCGTGGCGTTACGTGTTGAGACATGACAGGAAGCCGCGGCGTTACGTGTTGAGACATGACAGGAAGCCGTGGCGTTACGTGTTGAGACATGACAGGAAGCCGTGGCGTTACGTGTTGAGACATGACAGGAAGCCGTGGCGTTACGTGTTGAGACATGACAGGAAGCCGTGGCGTTACGTGCTGAGACATGACAGGAAGCCGTGGCGTTACGTGTTGAGACATGACGGGAAGCCGTGGCGTTACGTGTTGAGACATGACGGGAAGCCGTGGCGTTACGTGCTGAGACATGACGGGAAGCCGTGGCGTTACGTGCTGAGACATGACGGGAAGCCGTGGCGTTGCGTGTTGAGACATGACAGGAAGCCGTGGCGTTGCGTGTTGAGACATGACAGGAAGCCGTGGCGTTACGTGCTGAGACATGACAGGAAGCCGTGGCGTTACGTGTTGAGACATGACAGGAAGCCGTGGCGTTACGTGTTGAGACATGACAGGAAGCCGTGGCGTTACGTGTTGAGACATGACAGGAAGCCGTGGCGTTACGTGGTGAGACATGACAGGAAGCCGCGGCGTTACGTGTTGAGACACAGGAAGCCGTGGCGTTACGTGCTGAGACATGACAGGAAGCCGTGGCGTTACGTGTTGAGACATGACAGGAAGCCGTGGCGTTACGTGTTGAGACATGACAGTAAGCCGTGGCGTTACGTGTTGAGACATGACAGGAAGCCGTGGCGTTACGTGGTGAGACATGACAGGAAGCCGTGGCGTTACGTGCTGAGACATGACAGGAAGCCGTGGCGTTACGTGGTGAGACATGACAGGAAGCCGTGGCGTTACGTGTTGAGACATGACAGGAAGCCGTGGCGTTACGTGCTGAGACATGACAGGATGCCGTGGCGTTACGTGTTGAGACATGACAGGAAGCCGTGGCGTTACGTGTTGAGACATGACAGGAAGCCGTGGCGTTACGTGCTGAGACATGACGGGAAGCCGTGGCGTTACGTGCTGAGACATGACAGGAAGCCGTGGCGTTACGTGCTGAGACATGACAGGAAGCCGTGGCGTTACGTGCTGAGACATGACAGGAAGCCGCGGCGTTACGTGCTGAGACATGACAGGAAGCCGTGGCGTTACGTGTTGAGACATGACAGGAAGCCGCGGCGTTACGTGGTGAGACATGACAGGAAGCCGCGGCGTTACGTGTTGAGACATGACAGGAAGCCGTGGCGTTACGTGTTGAGACATGACAGGAAGCCGTGGCGTTACGTGCTGAGACATGACAGGAAGCCGTGGCGTTACGTGTTGAGACATGACAGGAAGCCGTGGCGTTACGTGTTGAGACATGACAGGAAGCCGTGGCGTTACGTGTTGAGACATGACAGGAAGCCGTGGCGTTACGTGGTGAGACATGACAGGAAGCCGCGGCGTTACGTGTTGAGACACAGGAAGCCGTGGCGTTACGTGCTGAGACATGACAGGAAGCCGTGGCGTTACGTGTTGAGACATGACAGGAAGCCGTGGCGTTACGTGCTGAGACATGACAGGAAGCCGTGGCGTTACGTGTTGAGACATGACAGGAAGCCGTGGCGTTACGTGCTGAGACATGACAGGAAGCCGTGGCGTTACGTGTTGAGACATGACAGGAAGCCGTGGCGTTACGTGTTGAGACATGACAGGAAGCCGTGGCGTTACGTGTTGAGACATGACAGGAAGCCGTGGCGTTACGTGTTGAGACATGACAGGAAGCCGTGGCGTTACGTGGTGAGACATGACAGGAAGCCGCGGCGTTACGTGTTGAGACACAGGAAGCCGTGGCGTTACGTGCTGAGACATGACAGGAAGCCGTGGCGTTACGTGTTGAGACATGACAGGAAGCCGTGGCGTTACGTGTTGAGACATGACAGGAAGCCGTGGCGTTACGTGCTGAGACATGACGGGAAGCCGTGGCGTTGCGTGTTGAGACATGACAGGAAGCCGTGGCGTTGCGTGTTGAGACATGACAGGAAGCCGTGGCGTTACGTGCTGAGACATGACAGGAAGCCGTGGCGTTACGTGTTGAGACATGACAGGAAGCCGTGGCGTTACGTGTTGAGACATGACAGGAAGCCGTGGCGTTACGTGTTGAGACATGACAGGAAGCCGTGGCGTTACGTGGTGAGACATGACAGGAAGCCGCGGCGTTACGTGTTGAGACACAGGAAGCCGTGGCGTTACGTGCTGAGACATGACAGGAAGCCGTGGCGTTACGTGTTGAGACATGACAGGAAGCCGTGGCGTTACGTGTTGAGACATGACAGGAAGCCGTGGCGTTACGTGTTGAGACATGACAGGAAGCCGTGGCGTTACGTGGTGAGACATGACAGGAAGCCGTGGCGTTACGTGCTGAGACATGACAGGAAGCCGTGGCGTTACGTGGTGAGACATGACAGGAAGCCGTGGCGTTACGTGTTGAGACATGACAGGAAGCCGTGGCGTTACGTGCTGAGACATGACAGGATGCCGTGGCGTTACGTGTTGAGACATGACAGGAAGCCGTGGCGTTACGTGTTGAGACATGACAGGAAGCCGTGGCGTTACGTGGTGAGACATGACAGGAAGCCGTGGCGTTACGTGCTGAGACATGACAGGAAGCCGTGGCGTTACGTGTTGAGACATGACAGGAAGCCGTGGCGTTACGTGTTGAGACATGACAGGAAGCCGTGGCGTTACGTGCTGAGACATGACAGGAAGCCGTGGCGTTACGTGCTGAGACATGACAGGAAGCCGTGGCGTTACGTGCTGAGACATGACAGGAAGCCGTGGCGTTACGTGCTGAGACATGACAGGAAGCCGTGGCGTTACGTGCTGAGACATGACAGGAAGCCGTGGCGTTACGTGTTGAGACATGACAGGAAGCCGCGGCGTTACGTGTTGAGACATGACAGGAAGCCGCGGCGTTACGTGTTGAGACATGACAGGAAGCCGTGGCGTTACATGCTGAGACATGACAGGAAGCCGTGGCGTTACGTGCTGAGACATGACAGGAAGCCGTGGCGTTACGTGCTGAGACATGACAGGAAGCCGTGGCGTTACGTGGTGAGACATGACAGGAAGCCGTGGCGTTACGTGGTGAGACATGACAGGAAGCCGTGGCGTTACGTGTTGAGACATGACAGGAAGCCGCGGCGTTACGTGTTGAGACATGACAGGAAGCCGCGGCGTTACGTGTTGAGACATGACAGGAAGCCGTGGCGTTACGTGCTGAGACATGACAGGAAGCCGTGGCGTTACGTGTTGAGACATGACAGGAAGCCGTGGCGTTACGTGTTGAGACATGACAGGAAGCCGTGGCGTTACGTGTTGAGACATGACAGGAAGCCGTGGCGTTACGTGTTGAGACATGACAGGAAGCCGTGGCGTTACGTGGTGAGACATGACAGGAAGCCGCGGCGTTACGTGTTGAGACACAGGAAGCCGTGGCGTTACGTGTTGAGACATGACAGGAAGCCGCGGCGTTACGTGTTGAGACATGACAGGAAGCCGTGGCGTTACGTGCTGAGACATGACAGGAAGCCGCGGCGTTACGTGTTGAGACATGACAGGAAGCCGTGGCGTTACGTGCTGAGACATGACAGGAAGCCGTGGCGTTACGTGTTGAGACATGACAGGAAGCCGCGGCGTTACGTGCTGAGACATGACAGGAAGCCGTGGCGTTACGTGCTGAGACATGACAGGAAGTTGAGAGGAAACGGCTCTGGAACACAGTTTGTTCTGCTTTTGAAGCTAGTTTTTGAGCACATACATTCCTGTTTGCACCACTAGAGGCAGTAATGATCATCACATAGACACCAGCACCCTCAGACCACCAAGCCCCTTGCCCCCACATCTAACCATTGAATGAATGAATGAATGAATGAATGTGAGCTGATGAAGCTGTGCAGATAAACACTCATTACTTATTACATTGAGCTGTGATGAAGGAAGGACTTGGGGAAGACCAGGAGAGTCCAGACTAACTCCTGGTGTCCTACATGTTTCCAGATGTGCAGCCATGTGGAACTGAAGGCTTGACCACTGGGGGGATCCCGTCTTTAGGAGAGTTCCGGTCTTCAAGGAGGATCCGGTCTTTAGGAGGAATCCGGTCTTTAGGAGGATCCAGTCATCAGGTGAGTGTGAATCATTCGTCTTTCCACAGCTGCGCACTTTCAAAACATTCATCTTTCCACTAATTCTTCCATTAATGATCAATTAATTAATATAATTGACTGATTTAAAAATCTTGTGGTAGCTGTTTAATTTTTTTCATTTGATTTTGATTCTAGATATTTTTATTACAATTTTGATTTCAAGTGCAAACATCACACAAATGATCCAAAAACAACATGTCCCCCTCAGACATTGGCGTATTAAGGATGAACAGCTTAATAAATTACTACTCGCATACATATGTAACATTGGTATACAATCATACGAATATGGTGTATAACACAAACACAGAAGGTACATGCCAGGCAATACCTCAAGGGGCATCAGAAACACTAAGCAGGTCATGGCAAACTAAAAGTGAATGTGTCCAGGTTCATTATATTTTGAAGGCAAACTGAACCATGACACATGAAGAATCCAACAAATGTGACCAGATCGGAAAACCAAAAACCAACCGATTTTTGTTTTTCGATTTGATATTGGGAAACCCCATCTTTGCAGAATGAGGAACTCTTGATCCTGCAAATGTATCAGTCAAGCCTTTATTTTATAGTTGTCAGGAGAATTTCCTATTCAAAACCTCAGGGAGACAGAATACACAGGAAGTTTAAGACAATTCTATGACATTATTCTTGCAAGATAGTGGAGCTGATAAGTTCATTTTTTCACTAGCATGCTTCACTTAGTGATACAATTATGAAATTTGGTGCATACCTTCTCCATACCATAACTAAAAAAAAATCCTGGGTGTCCACTCAAAATTTTTAAATGGCGGCTATTTTTTCAAGATGGCCGCCAGTCAAGGTTTTAGCGACGAGTGTTTTTGCGTTTGGTAATCTTTTTATCACATTTCTTTTGTTTCATATACCTTAAGTAAGTATATATGCACAAGTCTGATGTATTTCTGTTAAAGAGGTCATATGGCATGTAAAAACAAAGATGGCGTCCAACATGGCAGCTAAAATCATGAAATTATATTGTCCAAAAATATGTTTGGCATAGAAAAATGCTCTTCGGTACACTATGCCAGCCACTTGGTTATGGCACACCAAACCAACACTACAAATATTTTTACAATAAATCTGCATGTCTAAGTTCAATTTAGGTGGTGGTGCTTTAGTTAGTTTTAGTTTAAAAGAGTGAATGTCAGTGCACAACCACAACACTGCTGTGTAACTCAGCATGGGGTTCAGTGTCAGCTAATCCTGCTTTACTAATGCTGTACCTAGCTTTACTAACTCCAAAATGGTAGACTAGGACTAGTTGTAGTGTAGTTTAGTTTAGTGTCCCAAAGTGAGTCTGCTTGAACTTAACAACTGTTCTCACGAGGAGGCAGATCTTTGTCCATGCCAGATATGCTGCATCACAGGGGAACAAATCCATCATGGTCAAAGCCAATGACACAGATGTCCTTGTAATTGGCCTAAGTATGTTCCCAATTCTGCAAGCCATAGGTCTGGAGAAGCTGTGGCTCGCATTTGGCCAAGGTCAGAGCCTTCGGTGGATAGGTATTCACAACCTGTACAACAGTGTTGGTGCAGAGAAGGCTAAAGGCATGCTATTCTTCCATGCATTTACAGGTTGTGATGTTGTCTCAGCCTTCAGAAACAAAGGAAAGAAAACAGCCTGGCAAACATGGAACATATTTCCTGAAGCCACCTCAGTCTTTTCTAAAGTGAGCAAGTACCCAGCAACCATCGAGGATGGTGACATGCAGATTCTGGAGAGGTTTGTGGTACTCATGTATGACAGGTCAAGCACTCTAGACAGTGTAGATGAGGCCAGACTTGACCTATTTGCCAGAAAGCAGAGACCTTATGAAGCCACCCCTCCAACCAGAGCAGCTCTGCTCCAACACACCAAACGCTCAGCATATCAGGCAGGCGTGTGGACTCAGGCAATTCTGCGCCAGCCAGAACCAGAGAGTCCTGCTGACTGGGGTTGGGAAAAGGTTGGTGAGGAATGGAAAGTCTTCTGGACAGCAATCTCTCCCATTGCAAAGAGTTGTGAACAACTCACTAAATGTGTGCCACGGCAGATGCAAATGCTCCAGGCTTGGGTGGCATGTACAGCTTTATGCAGCTGCAAATGTGAGGTGTAAGTAGCCTCTGGAATGGCCGCTTGTTATTATTATTATCTTTTAATTGATCATTTATTTATTATTTATTTAGTTTTTAGTTTTTAATGTCAGTGTCAACATTATGCTCCAGGCTTGGGTGGCATGTACAGCTTTATGCAGCTGCAAATGTGAGGTGTAAGTAGCTTCTGGAGCTTTTTCTTCATTTTTTATTTATTTTATTATTTATTATTTATTATTTGTTTATTATTTAGTTAGTTTTTAGTTTTTAATGTCAGTGTCAACATCATGCTCCAGGCTTGCCTAGCATGTACAGCTTTATGCCACTGCAAATGTGAGGTGTAAGTAGCTTCTGGAGCTTTTTCTTCATTTTGTATTTATTTTATTATTTATTATTTATTATTTGTTTATTATTTAGTTAGTTTTTAATGTCAGTGTCAACATCATGCTCCAGGCTTGGGTGGCATGTACAGCTTTATGCCACTGCAAATGTGAGGTGTAAGTAGCTTCTGGAGCTTTTTCTTCTTTTTTTATTTATTTTATTATTTATTATTTGTTTATTATTTAGTTAGTTTTTAATGTCAGTGTCAACATCATGCTCCAGGCTTGGGTGGCATGTACAGCTTTATGCCACTGCAAATGTGAGGTGTAAGTAGCTTCTGGAGCTTTTTCTTCATTTTTTATTTATTTTATTATTTATTATTTATTGTTTGTTTATTATTTAGTTAGTTTTTAATGTCAGTGTCAACATCATGCTCCAGGCTTGGCTAGCATGTACAGCTTTATGCAGCTGCAAATGTGAGGTGTAAGTAGCTTCTGGAGCTTTTTCTTCATTTTTTATTTATTTTATTATTTATTATTTATTATTTGTTTATTATTTAGTTAGTTTTTAATGTCAGTGTCAACATCATGACCACATATCATAAAAAAACGGGCACTGAAAGTGTCTAAAATGGTCTGAAATCGGTGCAATTGGGGGCCATCTTGAAAAATGGCGGCCATCTTGAAATTTTGCGTGGACACCCAAACTTTTCCAAAGAGTGAGCACTTGTGCCAATTTTCATGTTTGTATCACAAACTGAAGTATTTTTCCACTTATCAGCTGTACTAGGAAGAGACACTGTCACAGTACAACCTTGGCAAGTCACAACAGAAGTCATACATACATGATAACTACATTTTGGTGAAGCTCAATTTAATATCATTCCAATTTTCGTTCAAACATAATGGCTCACAGTAAGAAATACATACGAACCTCCTGCCAAATCCTTTCATTGCAATGGTTCTGAAAGTAAAGAAAAAGTCTTTGCATTTCACAACTAATGTCTGAGTGCATGTAAACAACCAAAAAATGTAAATGAATGATAAATGAAAACGTTCAACATTTTAACACCATTCCTGCATGCTACATCAAACATTAATCACCAGAATTGTAATTATCAGAGCATGTCAATTTCACAATGTACCTTTCAGAAAAGGAACAGCAACAAAGAAAACCTAGTGATGTTGATGGTGTCTGCAGAAAATGTGTTTAGTGGTGTTGAGTTGCTTGTGCAGCTGCTGCTCTCCTTTCACTGGCATGTCATCATTCCTACCTGTCAATTAAAGCAACACATAAATCAATAAGATTATGAAAATGATACACAACTGCATACAGAGCTGCATCAGCTTGCTGATAGTAATACTATCAAGAACAACACCAACAATACATGTTTGTGTTATATTACAAACCATTAACCAATATACAAAATGGTATCATTCGTTTTTTAGAAGGTGTAAATATTATAGTGTAACTACAAATTAACCCTACTGAATCTCAGTACATTTGTCACCTCACATTTGTAATTATTATTTTGTGTTTGTGTATTTTTCCCTGCTGAAATTTTTTTCATTTAATGTGACGAATGAGCTCTGAGGACAATCTGCAAGTGTGCTGCTTCTGACAGGAGGGGGCGCTGTGAGACTGTGGTTAAATCAATGAAAAGACTTTAATCATGTGATCAATCCCAATAAAACTACAGATTGTTAAATAAAAATACAGACTATTTAATAAAACTACAGACTGTTTAATAAAACTGCAGACTATTTAATAAAATTACAGACTTTAGTTAAATTACCATCTTTTCCACACTATAGTGCACACAGGAATTTAAGCCACACCTACAATTCTTAACAGAAAACCCCCCAAAAAACATATATGAGCCACACTTGTTGATAAGCCGCAGGTGTCCACGTTGTACCAGGGCGAGAATGCAGGAACATGGGATTGCTCATATTTTCATCAGTTCTCACAAATCTGTCTTTCATAGTGCTGGAAATTCCTGCAACAACGCTGGCTTGTGCATCCGGTGCGCCTGCTACAATTATTTGCTGATTGTGATTCTGTGGATGACGATTTCTCAGCCCGCTCATGCAACACGTCAGCGTTACCATGCACCTAAACGCAACATTCACAGTGGAGTCAATATCTTCAAATATCACTTATTGATCCACATAATCATCAGCAGCTCTATGTACATATGTCAGATTTTCATCTTCAAATGATACAGAGCAGTGGATGGAACTGATTGATTATCAATTTTGATGAAGTGTGTAACAATCAGTATAATTTCAGTGTAGGCGCAGTGACAGTCGTACGTAAAGCTACAGCGTGGATGCGCCGGTGTTGTCAAAAGCTGATTCCTGTCCAGGGGAGCAACACTTTGTCTGTCTCCAGTCTCTGGGGACGCCTGTCCTGTTCCAGCTGCTTTTGTTAGGATTTACAGCTATAACGTACAAATGTACTAAACTGTGTCTACACTGTAACAAAGTGAGTCTCTGGGAAAGTCTCATGCAAACAAAACTGCAATTGAGACGAAGAAATAAAAAAATGATAGATTTGATATTCCTTATTTTATTATTTTACATATGTGATACAGTTTAGTATCTTTTTATGTGATGGCTGTAAATCCTGATAAAAACCACTCGCGGTACAGTCATGCACTCTGGACGCTCTGGACGACCTCCTCCACCCTCCACCTCTAGTGACTGAGGATAAAACACAAAGTCCACTGAGCCTTTTCACCGTCAATGTTCAAATATTTAATTCATACATTTAATAAACAGATAAAACTGAACTTTATCAGTCTACTGTGTCTATGACGTCACTACCAGTGACCATGACCTGTCACTATGATGTCACTATCAGTGACCATGACCTGTCACTATGACGTCACTACCAGTGACCATGACCTGTCACTATGACGTCACTACCAGTGACCATGACCTGTCACTATGACGTCACTACCAGTGACCATGACCTGTCACTATGACGTCACTACCAGTGACCATGACCTGTCACTATGACGTCACTACCAGTGACCATGACCTGTCACTATGACGTCACTATCAGTGACCATGACCTGTCACTATGACGTCACTACCAGTGACCATGACCTGTCACTATGACGTCACTACCAGTGACCATGACCTGTCACTATGACGTCACTACCAGTGACCGTGACCTGTCACTATGACGTCACTATCAGTGACCTGTCACTATGACGTCACTACCAGTGACCATGACCTGTCACTATGATGTCACTACCAGTGACCTGTCACTATGACGTCACTACCAGTGACCGTGACCTGTCACTATGACGTCACTATCAGTGACCATGACCTGTCACTATGACGTCACTACCAGTGACCGTGACCTGTCACTATGACGTCACTACCAGTGACCGTGACCTGTCACTATGACGTCACTACCAGTGACCGTGACCTGTCACTATGACGTCACTACCAGTGACCTTGACCTGTCACTATGACGTCACTACCAGTGACCGTGACCTGTCACTATGACGTCACTACCAGTGACCGTGACCTGTCACTATGACGTCACTACCAGTGACCATGACCTGTCACTATGACGTCACTACCAGTGACCATGACCTGTCACTATGACGTCACTACCAGTGACCTGTCACTATGACGTCACTACCAGTGACCATGACCTGTCACTATGACGTCACTACCAGTGACCTGTCACTATGACGTCACTACCAGTGACCATGACCTGTCACTATGACGTCACTACCAGTGACCATGACCTGTCACTATGACGTCACTACCAGTGACCATGACCTGTCACTATGACGTCACTATCAGTGACCATGACCTGTCACTATGACGTCACTACCAGTGACCATGACCTGTCACTATGACGTCACTATCAGTGACCTGTCACTATGACGTCACTACCAGTGACCATGACCTGTCACTATGACGTCACTACCAGTGACTGTGACCTGTCACTATGACGTCACTATCAGTGACCATGACCTGTCACTATGACGTCACTACCAGTGACCGTGACCTGTCACTATGACGTCACTACCAGTGACCGTGACCTGTCACTATGACGTCACTACCAGTGACCGTGACCTGTCACTATGACGTCACTACCAGTGACCGTGATCTGTCACTATGACGTCACTACCAGTGACCGTGACCTGTCACTATGACGTCACTATCAGTGACCGTGACCTGTCACTATGACGTCACTACCAGTGACCGTGACCTGTCACTATGACGTCACTACCAGTGACCGTGACCTGTCACTATGACGTCACTACCAGTGACCGTGACCTGTCACTATGACGTCACTACCAGTGACCATGACCTGTCACTATGACGTCACTACCAGTGACCATGACCTGTCACTATGACGTCACTACCAGTGACCTGTCACTATGACGTCACTACCAGTGACCATGACCTGTCACTATGACGTCACTACCAGTGACCATGACCTGTCACTATGACGTCACTACCAGTGACCATGACCTGTCACTATGACGTCACTACCAGTGACCTGTCACTATGACGTCACTACCAGTGACCATGACCTGTCACTATGACGTCACTACCAGTGACCATGACCTGTCACTATGACGTCACTACCAGTGACCTGTCACTATGACGTCACTGCCAGTGACCATGACCTGTCACTATGACGTCACTACCAGTGACCATGACCTGTCACTATGACGTCACTACCAGTGACCATGACCTGTCACTATGACGTCACTACCAGTGACCATGACCTGTCACTATGACGTCACTACCAGTGACCATGACCTGTCACTATGACGTCACTACCAGTGACCATGACCTGTCGCTATGACGTCACTACCAGTGACCTGTCGCTATGACGTCACTATCAGTGACCTGTCACTATGACGTCACTACCAGTGACCTGTCACTATGACGTCACTACCAGTGACCATGACCTGTCACTATGACGTCACTACCAGTGACCATGACCTGTCACTATGACGTCACTACCAGTGACCATGACCTGTCACTATGACGTCACTAATAGAACAATCACCCTCCTAGCAGACAATGGAGATTTAACACTTCACTGCTCAAGGATCCAGACTTCCTCACATTCTTTAAAAAACAATGGACACTCTTTTTAGAAACAATCTGCCTGGTGTTTCTCCCGGTGTCCTCTGGGAGATACTAAAGCTGTCATGAGAGGTAAAACAATTTCTTACTCCTCATACAAACCAAAAAAGAAAAAATAAAGGAAAAAGAATTAGAAGATAAAATCAAGACCATAGAAACAGCTCATGTTGCTTCCAATGACGACGCTTATTAACGGAGTTAAAGAGATTAAAAATGGATTTGAATGAAATAATTGAACACAAAACACAATTTCAACTACAGAGATTACGCTGGGAGAACTTTGAACATGGAAATAAATCCAGCAAACTCTGAGCCAATCAGCTAAAACGAAATAAAGAAAAATGTACAATCCCCTCAGTTAAAACTCAAAATGGTGAAATCACTTGTGACCCTCAGGAAATAAACACTACTGTCAGAGAATTTTATCAAAAACTTTACTCTTCACAAATTGACCTTCACAATCTGAAAGAGAGACTTTCTGAGCACAGTTGACCTCCAAAATTAAAAGACGAACAGATCCAAGGCCTGGAAGCTTCTGTATCAGTAGAAGAACTGCATGAAGCTCTCCAGCACATGCCTGATGGTAAAGCTCCAGGACCTGATGGTAAAGCTCCAGGACCTGACGGTAAAGCTCCAGGACCTGATGGTAAAGCTCCAGGACCTGATGGTAAAGCTCCAGGACCTGACGGTAAAGCTCCAGGATCTGATGGTAAAGCTCCAGGACCTGACGGTAAAGCTCCAGGACCTGACGGTAAAGCTCCAGGACCTGACGGTAAAGCTCCAGGACCTGACGGTAAAGCTCCAGGACCTGACGGTAAAGCTCCAGGACCTGACGGTAAAGCTCCAGGACCTGACGGTAAAGCTCCAGGACCTGACGGTAAAGCTCCAGGACCTGACGGTAAAGCTCCAGGACCTGACGGTGAAGCTCCAGGACCTGACGGTGAAGCTCCAGGACCTGACGGTAAAGCTCCAGGACCTGATGGTAAAGCTCCAGGACCTGATGGATACACCACTGAATTTTACAAAGAATTTTGGCCTTTACTCTCACCAATTTCTTTTAGAACAGTTAAGGAAATTAAAGAATCTCTATCTCTCCCCCCACATATGAACTGTGCAAATATCAATCTTCTTCTTAAACTGGATAAAGATCCTACACTACCATGTAGCTATCGCCCAATATCACTAATCAATGTAGATCTTAAAATAATCAGTAAAACATTAGCAAGCAGAATAGAAAAAATTACACCCACATAATACACCCTGATCAAACTGGGTCATTAAAGGACGACACTCCACTAACAACACACACAGATTAATTAATCTTATAGACCACTCCACTAACAACACACACAGATTAATTAATCTTATAGACCACTCCACTAACAACACACGCAGATTAATTAATCTTATAGACCACTCCACTAACAACACACGCAGATTAATTAATCTTATAGACCACTCCACTAACAACACACGCAGATTAATTAATCTTATAGACCACTCCACTAACAACACACACAGATTAATTAATCTTATAGACCACTCCACTAACAACACACACAGATTAATTAATCTTATAGACCACTCCACTAACAACACACAGATTAATTAATCTTATAGACCACTCCACTAACAACACACGCAGATTAATTAATCTTATAGACCACTCCACTAACAACACACACAGATTAATTAATCTTATAGACCACTCCACTAACAACACACGCAGATTAATTAATCTTATAGACCACTCCACTAACAACACACGCAGATTAATTAATCTTATAGACCACTCCACTAACAACACACGCAGATTAATTAATCTTATAGACCACTCCACTAACAACACACGCAGATTAATTAATCTTATAGACCACTCCACTAACAACACACGCATATTAATTAATCTTATAGACCACTCCACTAACAACACACGCAGATTAATTAATCTTATAGACCACTCCACTAACAACACACACAGATTAATTAATCTTATAGACCACTCCACTAACAACACACGCAGATTAATTAATCTTATAAACCACTCCACTAACAACACACACAGATTAATTAATCTTATAGACCACTCCACTAACAACACACACAGATTAATTAATCTTATAGACCACTCCACTAACAACACACGCAGATTAATTAATCTTATAGACCACTCCACTAACAACACACACAGATGAATTAATCTTATAAACCACTCCACTAACAACACACACAGATGAATTAATCTTATAAACCACTCCACTAACAACACACACAGATTAATTAATCTTATAGACCACTCCACTAACAACACACAGATTAATTAATCTTATAGACCACTCCACTAACAACACACACAGATTAATTAATCTTATAGACCACTCCACTAACAACACACGCAGATTAATTAATCTTATAGACCACTCCACTAACACACGCAGATTAATTAATCTTATAGACCACTCCACTAACAACACACACAGATTAATCAATCTTATAGACCACTCCACTAACAACACACAGATTAATTAATCTTATAGACCACTCCACTAACAACACACGCAGATTAATTAATCTTATAGAGCACTCCACTAACAACACACGCAGATGAATTAATCTTATAGACCACTCCACTAACAACACACACAGATGAATTAATCTTATAAACCACTCCACTAACAACACACACAGATTAATTAATCTTATAGACCACTCCACTAACAACACACACAGATTAATTAATCTTATAGACCACTCCACTAACAACACACGCAGATTAATTAATCTTATAGACCACTCCACTAACAACACACACAGATGAATTAATCTTATAAACCACTCCACTAACAACACACACAGATTAATTAATCTTATAGACCACTCCACTAACAACACACACAGATTAATTAATCTTATAGACCACTCCACTAACAACACACACAGATTAATTAATCTTATAGACCACTCCACTAACAACACACACAGATTAATTAATCTTATAGACCACTCCACTAACAACACACAGATTAATTAATCTTATAGACCACTCCACTAACAACACACACAGATTAATTAATCTTATAGACCACTCCACTAACAACACACGCAGATTAATTAATCTTATAGACCACTCCACTAACAACACACGCAGATTAATTAATCTTATAGACCACTCCACTAACAACACACACAGATTAATTAATCTTATAGACCACTCCACTAACAACACACACAGATTAATTAATCTTATAGACCACTCCACTAACAACACACACAGATTAATTAATCTTATAGACCACTCCACTAACAACACACGCAGATTAATTAATCTTATAGACCACTCCACTAACAACACACACAGATTAATTAATCTTATAGACCACTCCACTAACAACACACGCAGATTAATTAATCTTATAGACCACTCCACTAACAACACACACAGACTAATTAATCTTATAGACCACTCCACTAACAACACACAGATTAATTAATCTTATAGACCACTCCACTAACAACACACAGATTAATTAATCTTATAGACCACTCCACTAACAACACACACAGATTAATTAATCTTATAGACCACTCCACTAACAACACACGCAGATTAATTAATTTTATAGACCACTCCACTAACAACACACGCAGATTAATTAATCTTATAGACCACTCCACTAACAACACACACAGATTAATTAATCTTATAGACCACTCCACTAACAACACACACAGATTAATTAATCTTATAGACCACTCCACTAACAACACACACAGATTAATTAATCTTATAGACCACTCCACTAACAACACACGCAGATTAATTAATCTTATAGACCACTCCACTAACAACACACACAGATTAATTAATCTTATAGACCACTCCACTAACAACACACGCAGATTAATTAATCTTATAGACCACTCCACTAACAACACACACAGACTAATTAATCTTATAGACCACTCCACTAACAACACACAGATTAATTAATCTTATAGACCACTCCACTAACAACACACAGATTAATTAATCTTATAGACCACTGCCACCAGAATAAACAAAAGGCCATTATCACCTCCTTAGATGCAGAAAAAGCTTTTGATAGGGTAAATTGGAAATTTCTACTCGCTACACTACGGAAATTTGGATTTGAACAAAATGACCTCTCCTGGATTAAAACATTGTACACTTCACCCAGTGCCTGTGTTAAAACAAATGATCAAATTTCCTCAAGGTTCAATCTCAAGAGAGGTACCAGGCAGGGGTGTCCACTCTCACCATCTCTCTTTGCAATTTGTATTGAACCATTAGCAGCAGCCATTAGACAGAACAATAACATAAACGAAATATGAACAGCAAATGTAACCCATAAAATATGTCTTTATGCAGATGATGTATTACTGTTCTTACAAAACACACAGACCTCTCTTCCACAAACAATAGAGTTAATAGGCAGATTCTCTGCAATTTCAGAATATTCTATAAATTGGAATAAATCAGTTGTCTTGCCTATTAACTCATTTTTTCCGCACACATCAAATATCCCACTAAAACCAGGGAACATCAAATACCTCGGCATTAATATCTCAGCCAAACTGTCAGACTTGGTGCACTTAAACTACACCCCCCTTATTAAAACAATAGAAGAGGACCTCACTCGATGGAGAACACTTCCTATATCACTTATGGGGAGAGTAGCAACAATTAAAATGATGGTCCTGCCTAAAATTAACTACATCTTTTCAATGATCCCAACAAAACCACCAAAAACATGGTTTAATAAATTGGATTCCCATATCTCAAAATTCGTATGGAAAAACAAACCATCACGTATAAGTTTAAAAACACTGCAGAACACCAAGGACCAAGGTGGCTTAGAACTTCCAAACTTCTATAATTATTATCTAGCCAATAAATGACTTTATGTCGTAAAATGGATTAATCAGAAACCCTGAGATGAAGGCTGGATAGACATTGAAAAATCGTTCAGTGAAGATCTCCACATCAGTGACCTTCCTTTCAAAAACAAGGGAATAAGAAACTTGGAACACCTTTTCTTCAATAACTCTTTTATTCCATTTAAAGATCTAATAGAAACTTATGGTATCAGTCCAAACAACTATCTGGAATATCTTCAGCTCCAGTCAATAATACAAACAAAGTTCAAACTAGAAGAGATGAACCTAAACTGACCTCAGACAGTGACAAACCTCCTGAAGATCTCAGCTCCAAAACCACTTTCTAAAATCCTTTCAATCCTGTCATGTTCAATCCTGTCATACCACAATATCCCTTCAAGCTCCCAATGGGAAGAAGATCTAAGCATTAATACAGACCCAACGCTTTGGTCACTAATCTGTAGAAACACATTCACAATGAGCAGAAACACCAACATACAGCTCAGACAATACAAGATCCTTCACTAGTTCATTACAGGACAAAGATGTTCAAGATGGTCTCACTTCCTCTAACATATGTTCTAACTGCACAGCTGATCTCCTTGTTACCTGTCTACACTGTGATCTCCCTGGTACCTGTCTACACTGTGATCTCCTTGATACCTGTCTACACTGTGATCTCCCTGGTACCTGTCTACACTGTGATCTCCTTGATACCTGTCTACACTGTGATCTCCTTGATACCTATCTACACTGTGATCTCCTTGATACCTGTCTACACTGATCTCCTTGATACCTATCTACACTGTGATCTCCTTGATACCTATCTACACTGTGATCTCCTTGATACCTATCTACACTGTGATCGCCCTGATCCCTGTCTACACTGTGATCTCCTTGATACCTATCTACACTGTGATCTCCCTGATCCCTGTCTACACTGTGATCTCCTTGATACCTGTCTCCACTGTGATCTCCTTGATACCTATCTACACTGTGATCTCCCTGATCCCTGTCTACACTGTGATCTCCTTGATACCTATCTACACTGTGATCTCCCTGATACCTGTCTACACTGTGATCTCCCTGATACCTGTCTACACTGTGATCTCCTTAATACCTATCTACACTGTGGTCTCCCTGATCCCTGTCTACACTGTGATCTCCTTGATACCTATCTACACTGTGATCTCCCTGATACCTGTCTACACTGTGATCTCCCTGATACCTGTCTACACTGTGATCTCCCTGATACCTACCTACACTGTGATCTCCGTAATACCTATCTACACTGTGATCTCCTTAATACCTGTCTACACTGTGATCTCCCTGGTACCCTGGTCCTCTCTGCACCCTTTATCCTTCTCTTGTGGGCTCCTCTGTCCTCCATGACTTCACTCTCCTCCATGATGTCACTCTCCTCTGTCCTCCATGACTTCACTCTCCTCCATGACTTCACTCTCCTCATGATGTCACTCTCCTCTGTCCTCCATGACTTCACTCTCCTCCATGACTTCACTCTCCTCATGATGTCACTCTCCTCCATGACTTCACTCTCCTCATGTCACTCTCCTCATGATGTCACTCTCCTCTGTCCTCCATGACTTCACTCTCCTCCATGACTTCACTCTCCTCATGATGTCACTCTCCTCCATGACTTCACTCTCCTCATGTCACTCTCCTCATGATGTCACTCTCCTCTGTCCTCCATGACTTCACTCTCCTCATGATGTCACTCTCCTCTGTCCTCCATGACTTGACTCTCCTCCATGACTTCACTCTCCTCATGATGTCACTCTCCTCTGGCCCCCATGAGGCCTCTTCTGTCACTCCAATGGGAGCAGTTTAGGGTTCTCCCTGAAGGACATTTCGGTATGTCCTTGGGGGAGAACTCTAAGCTGCCCTGCATGGCTGCAGCCTCCAATGGTGTGTAAATCTGTGTGAATGGGTGAATGTGGTGAGCTATGTAAAGTGCTTTGGGGCTGCTCACACAGCTATAAAATGCTATATAAGTGAAATCCATTTACCATTTACCATGTTGTCACTCCCCTCCATGATGTCACTCTTCAATGGCCTCCACCTCCTCCATGACTATTCCTTTTCTTCATCTTTTCTGTCAGGATTGTTCTGCTCAGGAATCTGAACTCACGGGAGACTGTTTCTTTAGTTTGTGCTGAGCTGATGACATTAACAACCTATATGACCTGTAAACCAGCAGCTTTGGCTCCTGGAATCTGAGGAAGTGAAGGTGACTGAAAAAATGTGTCAGAGTTTTTACAAATCAGAAACCCTGGATGAACAGTGAAGTACAGCAACTTATTAAAATCTGCAACATCGCCTTCTGAATGGGAGATAAATCAGTACCGTATCGCCATGGCAAACCTGAAAAGGGCCATCAAAGCAGCCAAGATCTCATATAAGCAGAAAATAGAGGGACATCTGGCTGACAACAATACAAGACGAGTTTGGCAGGGAATTAACCACATCACCAATTCCACGGGCAGCACCAACTCAAATGTTAAAGCTGATGTTCCACTGGTTGAGGAGATCAACTGTTTCTTTTAGGGAAGCACTGATCCAGGTTTTTTCACTTCTGATCCGATACCTGAATTTGAACATTGATATCATTCTGATACCAGAGCTGTCTTTGCTTTAATATGATCATTTTAGATTTTATATGAGGCTGTAATGAACTTCTCTACAGTAAAGCATGAAATGTAGGAATGTCTGCATGTTTTCTCTCTACAGACAACTTGAGGTTAGAAGGTGAGAAAAGGAAGCGGGACAAAGTATTTTAGCGTAAAATCCGTCCAAACAGCGACATGTTGTCATGAAAAGTCGCTACTTCCCTAGCATGCTTAGCTGGCTGCAAACTGTTTAATGGATTTCCTGACTCATTACTCCATGTCTCATTGAGACCCGCCTCAGACCCTAGCCCACCCAACCCTAACCTCAGGAAATCCATTCCACATTTTGCAGCCAGCGAGCAGAGCAGCCGGCAGGGAAACACTGTGGAGTCATTTCAGCAGAAGCACAGCTGAAGCTTCATGGATCGAAGTGACATGGATGGAAACATCCGCATGTTAAATCGGAAATATCCGATCTGCGAATTATGTTTATACGTGAATTACGTATTGGATCGGATCGGCCCCATCCCTAGTTACTTTACCCAGCGACCCTGGTCCCCTCCCCCAGCCGACAGCAGCGCCTCCCTGACCCTCCAACTGCACCAGGTGAGGTGAGAACTTAAGTCAGTGAACCCCAGGAAAGCTCCTGGCCCAGATGGTATCCCGGGAAAGATGGTGGTGGCATGTGCACATGAACGTTCAGAGATCCTCACCAGGTTATTTAACTTGTCCCTGACCTTGGCCATCGTCTCTGCCTGTCTTAAATCAGCCACCATCGTTTCTCTCCCCACAACTTCCTCAAACCACCGTCTGAACAACTTCAGGCCCATCGCGCTCACATCACTGGTGATGAAGTGCTTCGAGAGGCTGGTTTCTCACCAGATCAAGGACTGCCTCTCCCCAGCACTCGATCCTTCACCTGTAGGCAAGCTGATGAGGATCGAGCACGAGTGGATCGAGTGGAGACGGTGCCCTCCTTCAGATTCCTGGAAGTCCACATCTCAGAGGAGCTGACCTGGTCTGTAAACACTGAAGCAGTGAGGGTGATGGTCCAGCAGAGGTTACACTTCCTGAGAGCAATATGGAAGAAAAAACTGAAGAAGAAGCTTCTGGTGAACTTCTACCGATCCACCATTGAAAGCGTACTCATGTACTGTATTACAGCTTGGTACGCTGGAAGCTTGGCTGTGGACAAGGAGGCTCTGCAGAGGGTCATAAAAACAGCAGAAAAAATCATTGGCCCTCCCTGGAGGAGATTGCCAGGGGCCTCATTTATAAAACCTTGCATATTATTCCTACTAGAAATGCACGTGCACCCAAAAGCTGAAAATGGCGTACGCCCCAAAAAAGTAATTAAAACTGTGTGTACTCACATCTGTATGCACTTTCCTTTTCTAGATCCCAGTCCACCTGGAATGTTGACAGTTCAGGCTCCGCCCTCAACACGCTCACTTTCTGCCATAAATGGTCAATGCAAAGTGCCTCGTCAATATTTTTACTTCTCATTCAGCCTGTTGATCGCCGGCATTTGATGCTAAATCCTGACAGAAAAGATGAAGAAAAGGAATTTTATGGAGAGAGAAATAGTCATGGAGGAGGTGGAGGTCAGGAAAATGATTTTATTTGGTGTCATAGTAGTGGAATCACTCATTAAAAAAAATAAATCAAGTCATCAACAGCTTGTCGTCACTGCTGGAAATAGTGGGAGAGTCTGAGAGAGATCAGTGACTGAAGAGGTGGAGGAGAAGAGTCTGATCTGAAGGTGGAGGTCAGAGAAGAGTGACATCATGGGGGAAAGAGGAGAGTGACATCATGGGGGAAAGAGGAGAGTGACATCATGGGGGCCAGAGGAGAGTGACATCATGGGGGCCAGAGGAGAGTGACATCATGGGGGCCAGAGGAGAGTGACATCATGGGGGCCAGAGGAGAGTGACTTCATGGGGGAAAGAGGAGAGTGACATCATGGGGGAAAGAGAAGAGTTACATCATGGGGGCTAGAGTAGAGTGACATCATGGGGGGAAAGAGGAGAGTGACATCATGGGGGCCAGAGGAGAGTGACATCATGGGGGCCAGAGGAGAGTGACATCATGGGGGAAAGAGGAGAGTGACATCATGGGGGAAAGAGAAGAGTGACATCATGGGGGCCAGAGGAGAGTGACATCATGGGGGGAAAGAGGAGAGTGACATCATGGGGGCCAGAGGAGAGTGACATCATGGGGGCCAGAGGAGAGTGACATCATGGGGGAAAGAGAAGAGTGACATCATGGGGGCCAGAGGAGAGTGACATAATGGGGGAAAGAGGAGAGTGACATCATGGGGGCCAGAGGAGAGTGACATAATGGGGGAAAGAGGAGAGTGACATCATGGGGGCCAGAGGAGAGTGACATCATGGGGGCCAGAGGAGAGTGACATCATGGGGGAAAGAGGAGAGTGACATCATGGGGGAAAGAGGAGAGTGACATCATGGGGGCCAGAGGAGAGTGACATCATGGGGGCCAGAGGAGAGTGACATCATGGGGGCCAGAGAAGAGTGACATCATGGGGGCCAGAGGAGAGTGACATCATGGGGGAAAGAGGAGAGTGACATCATGGGGGCCAGAGGAGAGTGACATCATGGGGGCCAGAGGAGAGTGACATCATGGGGGCCAGAGGAGAGTGACATCATGGGGGAAAGAGGAGAGTGACATCATGGGGGAAAGAGGAGAGTGACATCATGGGGGCCAGAGGAGAGTGACATCATGGGGGCCAGAGGAGAGTGACATCATGGGGGCCAGAGGAGAGTGACATCATGGGGGCCATAGGAGAGTGACATCATGGGGGAAAGAGGAGAGTGACATCATGGGGGCCAGAGGAGAGTGACATCATGGGGGGAAAGAGGAGAGTGACATCATGGGGGCCAGAGGAGAGTGACATCATGGGGGAAAGAGGAGAGTGACATCATGGGGGCCAGAGGAGAGTGACATCATGGGGGAAAGAGGAGAGTGACATCATGGGGGCCAGAGGAGAGTGACATCATGGGGGCCAGAGGAGAGTGACATCATGGGGGCCATAGGAGAGTGACATCATGGGGGAAAGAGGAGAGTGACATCATGGGGGCCAGAGGAGAGTGACATCATGGGGGGAAAGAGGAGAGTGACATCATGGGGGCCAGAGGAGAGTGACATCATGGGGGAAAGAGGAGAGTGACATCATGGGGGCCAGAGGAGAGTGACATCATGGGGGAAAGAGGAGAGTGACATCATGGGGGAAAGAGGAGAGTGACATCATGGGGGAAAGAGGAGAGTGACATCATGGGGGCCAGAGGAGAGTGACATCATGGGGGCCAGAGGAGAGTGACATCATGGGGGAAAGAGGAGAGTGACATCATGGGGGAAAGAGGAGAGTGACATCATGGGGGCCAGAGGAGAGTGACATCATGGGGGCCAGAGGAGAGTGACATCATGGGGGCCAGAGGAGAGTGACATCATGGGGGCCATAGGAGAGTGACATCATGGGGGAAAGAGGAGAGTGACATCATGGGGGGAAAGAGGAGAGTGACATCATGGGGGCCAGAGGAGAGTGACATCATGGGGGCCAGAGGAGAGTGACATCATGGGGGGAAAGAGGAGAGTGACATCATGGGGGCCAGAGGAGAGTGACATCATGGGGGAAAGAGGAGAGTGACATCATGGGGGCCAGAGGAGAGTGACATCATGGGGGAAAGAGGAGAGTGACATCATGGGGGCCAGAGGAGAGTGACATCATGGGGGCCAGAGGAGAGTGACATCATGGGGGAAAGAGGAGAGTGACATCATGGGGGAAAGAGGAGAGTGACATCATGGGGGCCAGAGGAGAGTGACATCATGGGGGCCAGAGGAGAGTGACATCATGGGGGAAAGAGGAGAGTGACATCATGGGGGAAAGAGGAGAGTGACATCATGGGGGCCAGAGGAGAGTGACATCATGGGGGCCAGAGGAGAGTGACATCATGGGGGCCAGAGCAGTGCAGCATTACACAATGCTGTCGCGCACTAGTTATATGCTTACTCTGAACTTACTATAAACAAACATTTAGAACACTGCAGCTTGGCTGTTTAGGATTATGTGGGTCAATAAGTCTGACATGTGAAGACATTAAATGTATGAGATGAATCTGGTTCAGTTCACCGCCTCACCATGAGCACTGCCAGTTTCCCTCATCTCCAAAATGTACGTGTGTGAAGTCCAAAGTTGTGGTACCGGTTTGAACATTCTCCCACAAAGTTTATTTTTCTAGATCACAAACCTTGTGTGAGAAGTGTCGTATGCATCTTTTAGGACCTGTTTTGTGCTTCAGCAGCCTTTATAGATGAAGCTCCACAACTGGAAGGTTTCACCACTTGTGCTGTTGTAGTGATGCTGAAGTTAAAGGTTCTGTCTCTGGTTGTCCTGCAGGTTTCTTCCTCTGGGAGGTCCAGGCTGGACGGGCTGAAGGGCTAAACCGGGACAGTGTGGACGGGCTGAACAGGAACAGGCTGGCGGGCTGAAGGGCTAAACCGGGACAGTGTGGACGGGCTGAACAGGAACAGGCTGGCGGGCTGAAGGGAGCTCGGTGCAATGGCCACTGCAGACGCAGCGTAGCGGCGAAGTCAACTGCTCCTGCGGCTGCTGACACTTTGCCACATGGACTCCAGTTTGGGTTGAGACGCTGAAGCTGCTTAGAACGGAGAGGGCGCAGCAGCACACTTATATTCAGGATTGTGGTTCTCGCAGAGGAACGTCTGTTCCACCTGTTAGCTCGTGGTTCTGAGTCTCCATTGAACCAGCAATTATCCTACTGCAGGTCGCAGCCTTGGCACTCTGGATCTCGAGGTAGAGGTAATGGACGATGCTGGCCATGGTGACTTAGTGTAAATGGCTGTTCTTCAGCGCAGCTTGGTGCTGGTATCTACTGCTACACCCCTCTCCTACCACCCCTGCTTGCTAGCCAGACTCACCTTCGCCCTCCAACACTATGGTGGGTGCAGGCTTGGGCGTCAAGCTAACGCGAGGGGTCCGCAAGCTAGAGCTTTACCGCCTCATCATGGTGCTTATCGTCTTCTGCCTGCTGTCCATGGCCTTCCTCGCTTACTATGTCTCCAACAGCCCCAAAATCAAAGAGGCCCCACCTTTACCCTTGAGCGACTGTGACGGAGGCGGGGGGCTGTCCATCATGGTGAATACTGGGACTGCCGGAGGAGGGCCGGGTGGCCAAAGGGCACCTCTTTTCCTTCCCCCACGCCAGAGTCGACAACAGAAAGTGAAGGCTGTGGACAACTCCCGGACTGAGCCGGTGGTGCTGGTGTTTGTGGAAAGCATCTACTCCCAGTTGGGTCAGGACATTGTGGCCATATTAGAGTCCAGTCGCTTCCACTACCAGTCAGAGGTCACTCCTGTGAAGGGTGACATGCCAACACTGACCAAGAATAACCGTGGACGCTACTCTCTGATCATCTTTGAAAATGTCTTAAAATATGTCAACCTGGAGACGTGGAACCGGGACTTGCTGGACAAGTACTGTGCCGAATACAGAGTAGGTATGATTGGCTTCTTCAAAGCCAATGAGAACTCTCTGTTCAGCGCCCAGCTGAAAGGCTTCCCCCTCTTCCTGCACTCTCACCTCGGGCTCAGGGATTACTACATCAACCCCAATGCGCCCCTGCTGTACATCACCAAGCCCAACCAGGTGGAGAAGGGCCCACTGCCCGGTGACGACTGGACCATCTTTCAGTCCAACCACTCCACCTACGAACCCGTGCTGCTGGCCTCCACCAAGTCTTCGGAGGTGCTGGCTAGCTTTGCTCGCAGCTCCATGCGCCCTCTCCATTCCACCGTCATCCAGGACTTGGGGCTTCATGACGGCATTCAGAGAGTTCTCTTTGGAAATAATCTCAACTACTGGCTGCACAAGCTGGTGTTTGTGGACGCCATATCCTACCTGACGGGGAGGAGACTGTGTTTGTCCCTGGACCGATACATCCTGGTGGATGTGGACGATATCTTTGTTGGCAAGGAGGAAACTCGCATGAAGATGTCTGACGTGGATGTGAGTAGAAAAGCACACTTGTGTTGAATTAGTCGGGAGTGGTCATTGCTCCCAGTAGTGAACCAACATCCATTCCTCCATTGTTCTCCACAACACTGAACTAAAGGCCAGAGCAATCAGATCTGTTCAGTTTCTATCCAACATCTGAATTTGCTCTCAGCTCCAATTAAATAATCAATAAATTAACAAATCAATTACAGGTTACAGATTCATTAATTACTTGCAGAATGTAAATGTCTTTATGTGTCCTGAAAAGCACTATATAAAACCAATGCATTATTATAATTATTATTATATTAAAAACTCGCATTGATCTTTAAAACTTCACTTTGAGCATTAGTTTTGTGTGACTGAAAGTTGAGGTTGTTGTGATGGACATTTGAACTTGGTGTTTCTTCTCCTTTCACAGGCATTACTCAACACCCAGAACAAACTGCGAGCCCTGGTCCCCAACTTCACCTTCAACCTGGGCTTTTCTGGAAAGTTCTACTATACAGGTGAGGTGGTGGCGTCTCGAGCTTTTGAAGAGTTGTACATAGGTGAGGAGATGGAGTGTGTACTCCTGGAGTGTTGTATACAGGTGAGGAGGTGGAGTCTGTAACTCCTGGAGAGTTGTATACAGGTGAGGAGGTGGAGCCTGTAGCTTCTGGAGAGTTGTATACAGGTGAGGAGGTGGAGTCTGTAGCTTCTGGAGAGTTGTATACAGGTGAGGAGGTGGAGCCTGTAGCTTCTGGAGAGTTGTATACAGGTGAGGAGGTGGAGTCTGTAGCTTCTGGAGAGTTGTATACAGGTGAGGAGGTGGAGTCTGTAGCTTCCGGAGAGTTGTATACAGGTGAGGAGGTGGAGTCTGTAGCTTCTGGAGAGTTGTATACAGGTGAGGAGGTGGAGCCTGTAGCTTCTGGAGAGTTGTATACAGGTGAGGAGGTGGAGTCTGTAACTTCTGGAGAGTTGTATACAGGTGAGGAGGTGGAGCCTGTAGCTTCCGGAGAGTTGTATACAGGTGAGGAGGTGGAGTCTGTAGCTTCCGGAGAGTTGTATACAGGTGAGGAGGTGGAGCCTGTAGCTTCTGGAGAGTTGTATACAGGTGAGGAGGTGGAGTCTGTAGCTTCTGGAGAGTTGTATACAGGTGAGGAGGTGGAGCCTGTAGCTTCTGGAGAGTTGTATACAGGTGAGGAGGTGGAGTCTGTAGCTTCTGGAGAGTTGTATACAGGTGAGGAGGTGGAGTCTGTAGCTTCCGGAGAGTTGTATACAGGTGAGGAGGTGGAGTCTGTAACTTCTGGAGAGTTGTATACGGGTGAGGAGGTGGAGTCTGTAACTTCTGGAGAGTTGTATACAGGTGAGGAGGTGGAGTCTATAACTTCTGGAGAGTTGTATACAGGTGAGGAGGTGGAGTCTGTAGCTTCTGGAGAGTTGTACAGAGGTTAGGAGGTGGAGCCTGTAACTTCTGGAGAGTTGTACAGAGGTTAGGAGGTGGAGTCTATAACTTCTGGAGAGTTGTACAGAGGTTAGGAGGTGGAGTCTGTAACTTCTGGAGAGTTGTACAGAGGTTAGGAGGTGGAGCCTGTAACTTCTGGAGAGTTGTACAGAGGTTAGGAGGTGGAGTCTGTAACTTCTGGAGAGTTGTACAGAGGTTAGGAGGTGGAGCCTGTAACTTCTGGAGAGTTGTACAGAGGTTAGGAGGTGGAGTCTATAACTTCTGGAGAGTTGTACAGAGGTTAGGAGGTGGAGTCTGTAACTTCTGGAGAGTTGTACAGAGGTTAGGAGGTGGAGCCTGTAACTTCTGGAGAGTTGTACAGAGGTTAGGAGGTGGAGCCTGTAACTTCTGGAGAGTTGTACAGAGGTTAGGAGGTGGAGTCTATAACTTCTGGAGAGTTGTACAGAGGTTAGGAGGTGGAGTCTGTAACTTCTGGAGAGTTGTACAGAGGTTAGGAGGTGGAGCCTGTAACTTCTGGAGAGTTGTACAGAGGTTAGGAGGTGGAGCCTGTAACTTCTGGAGAGTTGTACAGAGGTTAGGAGGTGGAGTCTGTAACTTCTGGAGAGTTGTATACAGGTGAGGAGGTGGAGTCTATAACTTCTGGAGAGTTGTATACAGGTGAGGAGGTGGAGTCTGTAGCTTCTGGAGAGTTGTATACAGGTGAGGAGGTGGAGCCTGTAGCTTCTGGAGAGTTGTATACAGGTGAGGAGGTGGAGTCTGTAACTTCTGGAGAGTTGTATACAGGTGAGGAGGTGGAGTCTGTAACTTCTGGAGAGTTGTATACAGGTGAGGAGGTGGAGTCTGTAGCTTCTGGAGAGTTGTATACAGGTGAGGAGGTGGAGTCTGTAACTTCTGGAGAGTTGTATACAGGTGAGGAGGTGGAGTCTGTAACTTCTGGAGAGTTGTATACAGGTGAGGAGGTGGAGTCTATAACTTCTGGAGAGTTGTATACAGGTGAGGAGGTGGAGTCTGTAGCTTCTGGAGAGTTGTATACAGGTGAGGAGGTGGAGCCTGTAGCTTCTGGAGAGTTGTATACAGGTGAGGAGGTGGAGCCTGTAGCTTCTGGAGAATTGTATACAGGTGAGGAGGTGGAGTCTGTAACTTCTGGAGAGTTGTACAGAGGTTAGGAGGTGGAGTCTGTAACTTCTGGAGAGTTGTACAGAGGTTAGGAGGTGGAGTCTGTAACTTCTGGAGAGTTGTATACAGGTGAGGAGGTGGAGTCTGTAGCTTCTGGAGAGTTGTACAGAGGTTAGGAGGTGGAGCCTGTAGCTTCTGGAGAGTTGTATACAGGTGAGGAGGTGGAGCCTGTAGCTTCTGGAGAGTTGTATACAGGTGAGGAGGTGGAGCCTGTAACTTCTGGAGAGTTGTATACAGGTGAGGAGGTGGAGTCTGTAGCTTCTGGAGAGTTGTATACAGGTGAGGAGGTGGAGAGGTGGAGTCTTTGTAGCTTCTGGGGGGTATTCCAGAAAAGAGGTTCAACAAACTCTGAACCTTGAGTTCAGTGCCTGAACAACCAGAATTTCATCACAGGTTCATCAATGGAGCCCCGATACCACTGGTCACTATGGCAACACCAAACCACTTCTTTCACAGTAAAAGTCCCGGACTAAACCCAGTTCTTTCACAGTAAAAGTCACGGCACTGCAGCAGCAGAGAAACGACTTAACATTTAACTTAAGATGACAGCAGAAATAATAAATAGGTGTAAAATCTGAATTTCATTGAGGAGCAATCCAACAGGAGGAAAGAAGCAGCTAAATGCTCTGATTGTACCTCAATTTGATTTTTATTTCAGTATTTAAATTGATGTAGGCTTTTTGAATGAAAAATAATTATTCAGAAGCTACTTCAAGAAGTAATTTAAACTCCGAACAAAATGTGGTTTGAACTCGTCCTGTTAATATCCTGAGTAGATTAACAGTGTTTAGACATTTTTATTGGAGTCATTTAAAATGTGACCATATGAACATCAACACTCAATAAATCATTAAAATACTACACACACACACATTTGTATGTTTATTAATACCCACCCCCCCGTTTCAGTGTGAGGGTGACTTCTTCTCCAACTGCTCTACACGCTGTTGCTTTACCAATATTATAACGAAAACTACCATTTCACAAAGTAACGTAGTGCTGTGTATTAAATGTGTTCTGATATGAGGCAGAGGTCGATTCAGGAAAGAATTAACTCTGGCGACGTAAATGATCTCAAATGACTCCTGGCTCGATGTGGATTGGGTTTGGAAATTAGGACAATCCTCTGTGTGTGTGTGTGTGTGTGCGCGTGCGTGTGCGTGCGTGTGCGTGCGTGTGCGTGCGTGTGTGTGTGTGTGTGCGTGTGTGCGTGTGTAGGGACTGACGAGGAGGACCGGGGGGACGACAAGCTGCTGCAGCACCGCCTGGACTTCTGGTGGTTTCCTCACATGTGGAATCACATGCAGCCTCACCTTTTCCACAATGTCAGTGTGCTGGCCGAGCAGATGAGGGTCAACAAGGTGTTTGCTCAGGTGAGTCCGGACATCCTCCCAGTGCTCTCCACCTCCTCCTCACATCTCACAGTGTTGATCAGTGCTCAGAATGGCAATATTCCTACTTCCTGTCGGGTCAATTCCAGAGATGGGAATTGAACCTGCAACCTTCCGACTGGGAGACAATGGCTCTGCCAGCTGAGTGTCTCCGTCGGGTTCAGTGTGTGTGTGTGTGTGTGTGTGTGTGTGTGTGTGTGTGTGTGTGTGTGTGTGTGTGTGTGTGTGTGTGTGTGTGTGTGTGTGTGTGTGTGTGTGTGTGTGTGTGTGTGTGTGTGTGTGTGTGTGTGTGTGTGTGTGTGTGTGTGTGTGTGTGTGTGTGTGTGTGTGACCCCCAGGAGCACGGCCTCCCAGTGGATCTGGGCTATGCCGTGGCGCCGCACCACTCCGGGGTCTACCCAGTCCACAGCCAGCTCTACGAGGCCTGGAAGTCTGTGTGGGGCATCCAGGTGACCAGCACCGAGGAGTACCCACACCTGAGACCAGCCCGGTATCGCAGGGGCTTCATACACAACGGCATCAAGGTACCACACACACACACACACACACACACACAGCTATGGTAATGAAAACACGGTGAAAAGTGTCTTCCAGTGCTTGCAGCAGTGTGAGAAGGTGATATTCCGTTCTCACTGGAAAACAAAGAGGTATGAGCACATGCACACAGTGTTGGAGGTGGAGTGCTGTGACCATCGGGGAAGTGTGCTGGGGAGGGCTTGTGGCCTAGCGTCAACCACACTGGCGTGGGTGGGAGCATGTTGCCACAAAATGGATTGACACACCATCCATCGCCACTGCTGACACTTGTTGACGTCACGAGTCTGTAGTGAGGTAACCACGACAACCAGCCGTCAGTGGCACAGTGGGACTTCTGTATGGTGGCAAAACTCCCAAAACAACTCACCGCACGCACTTCCTGCTCTTGCCCGTCAGACTTTTCCTCAGCGGAGCACACAGCTGGAAGAGTTGTATTTCAGATGACAGGTGGCACAGTGCACTGGGTGTCGGGGTGCACTGTTCATATATTTGTGTGTAAATATTTATAGTGGGGAATTGGCGATGGGTCAAAACAATGTGTATATATTTTGAATGTAATAATGATTTTCTGTTTGACATGTACTTTATTAATATATTTTTTCTGTGATGTTAATTTGGGGTGGGTTAAACCCCCCTTGGACTTTTGTTTCAGCCCAGCCTGTCCTGATTGGCTCAATCCAGGGTGGGGCTGAGCCTGTTTAAAGGGGCCCACTGTCAGTGTCAAGGGTGACTGAGAGACTGGGGGAATGAGTCTATGTCTGCCAACTTGCTGTGAGGCTAAAAGTAAATGTTTTTGTGAACTAACCCTAGCATTTAAAATAAGTCTAATTAAACACCGTCTAGCACCTCATCCTTGCCTCATCCTCGTAACCACAATCAGGCCAAACACACCCCGGGGTGACTGCTTCGGTCCCTCACAAGCAGTTTGGTTACATTCTGATACTAAAATGAGAAGCTTTTCTTCACTTTTCAATGTCCCTGATGTAATTTCATGTAATGCAATAATACAATACACGTAATGTGAACTAACAGATTAACCTCATGACACTGTTACACCTGGTCTGTGGTGGTCAGTTAAAGTGACACTGTGATCTAAAGGCCTCCAGACAACTTATTTTGCAGACAGCCGACCAGACAATGCAGCTGCTGCAATCAGAGACTCATTAGGATCCAAACCCAGAGCGTCCTGGACTCTGAGAGACGGAGTACTTTCTGTCAGCTGACCTGCAGGACCAGCTGAACTGTGTAGTGTGAACTGTAAGCTTCTTCATAGAATCCAGAGGCTTCAAGTTGAACTGGGTTACTTTACTGGAGGTCACAACGAGCATTAACAACTAGTGGAAGTAACGCCTTCTGATGCTGGTATGGTATACACTACTAATGTCTTTACCAGGAGTCTCCAACCCTGGCCCTCCAGGGCCTTGGTGATGACATCATCATTAAATTCAGGTCTGCTGAAGCAGGGAGAGACTAAAACCTGCAGGACACGGGACGTCTAGGACCGGAGTTGGAGACCTGGTCTAAACACAACTCTGCACTTCCTGTCTACAACACAATAAAAGCACCTGTGAACAACATTCTTCCGATTGTTGTAGTTAGAAGAATATTAATAACAAATAACACTGTACTTTCACATGCAAATGAACAAATGCCTGAAACTGTCCTATGAATTAATGAATTTCAATACTTAACACAATTCACAACATCATGAGACCACATCAGTTTGTTCAGACCAATTCATTTTCTTATTTTCACCCTGCACAAAGTTCTGTGATGTTATTTATAAGAACAGACTATTTATTGAGGGTTAGGGTTCTAACGACGGACTGAGAGGAGGGGAGAGCACAGAGCCCTCATGTGGCTACTGAGTACCAGCACAAGTACAACTGTGGCTTTTTTACCGGGTATTACATACAGTTCACATGTTTTCAATACTTCCTCCCTGTGTCTTTTCACAGTACTACACAGAACTAACTGTTGATGTCACAGTACTACACAGAACTAACTGATGATGTCACACTACGAGACAGAACTAACTGATGATGTCACACTACGAGACAGAACTAACTGATGATGTCACAGTACTACACAGAACTAACTGTTGATGTCACACTACGAGACAGAACTAACTGACGATGTCACAGTACGAGACAGAACTAACTGATGATGTCACAGTACTACACAGAACTAACTGTTGATGTCACACTACGAGACAGAACTAACTGACGATGTCACAGTACGAGACAGAACTAACTGTTGATGTCACAGTACTACACAGAACTAACTGATGATGTCACACTACGAGACAGAACTAACTGACGATGTCACAGTACGAGACAGAACTAACTGATGATGTCACAGTACTACACAGAACTAACTGTTGATGTCACACTACGAGACAGAACTAACTGATGATGTCACACTACGAGACAGAACTAACTGATGATGTCACAGTACTACACAGAACTAACTGTTGATGTCACACTACGAGACAGAACTAACTGACGATGTCACAGTACGAGACAGAACTAACTGATGATGTCACAGTACTACACAGAACTAACTGTTGATGTCACACTACGAGACAGAACTAACTGTTGATGTCACACTACGAGACAGAACTAACTGATGATGTCACACTACGAGACAACTAACTGTTGATGTCACACTACGAGACAGAACTAACTGACGATGTCACAGTACGAGACAGAACTAACTGATGATGTCACACTACGAGACAGAACTAACTGACGATGTCACACTACGAGACAGAACTAACTGATGATGTCACACTACGAGACAGAACTAACTGACGATGTCACACTACGAGACAGAACTAACTGATGATGTCACACTACGAGACAGAACTAACTGATGATGTCACACTACGAGACAGAACTAACTGACGATGTCACACTACGAGACAGAACTAACTGATGATGTCACACTACGAGACAGAACTAACTGACGATGTCACACTACGAGACAGAACTAACTGATGATGTCACACTACGAGACAGAACTAACTGACGATGTCACACTACGAGACAGAACTAACTGATGATGTCACACTACGAGACAACTAACTGACGATGTCACAGTACTACACAGAACTAACTGACGATGTCACACTACGAGACAGAACTAACTGACGATGTCACACTACGAGACAGAACTAACTGATGATGTCACACTACGAGACAACTAACTGACGATGTCACACTACGAGACAGAACTAACTGACGATGTCACACTACGAGACAGAACTAACTGATGATGTCACACTACGAGACAGAACTAACTGATGATGTCACACTACGAGACAGAAACTAACTGATGATGTCACACTACGAGACAGAACTAACTGACGATGTCACAGTACTACACGGAACTAAATGATGATGTCACACTACGAGACAGAACTAACTGATGATGTCACAGTACTACACGGAACTAAATGATGTCACATTGTGTGTACTATATGGTTACACCAACATCTGGTTGAACTTCACGCCAACAGCACCTGAGAAACGTATTTACTGAGAAAACTGCTGACATGTTCAGTACTTGCTGTGTTTTTAATCCAATGTGTCAAAATTGATAGAAGAAGTAAAACCTATTTAATCCTTCTACCATATCCAGTAATAACACTTCATAGCTATTCAGAGTTATACTGACTCACATTAATCTAAATGTTTAGCACTTTGTCTCATCTTTTCATTCATTTGCAGATAATTGTTCATTTCTACTTTGTTATGTAGTTTCATTGTTAAACTGTTTTACAAGCAAATCAAATGACGTTTTTAGGAGTGTCTTTAAGTTACAAATGGAATTCCAGTCTGGACCTTGTCGGATTCTGGATTCCATTCCTGAGCTGATCCAGAATGTGGCACGGTCTGGAATTAGCCAGCCTAGATTTAGAATCTGGGCCCTTACATACACTATTCAGTGTATATAGTATATTATATAATATACTATATACAGTAAATATTGAGATCTCTGGTTTAAGTTGTTTGAGTAAACTTCGGTTGATTGTCAGTGTTTGGTGAAACGTGAGATCACACAGTTTGAAGTAAGAGAAAGGTGAGATGACAAGCTCCTCCCCCTGTGTTCCAGGTTTTACCTCGGCAGACCTTGCGTCTCTTCACACACACCATCTTCTACCACGAATATCCTGGAGGCTCCAAAGAGCTGGACCGGAGCATCAGAGGAGGAGAGCTCTTCCTCACTGGTCCTCCTCAACCCTGTGAGAGAGAGACACCCACACACACACACACACACACACACACACAGACATAGACATAGACATAGACAGAGAGAGAGAGAGAGAGAGAGAGAGAGGAGAGAGAGAGAGATGAAGGAGAGAGAGAGAGAGAGGAGAGAGAGAGAAGAGAGAGAGAGAGAGAGAGAGAGAGAAGAGAGAGAGAGAGAGAGAGAGAGAGAGAGAGAGGAGAGAGAGAGAGAGAGAGAGAGAGAGAGAGAGAGAGAGAGAGAGAGAGAGAGAAGAGAGAGAGAGAGAGAGAGAGAGAGCGCGAGCGAGCTGTGGTAATGAAAATATGCCAGTATCACAGATAAACTGGTGAAAAGTGTCTTTCAGTGTTTGCAGCAGTTTGGTTCCAGTCTGATTTTTTCGCATACTAATGTCATGGATTACTTTACTTCCACCACTGCACCAGTGAAAGTTTTGATCCAGCTGCATGTGACACGGTGTTGCAGTAACTAGTAACTACACTACTTTCCTCTGAAGAGCCTGGACTCTCAGGAGGTCACACTGTTCCTCAGGAAATACTGAAAACAGCTGATGGCTCACTGATTGATCCTCAGCCTTTTTCTTCTCGTCTGCAAAGTTTCACTTATTGATTCCAATCACCAGAAATCATCTGCTCGTGTCTTGTTGTCAGCTTTTATTGATACATGAAGAAGCTTTTCTTCACTTCTCAATGTCCCCAATGTGATTTTGTGTAATACCATTAACAACTGAACAACAGATTCATCTGCTGACTCTTCAATCTGAGATTAAACCGAACTAACAGATTCATCTGCTGACTCTTCAATCTGAGATTAAAGTGAGCTAACAAATGTGTCTGGTTCTGCAGATCAGCATCTTCATGACTCACCTGTCCAACTACGGAAACGACCGTCTGGGTCTGTACACCTTCGAGTCCCTGGTGAAGTTCGTCCAGTGCTGGACAAACCTGCAGCTTCAGACCTTGCCCCCAGTCCAGCTGGCCGACAAATACTTCCAAATCTTCCCTGAAGAGCAGGAGCCGCTCTGGCAGGTGAGACTGGACCTGGTTCTTCACTGAGTCTGGTTCTTCACTGAGTCTCTGGTTCTTCACTGAGTCTCTGTTTCTTTACCGAGTCTGGTTCTTCATTGAGTCTGGTTCTTCACTGAGTCTCTGGTTCTTCATTGAGTCTGGTTCTTAACTGAGTCTGGTTCTTCATTGAGTCTGGTTCTTCACTGAGTCTGGTTCTTCATTGAGTCTGGTTCTTCACTGAGTCTCTGGTTCTTCGCTGAGTCTGGTTCTTAACTGAGTCTCTAGTTCTTCACTGAGTCTCTGGTTGTTCACCGAGTCTCTGGTTCTTCACTGAGTCTGGTTCTTCACTGAGTCTGGTTCTTCACTGAGTCTCTGGTTGTTCACTGAGTCTCTGGTTCTTCACTGAGTCTTTGATTCTTCACTGAATCTCTGGTTCTTCACTGAGTCTTTGATTCTTCACTGAATCTCTGGTTCTTCACTGAGTCTCTGGTTCTTCACTGAGTCTCTGGTTCTTCACTGAGTCTCTGATTCTTCACTGAATCTCTGGTTCTTCGCTGAGTCTGGTTCTTAACTGAGTCTCTAGTTCTTCACTGAGTCTCTGGTTCTTCACTGAGTCTCTGTTTCTTTACCGAGTCTGGTTCTTCATTTAATTTCCAGTTCTTCACTGAGTCTCTGATTCTTCACTGAATCTCTGGTTCTTCGCTGAGTCTGGTTCTTAACTGAGTCTCTAGTTCTTCACTGAGTCACTGGTTGTTCACTGAGTCTCTGGTTGTTCACCGAGTCTCTGGTTCTTCACTGAGTCTGGTTCTTCACTGAGTCTCTGGTTCTTCACTGAGTCTCTGGTTGTTCTGCTCTGTCCCATTGGTGTGTGAATGTGAGCGTGAATGGGTGAATGACTGATATGTAAAGCGCTTTGGGACTGCACTCAGTGTGGTTAGAAGGCGCTATATAAATCTAGACCATTTACCATTTACCATTTGTTCACTGAGTCTTGTTCTTCACTGAGTCTCTGGTTGTTCACTGAGTCTTGTTCTTCACTGAATCTCTGGTTGTTCACTGAGTCTCTGGTTGTTCACCGGGTCTCTGGTTCTTCATTGTATCTCCAGTTCTTCACTGAGTCTCTAGATCTCCACTGAGTCTGGTTCTTCATTGAGTCTCTGGTTCTTCACTGAGTCTGGTTCTTCACTGAATCTCTGGTTGTTCACTGAGTCTTGTTCTTCACTGAGTCTCCATGGTTGTTCACTGAGTCTCTGGTTGTTCACCGAGTCTCTGGTTCTTCACTGAGTCTGGTTCTTAACTGAATCTCTAGTTCTTCACTGAGTCTGTGGTTCTTCACTGAGTCTGGTTCTTCACTGAGTCTCTGGTTCTTCACTGAGTCTCTGGTTCTTCACCGAATCTCTGGTTCTTTACCGAGGCTCTGATTCTTCACTGAGTCTGGTTCTTCACTGAGTCGCTGGTTCTTCACTGAGTCTCTGGTTCTTCACTGAGCCTCTGATTCTTCACTGAGTCTCTGGTTCTTCACTGAGTCTGTGGTTCTTCACTGAGTCTGGTTCTTCACTGAGTCTCTGGTTCTTCACTGAGTCTGGTTCTTCACTGAGTCTCTGGTTCTTCACTGAGTCTCTGGTTCTTCACTGAGTCTGTGGTTCTTCACTGAGTCTGGTTCTTCACTGAGTCTCTGGTTCTTCACTGAGTCTCTGGTTCTTCACTGAGTCTGTGGTTCTTCACTGAGTCTGGTTCTTCACTGAGTCTCTGGTTCTTCACTGAGTCTGGTTCTTCACTGAGTCTCTGGTTCTTCACTGAGTCTGGTTCTTCACTGAGTCTCTGGTTCTTCACTGAGTCTGGTTCTTCACTGAGTCTCTGGTTCTTCACTGAGTCTCTGGTTCTTCACTGAGTCTGGTTCTTCACTGAGTCTCTGGTTCTTTACTGAGTCTCTGGTTCTTCAGTCCTAAACTTTAATCCCATAACTTTCCATCAGTAGGACTTTGTTAAACATTTAAAACAGTTTATTAAATGTTTATTAGTTTATTAAATGTTTTTGACAGTTTATTGAATGTTTATAGCAATTTGTTGAATTTCATCAGTTTATTAAACATGTATTAGGTTATGAGAAGTTCATAACATTTATTAAACATTCATTACTTTATTTAATGTTAATAGTGTATTGAAGGTTTACAACCGTTTATTGAATGTGTATTAAATGTTTATAACATTCATTGAACTTTTCCAACAGTTTATTGAAGGTTTACAAGTTTGTTGAAGATGTACAACAGATTGTTAAATGTTTATCAATTTATTAAACATTTATCAGGGTATTTAACAATCATGAGGTTTATTACACGTTCATAAGGTTTATTAAATGTTCATAAGGTTTATTGAACTTTAATAATGTTTATTAAACATTCAAAACAGTTTTTTAAAGTTCATAACAGTTTATTAAATCTTCATAACATTTATTACACATTCATAACATTTATTTAATGTTCATACTAGTTTATTAAATCTTCATAATGTTTAATGAAGATTTATAAGTTTATTAAATGTTTGTCACTTCATTATACGTTCCTAAGTTTCTTGAAGGTTTACAACAGTTTGTTGAAGTGAGAGGAGCTGAGCAGGATATTGAGAAGAGGAACTGAAGAATGAGGAGATGAAATGATGAAGTGAATAACTTCCACCACATCGTGTTCCAGAATCCGTGTCATGACAAGAGACATAAAGACATCTGGTCTAAAGAGAAGACCTGTGACAGACTCCCCAAGTTCCTGGTTGTGGGCCCACAGAAGACAGGTAGGGCCTGCGGTGTCTGTCCTCCTGCTCCTCGGCCTCCACTCTGCCGCTGCCTGGGTTTCACACTGCTGTGCTCACAGGCTCTACGGCACTGCATTCATTCCTCAACCTGCACCCAGCCATCACCAGCAACTTCCCCAGCCCCTCCACCTTCGAGGAGATCCAGTTCTTCACCGGGCCCAGCTACAACAACGGGATTGACTGGTGAGGCCGCTGCAGCACTCTGCTCCCTCCTGACCTCACTCCTGACACTCTGCTCCCTCCTGACCTCACTCCTGACACTCTGCTCCCTCCTGACCTCACTCCTGACACTCTGCTCCCTCCTGACACTCTGCTCACTCCTGACCTCACTCCTGACACTCTGCTCCCTCCTGACACTCTGCTCCCTCCTGACCTCACTCCTGACACTCTGCTCACTCCTGACCTCACTCCTGACACTCTGCTCCCTCCTGACCTCACTCCTGACACTCTGCTCCCTCCTGACCTCACTCCTGACACTCTGCTCCCTCCTGACCTCACTCCTGACACTCTGCTCCCTCCTGACCTCACTCTTGACACTCTGCTCCCTCCTGACCTCACTCCTGACACTCTGCTCCCTCCTGACCTCACTCTTGACACTCTGCTCCCTCCTGACCTCACTCCTGACACTCTGCTCCCTCCTGACACTCTGCTCCCTCCTGACCTCACTCCTGACACTCTGCTCCCTCCTGACCTCCCTCCTGACACTCTGCTCCCTCCTGACCTCACTCTTGACACTCTGCTCCCTCCTGACCTCACTCTTGACACTCTGCTCCCTCCTGACCTCACTCCTGACACTCTGCTCCCTCCTGACCTCCCTCCTGACCTCACTCCTGACACTCTGCTCCCTCCTGACCTCACTCTTGACACTCTGCTCCCTCCTGACCTCACTCTTGACACTCTGCTCCCTCCTGACCTCACTCCTGACACTCTGCTCCCTCCTGACCTCCCTCCTGACACTCTGCTCCCTCCTGACCTCACTCTTGACACTCTGCTTCCTCCTGACCTCACTCCTGACACTCTGCTCCCTCCTGACCTCCCTCCTGACACTCTGCTCCCTCCTGACCTCACTCCTGACACTCTGCTCCCTCCTGACCTCCCTCCTGACACTCTGCTCCCTCCTGACCTCCCTCCTGACACTCTGCTCCCTCCTGACCTCACTCTTGACACTCTGCTCACTCCTGACCTCCCTCCTGACACTCTGCTCCCTCCTGACCTCACTCTTGACACTCTGCTCCCTCCTGACCTCACTCCTGACACTCTGCTCCCTCCTGACCTCACTCTTGACACTCTGCTCCCTCCTGACCTCACTCCTGACACTCTGCTCCCTCCTGACACTCTGCTCCCTCCTGACACTCTGCTCCCTCCTGACACTCTGCTCCCTCCTGACCTCACTCCTGACACTCTGCTCCCTCCTGACACTCTGCTCCCTCCTGACCTCACTCTTGACACTCTGCTCCCTCCTGACCTCACTCTTGACACTCTGCTCCCTCCTGACACTCTGCTCCCTCCTGACCTCACTCCTGACACTCTGCTCCCTCCTGACCTCCCTCCTGACACTCTGCTCCCTCCTGACCTCACTCCTGACACTCTGCTCCCTCCTGACACTCTGCTCCCTCCTGACCTCACTCCTGACACTCTACTCCCTCCTGACCTCACTCCTGACACTCTGCTCCCTCCTGACCTCACTCCTGACACTCTGCTCCCTCCTGACGTCACTCCTGACACTCTACTCCCTCCTGACCTCACTCCTGACACTCTGCTCCGTCCTGACCTCCCTCCTGACACTCTGCTCCCTCCTGACCTCCCTCCTGACACTCTGCTCCCTCCTGACACTCTGCTCCCTCCTGACCTCACTCCTGACACTCTGCTCCCTCCTGACCTCCCTCCTGACACTCTGCTCCCTCCTGACCTCACTCCTGACACTCTGCTCCCTCCTGACCTCACTCTTGACACTCTGCTCCCTCCTGACCTCACTCTTGACACTCTGCTCCCTCCTGACCTCACTCTTGACACTCTGCTCACTCCTGACACTCTGCTCCCTCCTGACCTCACTCCTGACACTCTACTCCCTCCTGACCTCACTCTTGACACTCTGCTCCCTCCTGACACTCTGCTCCCTCCTGACACTCTGCTCCCTCCTGACCTCACTCCTGACACTCTACTCCCCCCTGACCTCACTCTCGACACTCTGCTCCCTCCTGACCTCACTCTTGACACTCTGCTCACTCCTGACACTCTGCTCCCTCCTGACCTCACTCCTGACACTCTACTCCCTCCTGACCTCACTCTTGACACTCTGCTCCCTCCTGACCTCACTCCTGACACTCTGCTCCCTCCTGACACTCTGCTCCCTCCTGACCTCACTCCTGACACTCTGCTCCCTCCTGACCTCACTCTTGACACTCTGCTCCCTCCTGACCTCACTCTTGACGCTCTGCTCACTCCTGACCTCCCTCCTGACGCTCTGCTCCCTCCTGACCTCACTCCTGACACTCTACTCCCTCCTGACCTCACTCCTGACACTCTGCTCCCTCCTGACCTCCCTCCTGACACTCTGCTCCCTCCTGACCTCACTCCTGACAGTCTGCTCCCTCCTGACACTCTGCTCCCTCCTGACCTCCCTCCTGACACTCTGCTCCCTCCTGACCTCACTCTTGACACTCTGCTCCCTCCTGACCTCACTCTTGACACTCTGCTCCCTCCTGACCTCACTCCTGACACTCTGCTCCCTCCTGACACTCTGCTCCCTCCTGACCTCACTCCTGACACTCTGCTCCCTCCTGACACTCTGCTCCCTCCTGACCTCACTCCTGACACTCTGCTCCCTCCTGACCTCACTCTTGACACTCTGCTCCCTCCTGACCTCACTCTTGACACTCTGCTCCCTCCTGACCTCACTCCTGACACTCTGCTCCCTCCTGACACTCTGCTCCCTCCTGACCTCACTCCTGACACTCTGCTCCCTCCTGACCTCACTCTTGACACTCTGCTCCCTCCTGACCTCACTCCTGACACTCTGCTCCCTCCTGACCTCACTCCTGACACTCTGCTCCCTCCTGACCTCACTCCTGACACTCTGCTCCCTCCTGACCTCACTCCTGACACTCTGCTCCCTCCTGACCTCACTCTTGACACTCTGCTCCCTCCTGACCTCACTCCTGACACTCTGCTCCCTCCTGACCTCCCTCCTGACACTCTGCTCCCTCCTGACCTCACTCTTGACACTCTGCTCCCTCCTGACCTCACTCCTGACACTCTGCTCCCTCCTGACCTCACTCCTGACACTCTGCTCCCTCCTGACCTCCCTCCTGACCTCACTCCTGACACTCTGCTCCCTCCTGACCTCACTCTTGACACTCTGCTCCCTCCTGACCTCACTCCTGACACTCTGCTCCCTCCTGACCTCACTCTTGACACTCTGCTCCCTCCTGACCTCACTCCTGACACTCTGCTCCCTCCTGACACTCTGCTCCCTCCTGACCTCACTCCTGACACTCTGCTCCCTCCTGACCTCCCTCCTGACACTCTGCTCCCTCCTGACCTCACTCCTGACACTCTGCTCCCTCCTGACCTCACTCTTGACACTCTGCTCCCTCCTGACCTCACTCTTGACACTCTGCTCCCTCCTGACCTCACTCCTGACACTCTGCTCCCTCCTGACCTCACTCTTGACACTCTGCTCCCTCCTGACCTCACTCCTGACACTCTGCTCCCTCCTGACCTCACTCTTGACACTCTGCTCCCTCCTGACCTCCCTCCTGACACTCTGCTCCCTCCTGACCTCACTCTTGACACTCTGCTCCCTCCTGACCTCACTCTTGACACTCTGCTCCCTCCTGACCTCACTCCTGACACTCTGCTCCCTCCTGACCTCCCTCCTGACCTCACTCCTGACACTCTGCTCCCTCCTGACCTCACTCTTGACACTCTGCTCCCTCCTGACCTCACTCTTGACACTCTGCTCCCTCCTGACCTCACTCCTGACACTCTGCTCCCTCCTGACCTCCCTCCTGACACTCTGCTCCCTCCTGACCTCACTCTTGACACTCTGCTCCCTCCTGACCTCACTCCTGACACTCTGCTCCCTCCTGACCTCCCTCCTGACACTCTGCTCCCTCCTGACCTCACTCCTGACACTCTGCTCCCTCCTGACCTCCCTCCTGACACTCTGCTCCCTCCTGACCTCCCTCCTGACACTCTGCTCCCTCCTGACCTCACTCTTGACACTCTGCTCCCTCCTGACACTCTGCTCCCTCCTGACCTCACTCCTGACACTCTGCTCCCTCCTGACCTCACTCTTGACACTCTGCTCACTCCTGACCTCCCTCCTGACACTCTGCTCCCTCCTGACCTCACTCTTGACACTCTGCTCCCTCCTGACCTCACTCCTGACACTCTGCTCCCTCCTGACCTCACTCTTGACACTCTGCTCCCTCCTGACACTCTGCTCCCTCCTGACCTCACTCCTGACACTCTGCTCCCTCCTGACACTCTGCTCCCTCCTGACCTCACTCCTGACACTCTGCTCCCTCCTGACCTCCCTCCTGACCTCACTCCTGACACTCTGCTCCCTCCTGACCTCACTCTTGACACTCTGCTCCCTCCTGACCTCACTCCTGACACTCTGCTCCCTCCTGACCTCACTCCTGACACTCTGCTCCCTCCTGACCTCACTCCTGACACTCTGCTCCCTCCTGACCTCACTCCTGACACTCTGCTCCCTCCTGACCTCACTCTTGACACTCTGCTCCCTCCTGACCTCACTCCTGACACTCTGCTCCCTCCTGACCTCCCTCCTGACACTCTGCTCCCTCCTGACCTCACTCTTGACACTCTGCTCCCTCCTGACCTCACTCCTGACACTCTGCTCCCTCCTGACCTCCCTCCTGACCTCACTCCTGACACTCTGCTCCCTCCTGACCTCACTCTTGACACTCTGCTCCCTCCTGACCTCACTCCTGACACTCTGCTCCCTCCTGACCTCACTCTTGACACTCTGCTCCCTCCTGACCTCACTCCTGACACTCTGCTCCCTCCTGACACTCTGCTCCCTCCTGACCTCACTCCTGACACTCTGCTCCCTCCTGACCTCCCTCCTGACACTCTGCTCCCTCCTGACCTCACTCCTGACACTCTGCTCCCTCCTGACCTCACTCTTGACACTCTGCTCCCTCCTGACCTCACTCTTGACACTCTGCTCCCTCCTGACCTCACTCCTGACACTCTGCTCCCTCCTGACCTCACTCTTGACACTCTGCTCCCTCCTGACCTCACTCTTGACACTCTGCTCCCTCCTGACCTCACTCCTGACACTCTGCTCCCTCCTGACCTCCCTCCTGACCTCACTCCTGACACTCTGCTCCCTCCTGACCTCACTCTTGACACTCTGCTCCCTCCTGACCTCCCTCCTGACACTCTGCTCCCTCCTGACCTCACTCTTGACACTCTGCTCCCTCCTGACCTCACTCTTGACACTCTGCTCCCTCCTGACCTCACTCCTGACACTCTGCTCCCTCCTGACCTCCCTCCTGACCTCACTCCTGACACTCTGCTCCCTCCTGACCTCACTCTTGACACTCTGCTCCCTCCTGACCTCACTCTTGACACTCTGCTCCCTCCTGACCTCACTCCTGACACTCTGCTCCCTCCTGACCTCCCTCCTGACACTCTGCTCCCTCCTGACCTCACTCTTGACACTCTGCTCCCTCCTGACCTCACTCCTGACACTCTGCTCCCTCCTGACCTCCCTCCTGACACTCTGCTCCCTCCTGACCTCACTCCTGACACTCTGCTCCCTCCTGACCTCCTCCTGACACTCTGCTCCCTCCTGACCTCACTCCTGACACTCTGCTCCCTCCTGACCTCACTCTTGACACTCTGCTCCCTCCTGACCTCACTCCTGACACTCTGCTCCCTCCTGACCTCACTCTTGACACTCTGCTCCCTCCTGACCTCACTCCTGACACTCTGCTCCCTCCTGACCTCACTCCTGACACTCTGCTCCCTCCTGACCTCACTCTTGACACTCTGCTCCCTCCTGACCTCACTCCTGACACTCTGCTCCCTCCTGACCTCCCTCCTGACACTCTGCTCCCTCCTGACCTCACTCTTGACACTCTGCTCCCTCCTGACCTCACTCCTGACACTCTGCTCCCTCCTGACCTCCCTCCTGACCTCACTCCTGACACTCTGCTCCCTCCTGACCTCACTCTTGACACTCTGCTCCCTCCTGACCTCACTCCTGACACTCTGCTCCCTCCTGACCTCACTCTTGACACTCTGCTCCCTCCTGACCTCACTCCTGACACTCTGCTCCCTCCTGACACTCTGCTCCCTCCTGACCTCACTCCTGACACTCTGCTCCCTCCTGACCTCCCTCCTGACACTCTGCTCCCTCCTGACCTCACTCCTGACACTCTGCTCCCTCCTGACCTCACTCTTGACACTCTGCTCCCTCCTGACCTCACTCTTGACACTCTGCTCCCTCCTGACCTCACTCCTGACACTCTGCTCCCTCCTGACCTCACTCTTGACACTCTGCTCCCTCCTGACCTCACTCTTGACACTCTGCTCCCTCCTGACCTCACTCCTGACACTCTGCTCCCTCCTGACCTCCCTCCTGACCTCACTCCTGACACTCTGCTCCCTCCTGACCTCACTCTTGACACTCTGCTCCCTCCTGACCTCCCTCCTGACACTCTGCTCCCTCCTGACCTCACTCTTGACACTCTGCTCCCTCCTGACCTCACTCTTGACACTCTGCTCCCTCCTGACCTCACTCCTGACACTCTGCTCCCTCCTGACCTCCCTCCTGACCTCACTCCTGACACTCTGCTCCCTCCTGACCTCACTCTTGACACTCTGCTCCCTCCTGACCTCACTCTTGACACTCTGCTCCCTCCTGACCTCACTCCTGACACTCTGCTCCCTCCTGACCTCCCTCCTGACACTCTGCTCCCTCCTGACCTCACTCTTGACACTCTGCTTCCTCCTGACCTCACTCTGACACTCTGCTCCCTCCTGACCTCCCTCCTGACACTCTGCTCCCTCCTGACCTCACTCCTGACACTCTGCTCCCTCCTGACCTCCCTCCTGACACTCTGCTCCCTCCTGACCTCCCTCCTGACACTCTGCTCCCTCCTGACCTCACTCTTGACACTCTGCTCACTCCTGACCTCCCTCCTGACACTCTGCTCCCTCCTGACCTCACTCTTGACACTCTGCTCCCTCCTGACCTCACTCCTGACACTCTGCTCCCTCCTGACCTCACTCTTGACACTCTGCTCCCTCCTGACCTCACTCCTGACACTCTGCTCCCTCCTGACACTCTGCTCCCTCCTGACACTCTGCTCCCTCCTGACACTCTGCTCCCTCCTGACCTCACTCCTGACACTCTGCTCCCTCCTGACACTCTGCTCCCTCCTGACCTCACTCTTGACACTCTGCTCCCTCCTGACCTCACTCTTGACACTCTGCTCCCTCCTGACACTCTGCTCCCTCCTGACCTCACTCCTGACACTCTGCTCCCTCCTGACCTCCCTCCTGACACTCTGCTCCCTCCTGACCTCACTCCTGACACTCTGCTCCCTCCTGACACTCTGCTCCCTCCTGACCTCACTCCTGACACTCTACTCCCTCCTGACCTCACTCCTGACACTCTGCTCCCTCCTGACCTCACTCCTGACACTCTGCTCCCTCCTGACGTCACTCCTGACACTCTACTCCCTCCTGACCTCACTCCTGACACTCTGCTCCGTCCTGACCTCCCTCCTGACACTCTGCTCCCTCCTGACCTCCCTCCTGACACTCTGCTCCCTCCTGACACTCTGCTCCCTCCTGACCTCACTCCTGACACTCTGCTCCCTCCTGACCTCCCTCCTGACACTCTGCTCCCTCCTGACCTCACTCCTGACACTCTGCTCCCTCCTGACCTCACTCTTGACACTCTGCTCCCTCCTGACCTCACTCTTGACACTCTGCTCCCTCCTGACCTCACTCTTGACACTCTGCTCACTCCTGACACTCTGCTCCCTCCTGACCTCACTCCTGACACTCTACTCCCTCCTGACCTCACTCTTGACACTCTGCTCCCTCCTGACACTCTGCTCCCTCCTGACACTCTGCTCCCTCCTGACCTCACTCCTGACACTCTACTCCCCCCTGACCTCACTCTCGACACTCTGCTCCCTCCTGACCTCACTCTTGACACTCTGCTCACTCCTGACACTCTGCTCCCTCCTGACCTCACTCCTGACACTCTACTCCCTCCTGACCTCACTCTTGACACTCTGCTCCCTCCTGACCTCACTCCTGACACTCTGCTCCCTCCTGACACTCTGCTCCCTCCTGACCTCACTCCTGACACTCTGCTCCCTCCTGACCTCACTCTTGACACTCTGCTCCCTCCTGACCTCACTCTTGACGCTCTGCTCACTCCTGACCTCCCTCCTGACGCTCTGCTCCCTCCTGACCTCACTCCTGACACTCTACTCCCTCCTGACCTCACTCCTGACACTCTGCTCCCTCCTGACCTCCCTCCTGACACTCTGCTCCCTCCTGACCTCACTCCTGACAGTCTGCTCCCTCCTGACACTCTGCTCCCTCCTGACCTCCCTCCTGACACTCTGCTCCCTCCTGACCTCACTCCTGACACTCTGCTCCCTCCTGACACTCTGCTCCCTCCTGACCTCACTCCTGACACTCTGCTCCCTCCTGACCTCACTCCTGACACTCTGCTCCCTCCTGACCTCACTCCTGACACTCTACTCCCTCCTGACCTCACTCCTGACACTCTGCTCCCTCCTGACACTCTGCTCCCTCCTGACCTCACTCTTGACACTCTGCTCACTCCTGACACTCTGCTCCCTCCTGACCTCACTCTTGACACTCTGCTCACTCCTGACACTCTGCTCCCTCCTGACCTCACTCCTGACACTCTGCTCCCTCCTGACCTCACTCCTGACACTCTGCTCCCTCCTGACCTCACTCCTGACACTCTACTCCCTCCTGACCTCACTCCTGACACTCTGCTCCCTCCTGACCTCACTCCTGACACTCTACTCCCTCCTGACCTCACTCTTGACACTCTGCCCCCTCCTGACCTCACTCTTGACACTTAGCTCCCTCCTGACCTCCCTCCCGACACTCTGCTCCCTCCTGACCTCACTCTTGACACTCTGCTCCCTCCTGACCTCACTCTTGACACTCTGCTCCCTCCTGACCTCACTCTTGACACTCTGCTCCCTCCTGACACTCTGCTCCCTCCTGACCTCACTCCTGACACTCTGCTCCCTCCTGACCTCCCTCCTGACACTCTGCTCCCTCCTGACACTCTACTCCCTCCTGACCTCACTCCTGACACTCTGCTCCCTCCTGACCTCACTCCTGACACTCTGCTCCCTCCTGACATCACTCCTGACACTCTGCTCCCTCCTGACCTCACTCCTGACACTCTACTCCCTCCTGACCTCACTCCTGACACTCTGCTCCCTCCTGACCTCACTCCTGACACTCTGCTCCCTCCTGACACTCTGCTCCCTCCTGACCTCACTCTTGACACTCTACTCCCTCCTGACCTCACTCCTGACACTCTGCTCCCTCCTGACCTCACTCTTGACACTCTGCTCCCTCCTGACCTCACTCTTGACACTCTGCTCCCTCCTGACCTCACTCCTGACACTCTGCTCCCTCCTGACCTCACTCCTGACACTCTACTCCCTCCTGACCTCACTCCTGACACTCTGCTCCCTCCTGACCTCACTCCTGACACTCTGCTCCCTCCTGACACTCTGCTCCCTGCTGACCTCACTCCTGACACTCTGCTCCCTCCTGACACTCTGCTCCCTCCTGACCTCACTCCTGACACTCTGCTCCCTCCTGACCTCACTCCTGACACTCTACTGCCTCCTGACCTCACTCATGACACTCTGCTCCCTCCTGACCTCACTCCTGACACTCTGCTCCCTCCTGACCTCACTCCTGACACTCTGCTCCCTCCTGACCTCACTCCTGACACTCTGCTCCCTCCTGACACTCTGCTCCCTCCTTACCTCACTCCTGACACTCTACTCCCTCCTGACCTCACTCTTGACACTCTGCTCACTCCTGACACTCTGCTCCCTCCTGACCTCACTCCTGACACTCTGCTCCCTCCTGACACTCTGCTCCCTCCTGACCTCACTCTTGACACTCTGCTCCCTCCTGACCTCACTCCTGACAGTCTGCTCCCTCCTGACACTCTGCTCCCTCCTGACCTCACTCTTGACACTCTGCTCACTCCTGACACTCTGCTCCCTCCTGACCTCACTCCTGACACTCTGCTCACTCCTGACACTCTGCTCCCTCCTGACCTCACTCCTGACACTCTGCTCCCTCCTGACACTCTGCTCCCTCCTGACCTCACTCCTGACACTCTACTCCCTCCTGACCTCACTCTTGACACTCTGCTCACTCCTGACACTCTGCTCCCTCCTGACCTCACTCCTGACGCTCTGCTCCCTCCTGACCTCACTCCTGACACTCTGCTCCCTCCTGACCTCACTCCTGACACTCTGCTCCCTCCTGACCTCCCTCCTTACACTCTGCTCCCTCCTGACCTCACTCCTGACACTCTGCTCCCTCCTGACCTCACTCCTGACACTCTGCTCCCTCCTGACCTCCCTCCTGACACTCTGCTCCCTCCTTACCTCACTCCTGACACTCTGCTCCCTCCTGACCTCACTCCTGACACTCTGCTCACTCCTGACCTCCCTCCTGACACTCTACTCCCTCCTGACCTCACTCCTGACACTCTGCTCCCTCCTGACCTCACTCCTGACACTCTGCTCCCTCCTGACACTCTGCTCCCTCCTGACCTCACTCCTGACACTCTACTCCCTCCTGACCTCACTCTTGACACTCTGCTCCCTCCTGACCTCACTCTTGACACTCTGCTCCCTCCTGACCTCACTCTTGACACTCTGCTCACTCCTGACACTCTGCTCCCTCCTGACCTCACTCCTGACACTCTGCTCCCTCCTGACACTCTGCTCCCTCCTGACCTCACTCCTGACACTCTGCTCCCTCCTGACCTCACTCTTGACACTCTGCTCCCTCCTGACCTCACTCCTGACACTCTGGTCCCTCCTGACCTCCCTCCTGACACTCTGCTCCCTCCTGACCTCATTCCTGACACTCTGCTCCCTCCTGACCTCACTCTTGACACTCTGCTCCCTCCTGACACTCTGCTCCCTCCTGACCTCACTCCTGACACTCTGCTCCCTCCTGACCTCACTCTTGACACTCTGCTCCCTCCTGACCTCACTCTTGACACTCTGCTCCCTCCTGACCTCACTCTTTACACTCTGCTCCCTCCTGACCTCACTCCTGACACTCTGCTCCCTCCTGCCCTCACTCGTGACACTCTGCTCCCTCCTGACCTCACTCCTGACACTCTGGTCCCTCCTGACCTCACTCCTGACACTCTGCTCCCTCCTGACCTCCCTCCTGACACTCTGCTCCCTCCTGACCTCCCTCCTGACACTCTGCTCCCTCCTGACCTCCCTCCTGACACTCTGCTCCCTCCTGACACTCTGCTCCCTCCTGACCTCACTCCTGACACTCTGCTCCCTCCTGACACTCTGGTCCCTCCTGACCTCACTCCTGACACTCTGCTCCCTCCTGACCTCACTCCTGACACTCTACTCCCTCCTGACCTCACTCCTGACACTCTGCTCCCTCCTGACCTCACTCCTGACACTCTGCTCCCTCCTGACACTCTGCTCCCTCCTGACCTCCCTCCTGACACTCTGCTCCCTCCTGACCTCACTCCTGACACTCTGCTCCCTCCTGACCTCCCTCCTGACACTCTGCTCCCTCCTGACCTCACTCCTGACACTCTGCTCCCTCCTGACACTCTGCTCCCTCCTGACCTCACTCTTGACACTCTGCTCCCTCCTGACCTCACTCTTGACACTCTGCTCCCTCCTGACCTCACTCCTGACACTCTGCTCCCTCCTGACCTCACTCCTGACACTCTGCTCCCTCCTGACCTCACTCCTGACACTCTGCTCCCTCCTGACCTCACTCTTGACACTCTGCTCCCTCCTGACCTCACTCCTGACACTCTGCTCCCTCCTGACCTCACTCCTGACACTCTACTCCCTCCTGACCTCACTCCTGACACTCTGCTCCCTGCTGACCTCACTCCTGACACTCTGCTCCCTGCTGACCTCACTCCTGACACTCTGCTCCCTCCTGACCTCACTCCTGACACTCTGCTCCCTCCTGACACTCTGCTCCCTCCTGACACTCTGCTCCCTCCTGACCTCACTCCTGACACTCTGCTCCCTCCTGACCTCACTCCTGACACTCTGCTCCCTCCTGACCTCACTCCTGACACTCTGCTCCCTGCTGACCTCACTCCTGACACTCTGCTCCCTCCTGACACTCTGCTCCCTCCTGACCTCACTCCTGACACTCTGCTCCCTGCTGACCTCACTCCTGACACTCTGCTCCCTCCTGACACTCTGCTCCCTCCTGACCTCACTCCTGACACTCTGCTCCCTCCTGACCTCACTCCTGACACTCTGCTCCCTCCTGACCTCACTCCTGACACTCTACTCCCTCCTGACCTCACTCATGACACTCTGCTCCCTCCTGACCTCACTCCTGACACTCTGCTCCCTCCTGACACTCTGCTCCCTCCTGACCTCACTCCTGACAGTCTGCTCCCTCCTGACACTCTGCTCCCTCCTGACCTCACTCCTGACACTCTACTCCCTCCTGACCTCACTCCTGACACTCTGCTCCCTCCTGACCTCACTCCTGACACTCTACTCCCTCCTGACCTCACTCATGACACTCTGCTCCCTCCTGACCTCACTCCTGACACTCTGCTCCCTCCTGACCTCACTCCTGACACTCTGCTCCCTCCTGACCTCACTCCTGACACTCTGCTCCCTCCTGACCTCACTCCTGACACTCTGCTCCCTCCTGACACTCTGCTCCCTCCTGACCTCACTCCTGACAGTCTGCTCCCTCCTGACACTCTGCTCCCTCCTGACCTCACTCCTGACACTCTACTCCCTCCTGACCTCACTCCTGACACTCTGCTCCCTCCTGACCTCACTCTTGACACTCTGCTCCCTCCTGACCTCACTCCTGACAGTCTGCTCCCTCCTGACACTCTGCTCCCTCCTGACCTCACTCCTGACACTCTGCTCACTCCTGACACTCTGCTCCCTCCTGACCTCACTCCTGACACTCTGCTCCCTCCTGACCTCACTCCTGACACTCTGCTCCCTCCTGACCTCACTCCTGACACTCTACTCCCTCCTGACCTCACTCCTGACACTCTACTCCCTCCTGACCTCACTCCTGACACTCTGCTCCCTCCTGACCTCACTCTTGACACTCTGCTCCCTCCTGACCTCACTCCTGACAGTCTGCTCCCTCCTGACACTCTGCTCCCTCCTGACCTCACTCCTGACACTCTACTCCCTCCTGACCTCACTCTTGACACTCTGCTCACTCCTGACACTCTGCTCCCTCCTGACCTCACTCCTGACACTCTGCTCCCTCCTGACCTCCCTCCTTACACTCTGCTCCCTCCTGACCTCACTCCTGACACTCTGCTCCCTCCTGACCTCACTCCTGACACTCTGCTCCCTCCTGACCTCACTCTTGACACTCTGCTCCCTCCTGACCTCACTCCTGAAACTCTGCTCCCTCCTGACCTCACTCCTGACACTCTGCTCCCTCCTGACCTCACTCCTGACACTCTGCTCCCTCCTGACCTCACTCCTGACACTCTGCTCCCTCCTTACCTCACTCCTGACACTCTGCTCACTCCTGACACTTTGCTCCCTCCTGACCTCACTCCTGACACTCTGCTCCCTCCTGACCTACACATGCTCTCCACAAAGCTCAACTGCAGACCTTGCGCAAGTCGTGGATGTGCACGTGATTGTATTCATGCTCCACTCTGGGCTCACTTCCATAATGTTCCATCTTTCCTAAAGTAGTTTAGGTTTCATTTCAGGTGTTCTGAGCCTCTGGCTCTTTATTTGCTTTTAAGTTGTGATTGTTGAGACGGGGAGACGCAGGATCTCCTCACACTAGTGGCCAGTAGCTCTGAGGCATGCGCAGCCGGCAGCACAGAGGCCGTGTGGCCACACATTTTGGGCTGCACGCGTTCAACCACAGTCACAGTGGACCCTGCATAAAGGGGCGGATGACGTGCGGAGAGCATGTTAAGGCCTTGACACTCTGCTCACTGCTGACCTCGCTGATTACGCCTGGTCACCCAGGGTGTGTGTGTGTGTGTGTGTGTGTGTGTGTGTGTGTGTGTGTGTGTGTGTGTGTGTGTGTGCGTGCGTGCGTGCGTGCGTGCGTGCGTGCGTGCGTGCGTGCGTGCGTGCGTGCGTGCGTGCGTGCGTGCGTGCGTACAGGACAATGAAGGCGTGTCCAGTTCTGTTCACTAATAAAACGTCTTCTCACACCACAAACTGGTCTTTCCCTCCATCGTCCTGCGGGCCACTGCCATACTAAGGCACAGTGACTTGAGAAGTAACTGTAATGTGATTACTGGATGGAAATAGTAATGCGTTGGATGAACCAAGTGGTCATGTGAGAGTAACTTGCCCCGGCGCCACTGGTCCTCAGGTACATGGATTTCTTCCCGTTCCCCTCCAACGTCAGCACAGACTTCATGTTTGAGAAAAGTGCCAACTACTTCAATTCGGAGCAGACGCCCCGCAGAGCCGCCGCCTTGCTGCCCAGAGCCAAGATCCTGGCGCTGCTCATCAACCCGGCCATCCGGGCCTACTCCTGGTACCAGGTACTACCCCGGGTACTCCACAGCCAGAGCTACTTGCACTGCACAGGGCCCTCACTGCTGTGTCTGTTTCTCTGTCTGTCCCTGTGTGTTGCGGTCCTGTGTCGGCCTGCAGCACCAGCGCGCTCACCAGGACCCTGCTGCTCTGAACAACAGTTTCCATGACGTGGTGACGGCTTCCCCTTCAGCTCCAGCCCACATTCTGATGCTCCAGAGACACTGTCTGTCCCCGGGGATGTACTCTGTCCACCTGAACCGCTGGCTGAAGTTCTACCAGCCGAACCAGGTACTACCACCCTGACCCAGTACTACCAGCCTGACCCGGTACTACCACCCTGACCCAGTACTACCACCCTGACCCAGTACTACCAGCCTGACCCGGTACTAGCAGCCTGACCCAGTACTACCAGCCTGACCCAGTACTACCAGCCTGACCCGGTACTACCACCCTGACCCAGTACTACCACCCTGACCCAGTACTACCAGCCTGACCCGGTACTAGCAGCCTGACCCAGTACTACCAGCCTGACCCAGTACTACCAGCCTGACCCGGTACTACCACCCTGACCCAGTACTACCAGCCTGACCCAGTACTACCAGCCTGACCCGGTACTACCACCCTGACCCAGTACTACCAGCCTGACCCAGTACTACCAGCCTGACCCGGTACTACCACCCTGACCCAGTACTACCAGCCTGACCCAGTACTACCAGCCTGACCCGGTACTACCACCCTGACCCAGTACTACCAGCCTGACCCAATACTACCAGCCTGACCCAGTACTACCAGCCTGACCCGGTACTACCACCCTGACCCAGTACTACCACCCTGACCCAATACTACCAGCCTGACCCAGTACTACCAGCCTGACCCGGTACTACCACCCTGACCCAGTACTACCAGCCTGACCCAGTACTACCAGCCTGACCCGGTACTACCACCCTGACCCAGTACTACCAGCCTGACCCAATACTACCAGCCTGACCCAGTACTACCAGCCTGACCCGGTACTACCACCCTGACCCAGTACTACCACCCTGACCCAATACTACCAGCCTGACCCAGTACTACCAGCCTGACCCAGTACTACCACCCTGACCCAGTACTAGCAGCCTGACCCGGTACTACCAGCCTGACCCGGTACTACCACCCTGACCCAATACTACCAGCCTGACCCGGTACTACCACCCTGACCCGGTACTACCACCCTGACCCAGTACTACCACCCTGACCCAGTACTACCAGCCTGACCCGGTACTACCACCCTGACCCAGTACTACCACCCTGACCCGGTACTACCACCCTGACCCAGTACTACCAGCCTGACCCGGTACTAGCAGCCTGACCCAGTACTACCACCCTGACCCAATACTACCAGCCTGACCCAGTACTACCAGCCTGACCCGGTACTACCACCCTGACCCAGTACTACCACCCTGACCCAGTACTACCACCCTGACCCAATACTACCAGCCTGACCCGGTACTAGCAGCCTGACCCAGTACTACCAGCCTGACCCGGTACTACCACCCTGACCCAGTACTACCACCCTGACCCAATACTACCAGCCTGACCCAGTACTACCACCCTGACCCAATACTACCAGCCTGACCCGCTACTAGCAGCCTGACCCAGTACTACCAGCCTGACCCGGTACTACCACCCTGACCCAGTACTACCACCCTGACCCAGTACTACCAGCCTGACCCGGTACTAGCAGCCTGACCCAGTACTACCAGCCTGACCCGGTACTACCACCCTGACCCAGTACTACCACCCTGACCCGGTACTACCACCCTGACCCAGTACTACCACCCTGACCCAATACTACCAGCCTGACCCGGTACTAGCAGCCTGACCCAGTACTACCAGCCTGACCCGGTACTACCACCCTGACCCAGTACTACCACCCTGACCCAATACTACCAGCCTGACCCAGTACTACCACCCTGACCCAATACTACCAGCCTGACCCGGTACTACCACCCTGACCCAGTACTACCAGCCTGACCCGGTACTACCACCGTGACCCAATACTACCAGCCTGACCCAGTACTACCAGCCTGACCCAGTACTACCACCCTGACCCGGTACTACCACCCTGACCCAGTACTACCAGCCTGACCCAGTACTACCAGCCTGACCCGGTACTACCACCCTGACCCAGTACTACCAGCCTGACCCGGTACTACCACCCTGACCCGGTACTACCAGCCTGACCCAGTACTACCAGCCTGACCCGGTACTACCACCCTGACCCAGTACTACCAGCCTGACCCAGTACTACCAGCCTGACCCGGTACTACCACCCTGACCCAGTACTAGCAGCCTGCCCCGGTACTAGCAGCCTGACCCAGTACTACCAGCCTGACCCAGTACTACCAGCCTAACCAGGTACTACCAGCCTGACCCGGTACTACCACCCTGACCCAGTACTACCACCCTGACCCGGTACTACCAGCCTGACCCGGTACTAGCAGCCTGACCCAGTACTACCAGCCTGACCCGGTACTACCACCCTGACCCAGTACTACCAGCCTGACCCAGTACTACCAGCCTAACCAGGTACTACCAGCCTGACCCGGTACTAGCAGCCTGACCCGGTACTACCACCCTGACCCAGTACTACCACCCTGACCCGGTACTACCACCCTGACCCGGTACTACCACCCTGACCCAGTACTACCACCCTGACCCAATACTACCAGCCTGACCCGGTACTAGCAGCCTGACCCAGTACTACCAGCCTGACCCGGTACTACCACCCTGACCCAGTACTACCACCCTGACCCAATACTACCAGCCTGACCCAGTACTACCACCCTGACCCAATACTACCAGCCTGACCCGGTACTAGCAGCCTGACCCGGTACTACCACCCTGACCCAGTACTACCACCCTGACCCAATACTACCAGCCTGACCCGGTACTACCACCCTGACCCAGTACTACCAGCCTGACCCGGTACTACCACCGTGACCCAATACTACCAGCCTGACCCAGTACTACCAGCCTGACCCAGTACTACCACCCTGACCCAGTACTACCACCCTGACCCAATACTACCAGCCTGACCCGGTACTACCAGCCTGACCCGGTACTACCACCCTGACCCGGTACTACCACCCTGACCCAGTACTACCAGCCTGACCCAGTACTACCAGCCTGACCCGGTACTACCACCCTGACCCAGTACTACCAGCCTGACCCGGTACTACCACCCTGACCCGGTACTACCAGCCTGACCCAGTACTACCAGCCTGACCCGGTACTACCACCCTGACCCAGTACTACCAGCCTGACCCAGTACTACCAGCCTGACCCGGTACTACCACCCTGACCCAGTACTAGCAGCCTGCCCCGGTACTAGCAGCCTGACCCAGTACTACCAGCCTGACCCAGTACTACCAGCCTAACCAGGTACTACCAGCCTGACCCGGTACTACCACCCTGACCCAGTACTACCACCCTGACCCGGTACTACCAGCCTGACCCGGTACTAGCAGCCTGACCCAGTACTACCAGCCTGACCCGGTACTACCACCCTGACCCAGTACTACCAGCCTGACCCAGTACTACCAGCCTGACCCGGTACTACCAGCCTGACCCGGTACTACCACCCTGACCCAGTACTACCAGCCTGACCCGGTACTTACCAGCCTCACCAAGTACTACCAGCCTAACCAAGTACTACCAGCCTGACCCAGTACTAGCAGCCTGACCCAGTACTACCAGCCTGACCTGGTACTACCACCCTGACCAGGTACTACCAGCCTAACCAAGTACTACCAGCCTGACCCGGTACTACCACCCTGACCTGGTACTACCACCCTGACCCAGTACTACCACCCTGACCTGGTACTACCACCCTGACCCAGTACTACCACCCTGACCAGGTACTACCACCCTGACCTGGTACTACCACCCTGACCAGGTACTACCACCCTGACCAGGTACCTACCAGATTAGTTTTACTGCTGGTTGTTAACAGAAGCTTCAGTTGATCAACATTGAATTTTCACGGGAGATTTTCCAGAAAGTTGCGGGAAAGTTGTCATGTGTCATTTCAAGTCAGTTTAACAGAGAAAACCAACAATTCCACCTGAGCAGGTAGAATAAAAACCTGCAGAACTTGGCTCAGAGCAGAAACCTGCAGAGCCAGGCTCGGAACAGAAAGGTGACGGTTTTGATGAATGTGGATTCATGAGACTGTGACTCTGCAGCTCCACCTGGTAGACGGAGGCCTGCTGAGGACCAAACCGGCGCTGGTCATGGAGGGAATCCAGAAGTTCCTTGGAGTCACTCCTGTCTTGAACTACACACAGGCCCTCATGTTTGTAACACACACACACACACACACACACACACACACACACACACACACACACACACACACACACACACACACACACACACACACACACACACACACACACACACACACACACACACACACAGGGCAGTGGGGGCTGTGCGGTAACGGATGCTGTGGTTGCAGATTCGATGAGAGCAAAGGTTTTTGGTGCCAGCGAGGGGAAGGGAACCGACCCAAGTGTCTGGGCAAGAGCAAAGGCAGGAAGTACCAGGACATGCACCCTAAGGTACGTCCCTTCTGAAACCTCCCCCTGTGAAATATCCCCCCAAATTCCCCCTGAAACAGCCTGTCTCTTCCTAGCCCCGCCCCCAATATGCATGTTCCTAATATAACAAATATGACGTCATTGAAATAAACTGTTATGATCTTTTATATAAATAATAGTCATTTCTAGAAGCTTTGGTTGTTAGAGGATGAAGATGCTCTATAATGTGTGTGTGTGTGTGTGTGTGTGTGTGTGTGTGTGTGTGTGTGTGTGTGTGTGTGTGTGTGTGTGTGTGTGTGTGTGTGTGTGTGTGTGCACAGTCACGTGCCTTCCTGTCAGAGTTTTACCGTGAGCACAACATGGAGCTGTTGCATTTGATGAATCGACTGGGACAGCCACCGCCCTCCTGGCTGCGAAAAGAACTGCAGCTGCGGAGCTGAGGATGTCTCACACACACACACACACACACACACACACACACACACACACACACACACACACACACACACACACACACACACACACACACACACACACACACACACACACACACACACACACATGCAGAGCTTCAAGGACTTGGTGTGTTCACTGCTGCTGGAGGAAATCAAACTACATCACAACGTCTTTGTTTCAGGGAGAGAGAGAGAGAGAGAGAGCGAGAGAGAGAAAATGCACCCATCACAGACTGCACATGAGGAGTGTGTGACTGGAAACTGAACTAACACGTTTCACAGACTCGCTCCACAGGAATGATTGTAAATCTGTTTAATTTACTGGTGACAAACAAGAAGTAGCAAGCACACACACAAATACGGTGACAGTCAAACACACACATATGGTGACACACGCAAACACACACAAAGGCGATGACACACACACACACACACAGGTTGCAGCTGCATCACACTGAATAAACTTTTCATTTTGGACTTTAAATGTTTGAATTATGATGGTGTAATAAACGTTTTGGCTGGTCTCATAACTTTATTCCATCGTGTAATGAGTTGCTTCAGTGTTTAATAATAGAAGTGTAATAAGTTACTTTGACATTCAGTAAGTTACTTTATAGTTTATCCTGAAGCTGGGTCATAATATGAATCATAATGACACAACACTAACCAATTAGTAAACTGTGTGCATGTGAATGATGGAGGGCGACAGACAATGTGAATTGGGGGTGGGAGAGCAGGCAGACAGGGTAAAGACAGAGCTGTGATTGTCTGGGAGTCCTACCGGGGGGGGGGGGGGGGGGGAATAGGTGGCCCTGCTCACAGCCAAAGCGCTGCCCTTCTCCGTATTTCATGGACTTTAGATTGTGCTCATGGGCAACCTGGCACCCAGTGGATGCTGGCAGCGGGCTGCCAACCAGGCCTGGAAATCTTTCTATGTTTCCAACAACAGGTCGACTGTGGGAGGGTCCTTATCACGAAGTACCCAAGTACAACTCTGCCATACTTTGTACTTCAGTTCCTGCAAAGACATGGAGGTGCAGGGAAAGTCTACACTTTTTCACACCTGCAGTAAGTTTCTCTTGGCTTGCACCTCAGGACAAAAAGACGAGGCATTATGGTGGTCTATTTGTTTCACAGATGGCACCGATCACCGGCCCACACACAGATTTGTGTAAAGAGCTCAATAACTGGATCACCAGAGGATTTGAGTTATTCTGATTTGTTTCCTTTACTAAAGCCCCGTTTCCACCGCACAAAAGTGCGGGGACAGAACGGAGCGGTACGGCAAAGCGAAGCTGGAGCTCGGCTCCGGTACCCGTTTCCACTGCAGAGAGGAGCTTTAAAAGTGGGCGGGGCTTAAGAGCTCCGCAGATATGTGACGTTACAACAGTCGTCTCAGCTTGGCTGCAGATCTAGCTCTTATGAATCCTCTGTTGTTTACATCCTCCACTTTCCACTTGTTTAGTTAACTGTTATTTTTTGCAGCCGCAACTTCAGTGTTTGTTCTGAGAGAGTGAACGCTCCGGCGACATGCCCTGCACCCGAGTGCGCCCCGGCTGGCGACACGGGAGCCTTGAGCTTTCTGCTCAAACGCAGGAGCAGCCACTCCACTCCGGCGCTGATCGCGCTCCTGCAGCTCCGCGCCGGAACACGGAGGCTCCGAGCGCCGAGCTTCTCTGCATCGAGTCCACGGTCCGTCCCCGCCATGTAGCAGCACTGACCGCGGTTGAACAGAACACTGACCGCCTCTGCCTCACTTTTGAACAGAAACCACAGACCCACAGAGCGCCACGGGTCTGTGGTTTCTGTTCAAAAGCGAGGCAGAGGCGGTCAGCGTTCTGATGGACCGTGGACGCGATGCAGAGAAGCTCGGAGCCTCCATGTTATGGAGCGCGATCAGCGCCGGAGTGGAGTGGCTGCTCCTGTGTTTGAGCAGAAAGCTCAATGCTCCACGCCACAGCGCGCGCTATGCTGCAAACAGAAAACTCCAACACGATGCAAAGTCCCTCCCCCCGGTCTCCCCCTGACTCAAGTCACTCTTTCACAACAAACACTAAAGTTGAGCAGCAAAGAAAAGAAAATGAAAATAAAAACAACCAGAGCACAGCTGACCACACTGACAGCAGAGGATTCATCCAGCCGGCACATTAACATATTGAGGGCGTGTCGTAAATCACTGACCAATCAGCAGACAGCAGCTCAAACTCAGACCTGTTCCATGGTCCTGGTACCCCAACGGAAGGGAAGCGGAAAAGCGGTCGCCTTTGGAGCGGTTGTTTCTGCATTCCTGTGGTGGAAACATGGACTAAACCGGTCTAGCCCCGCACTTTTTGTGCGGTGGAAACGGGGCTTTTGTGAAGCTTTATGGGACAAAATGAGTTCCTGACAAATGACCAGTCAACATTTTTCACAAATGATCTACAATTGCCTGCTCTTCAAAACAAATTGCTACGTTTGCTGTGACCGGAGTGATGAATCCAGTAAGAAGTGTGGGGTGGTGCTCGGTATTTACGTGTACCAGCAGTAGGACCATGGACAAGCATTGTTCCTCTGACTTGCAGGACATGTCTGTTGAATGTTGGCCTGTGTTCTGCTGAGAGCATTAACAGTAGTAATGGTCATGATTGTCTGTATTCCATCCAATATCAAAGCCAAATTTATGATCAATATCACAGTATGTAGGACATGCCGTTTCTCTCCGGCCTGTGGTGCAGTACAGTAAACATAAAAATAAATAATTAAATACAGGAAAATAAAAACAGTGAACGGAAGGACAGAAAAACAGGTCCCTGAATTAATCCCCATCTTAAAAAAGGGGGATGGTGAGTATTTGGGCAGGCTGTGTGTTTGTGTATGTGTGTGTCACGATCCAGCTTTCTTGTGTGAGAGGGGCAGAGCAGGGAGGGGGTTGAGTGTCCTGAGCCTGGTGGGTGAAGCTGTCCCTCAGTTGGCTGCTCTTGGCTTGGAGACTCTGCAGTCTCCTCCCCGATGGCAGCAGGCTGAACAGGCTGTCACAGGTGGGTGGGATCACCTGCGATGCCGAGGTCTTTGTGCTTGAGGCGGGTGACCTCGGTGTCCTGGAAGGCGGAGAGAGAGGCACCGATGATCTTCTAGGCTGCTGGCGATGCACTGGAGGGTTCTGTAGCAGGATGTGGTGCAGGCGCCGTGCCACACTGACGCAGCTGGTCATGAGTGACTCCATGGTGCCTCTGTAGAAGGTGCATATGCTGGGGGGGCAGGGGTCTCATTCCCCTCAGCCTGCGGAGGAAGTCGAGGCGCCGGTGAGCTTTCTTGGCCAGGGATGTGGTGTTGACGGTCCAGGAGAGGTCCTCTGTGGTGTGAACACCCAGGAACTTGGTGCTGCTCACCCGCTCCACAGCAGCACTGTTGATGGACACCCTCCTGAAGTCCACAGCCATCACCTTCATCTCCCCCATGTTCAGGAAGAGATTGTTGTGGCTGCACCACATAACGGGGCAGCTCACCTCAGTCCTGTAATTTATCTCATTAGCGTTGCTGATGAGACCCACCACGGTCGGGTCGTCCGCAAACTTGATGAAGAAGTTGTAGCTGTGCGACGGTGTGCAGTCATGGGGCAGCAGGGGGAAGAGAAGGTGGCTCAGCTCACATCCTTGGGGTCAGAGTGATGGTGCTTGATGTGCTGCTGCCGACCTGTACTGCTTGTGGTCTCCCAGTCAGGAAGTCCAGTAGCCAGTTGCACCGTGTCATGTTCAGACCCAGCCGGTCCAGTTTGGCGATCAGCTGTTGGGGGATGTTTGTGTTGAATGCTGAACTCGTCAATGAACAACATTCAAATATCCAAACGTGTTAAAGTCATGTGAAAGGTGGTGGCGATGGCATCATCAGTTGACTGTTTGACCAATTTGCGAACTGGAAAGGGTCTGGGGGGTCTTGATGTTTTTCATAACTCGCCGTACGAACCATTTCATAAGGATGGGTGCGAGTACAACCGGACGGGTGTTCACAGGAGAAGACTCACTGCAAGACTCTCTGCAAGACTGCTTTTGCAGGCTTTTTGTTGAAAGTTTGTGGATTTGAAGGTGTGAAATCCTGAGAGCTTCAACCAATCAGTGACTGGCTGAGTGCATGGGGGAAGTGTCTTTTGAGCAGAAAGCGGGGGATGATTTGCTGTGGAAAAATATCCCCCCCCCCCCCACTGGGTGTGATGGTCAATCACATCCCTGGGTCAGAATTCATTTGTCATGACTGTATCATGACAAATGAAAATTGTCTTTCCCTAGAAATGAACAAACGTTCTGTGGTCTTGTGAGATCCCAACACCAGTCTGTGGTGTCAAAACAGTCTTGGAGTGCCTCTGAAGAGCCTTCAGGCCACACTCGTATCTGCTTGTGAACTGGTTTGGTGACATTAACCTGTGGTCTGTATGACGTGATCCGAGGCACTGAGGTGGGGGATGGGAAGGGCCTCGTAAGCTCTTCTTCGGGTGGTGAAAACCTGGTGCAGCATATTGTTTCCCCATGTAGAAAAGTTTATGCAGTTCTGGAAACACAGTCTTAGTGTTTGCATGGTTGAAATCACCAAGATGAAAAAAGCCTCTGGTTTGGCAGTCTGCTGCTCACTGCTGTGCAGATTCAGTTCATGGAGTTCAGTTTATGTCACTCTTACTCTTGCTGTTCTTCCAACACTATTCTAACATGACGCACACTTACAGAGCCCTACATCTGTCCCCCTTGGCCAATCAGACCATCTCTCCCTGCAGAAACACAGAATAACCGGCCAGGTCCGCACACTCCTCTAAGCCTACGATGCTTTCTTCAGTTCAGATGTTAGAGTTTGGTACAGGAACAGTGCTGCTCGAGCTGATCCCAAAAGAGGAATTAAAGAAGCCAAAGCAGACTGCCAGATGTTTGAGTTCCACCTTTCAGCAACGGTCACAACGCACCCTGCGTGTTTCTAGGCTGTACGTTTTTTGAGGAGGCCACGGCCGCCGTGTTTGTCTGAAAACGTTGGGAGGGAGTGGCAAGAGCGGGGAGGGAGTATGTCAGTGCAAGGTGTAAGTATGTGGCCCACATGCCACGGCCGGCCGCGAGCGGTTGCTGCATCATACGTTGCACCAGTGAGTTATAAGATCAACAGAAGATCTCTGTGCAATTGTCACATTATCCTATGGAGGCCGTACTTATTCTTATACTGTCCTTACTCACTCGCATGTTGTAAGTATGTGCAAGTGCGATGAACATGAGTTTTTCCAGATAGAGGATTCCCAAATAGAAAACTTATTATAATCGGTGAATTATTTGTAACATTTCAGTGACCAAGGAAAAATAGTGATGTATTTATTACACACACACAGACAGATAGTTTAAAAGCGTAGAGGGGTAAGTGAAAAAAAAAGCAGTCCTTACATTTCCAAATTAAATGCAACATCGTCCAGAGTTTTTAGAGTGTTTTTAGAGTACAGTACGCAAATCCGTACTGTACTGACCTCCTAGGATCCCACAATTCCGGCTACATTTTTGCAGGTAGACAGCCTGCACTCGCAAGTACGGAGGGTTGTGACCGTCACTTTACAGAAAGAAAGGCATGGCAAAGGCTTCAGAATGTCAGTGACGACAGAGGCAGCATGACAACGGTGTGTGTCATTGGCAGAGGAGCTTAATGGTTCCTTTGCTTGTTTTGAGTCACCACAGACACACTTGCATGCTCTGGCCCAACATCCACCAGGTTCCAGCATCCCTCCAGTCACTGTTGAAGAACATGAAATAAGGCAGGTGCTCTTTGCAGCAAACCCTCAGAAGGCTTCTGGTCCACATGGACTAATAAGCTGCTCAGAGCATGTGCCCACCAGTTCAAGCAGTCATACACTCCTGCCTACAATCTGCCATCCTCACGCCTGTAATCGTGGAGAGACTATTTTGACAGCACATGGTCAACTTGCCTCCACCTTCGACCCCAACCAATTTGCATGCCATGCGAACAAATCCAAAGAAGATGTCATAGTCATAGCTCTCCACTCTGTGCTGAGCCACTTGGAATAACATGATATCAAGACATTTTTGTGGACATTCTAACCAGCAAGCTGGTCAACCTGGACCTCACTCCTCTCACATGTATCTGGAAAAGGGATTTTCTGAACAACCAGTACCAAAATGTGAGACTCTGTCCCCATCTCTCCTCCACCTGCAGACTAAGCACTGGCATCCCTCAAGGCTGTGTGGTGAGTCCTCTCCTGTTCTGTCTCAACACCTACAACTGCAGTCCAGCCCACAGATATCATTGTCAAATATATATACACATCATAAGTATATATACACATCACTAACGGCTCCAGTACACACAAATTCCACTAGGCCTGACTAGTTCAGGCTGCATAGAGGAACACGCCAGGGATGCTGCCTCTCACCATTCTTATTGGATCTAGCGATTGAACCGCTGGCCACATCCTTGTGAATGAACCAAGGAATTGCTCCTATCAGTAGAAATGTAATGGTGTATAAGGTCTTGCTATATGCAAATTATCCTTTAATATATATATATATATATGTGTGTGTATAATATCCAGTGAAATCAATCCCCAAACTCATAAACACTATAAAAATGTGGACAACGATCTGGTTATAGTCTTAATCTTTCTAAAAGTTTGGTTTTCCCCATGAATGAATTAACAAAGTCAACCGATTTTGGCAACTTTCCATTGAAATTAGAACAAAAATCTTTCACATCCTTGGGCAGAAATGTTACACATGTATATAAGGACCTCTAGGATTATAACTTTAAACCCCTGATGGAACCGACGAAACAGGATCAGCCCTCCCCGTCTCGCTTGTAGTGAAAATGACAGAGCTGCCACCATTCTGAGGGGTTCCAGTCCTGCTAACCAAGGCCTGGTTCAGGTGGTTCCTGTCCTGCTAACCAAGGCCTGGTTCAGGTGGTTCCTGTCCTGCTAACCAAGGCCTGGTTCAGGAGGTTCCAGTCCTGTTAACCAAGGCCTGGTTCAGGAGGTTCCAGTCCTGCTAACCAAGGCCTGGTTCAGGTGGTTCCAGTCCTGCTAACCAAGGCCTGGTTCAGGAGGTTCCAGTCCTGCTAACCAAGGCCTGGTTCAGGTGGTTCCAGTCCTGCTAACCAAGGCCTGGTTCAGGTGGTTCCTGTCCTGCTAACCAAGGCCTGGTTCAGGTGGTTCCTGTCCTGCTAACCAAGGCCTGGTTCAGGAGGTTCCAGTCCTGTTAACCAAGGCCTGGTTCAGGAGGTTCCAGTCCTGCTAACCAAGGCCTGGTTCAGGTGGTTCCAGTCCTGCTAACCAAGGCCTGGTTCAGGTGGTTCCTGTCCTGCTAACCAAGGCCTGGTTCAGGAGGTTCCTGTCCTGCTAACCAAGGCCTGGTTCAGGTGGTTCCTGTCCTGTTAACCAAGGCCTGGTTCAGGAGGTTCCTGTCCTGTTAACCAAGGCCTGGTTCAGGAGGTTCCTGTCCTGCTAACCAAGGCCTGGTTCAGGTGGTTCCAGTCCTGTTAACCAAGGCCTGGTTCAGGAGGTTCCAGTCCTGTTAACCAAGGCCTGGTTCAGGAGGTTCCAGTCCTGCTAACCAAGGCCTGGTTCAGGTGGTTCCAGTCCTGTTAACCAAGGCCTGGTTCAGGAGGTTCCAGTCCTGCTAACCAAGGCCTGGTTCAGGTGGTTCCAGTCCTGCTAACCAAGGCCTGGTTCAGGAGGTTCCAGTCCTGCTAACCAAGGCCTGGTTCAGGAGGTTCCAGTCCTGCTAACCAAGGCCTGGTTCAGGAGGTTCCAGTCCTGCTAACCAAGGCCTGGTTCAGGTGGTTCCAGTCCTGCTAACCAAGGCCTGGTTCAGGTGGTTCCAGTCCTGCTAACCAAGGCCTGGTTCAGGAGGTTCCAGCCCTGCTAACCAAGGCCTGGTTCAGGAGGTTCCAGTCCTGCTAACCAAGGCCTGGTTCAGGAGGTTCCAGTCCTGTTAACCAAGGCCTGGTTCAGGAGGTTCCAGTCCTGTTAACCAAGGCCTGGTTCAGGAGGTTCCAGTCCTGCTAACCAAGGCCTGGTTCAGGTGGTTCCAGTCCTGCTAACCAAGGCCTGGTTCAGGTGGTTCCTGTCCTGCTAACCAAGGCCTGGTTCAGGTGGTTCCTGTCCTGCTAACCAAGGCCTGGTTCAGGAGGTTCCAGTCCTGTTAACCAAGGCCTGGTTCAGGAGGTTCCAGTCCTGCTAACCAAGGCCTGGTTCAGGTGGTTCCAGTCCTGCTAACCAAGGCCTGGTTCAGGTGGTTCCTGTCCTACTAACCAAGGCCTGGTTCAGGTGGTTCCTGTCCTGCTAACCAAGGCCTGGTTCAGGTGGTTCCAGTCCTGTTAACCAAGGCCTGGTTCAGGAGGTTCCTGTCCTGCTAACCAAGGCCTGGTTCAGGAGGTTCCAGTCCTGCTAACCAAGGCCTGGTTCAGGAGGTTCCTGTCCTGTTAACCAAGGCCTGGTTCAGGAGGTTCCAGTCCTGCTAACCAAGGCCTGGTTCAGGTGGTTCCAGTCCTGCTAACCAAGGCCTGGTTCAGGAGGTTCCTGTCCTGTTAACCAAGGCCTGGTTCAGGAGGTTCCAGTCCTGTTAACCAAGGCCTGGTTCAGGAGGTTCCTGTCCTGCTAACCAAGGCCTGGTTCAGGTGGTTCCTGTCCTGTTAACCAAGGCCTGGTTCAGGAGGTTCCAGTCCTGCTAACCAAGGCCTGGTTCAGGAGGTTCCAGTCCTGCTAACCAAGGCCTGGTTCAGGAGGTTCCTGTCCTGTTAACCAAGGCCTGGTTCAGGAGGTTCCTGTCCTGCTAACCAAGGCCTGGTTCAGGTGGTTCCTGTCCTGTTAACCAAGGCCTGGTTCAGGAGGTTCCAGTCCTGCTAACCAAGGCCTGGTTCAGGTGGTTCCTGTCCTGTTAACCAAGGCCTGGTTCAGGTGGTTCCTGTCCTGCTAACCAAGGCCTGGTTCAGGTGGTTCCTGTCCTGCTAACCAAGGCCTGGTTCAGGAGGTTCCTGTCCTGTTAACCAAGGCCTGGTTCAGGAGGTTCCAGTCCTGCTAACCAAGGCCTGGTTCAGGAGGTTCCAGTCCTGCTAACCAAGGCCTGGTTCAGGTGGTTCCAGTCCTGCTAACCAAGGCCTGGTTCAGGTGGTTCCTGTCCTGCTAACCAAGGCCTGGTTCAGGTGGTTCCTGTCCTGCTAACCAAGGCCTGGTTCAGGAGGTTCCTGTCCTGCTAACCAAGGCCTGGTTCAGGAGGTTCCTGTCCTGTTAACCAAGGCCTGGTTCAGGAGGTTCCTGTCCTGTTAACCAAGGCCTGGTTCAGGAGGTTCCTGTCCTGCTAACCAAGGCCTGGTTCAGGTGGTTCCTGTCCTGTTAACCAAGGCCTGGTTCAGGAGGTTCCTGTCCTGTTAACCAAGGCCTGGTTCAGGAGGTTCCAGTCCTGTTAACCAAGGCCTGGTTCAGGAGGTTCCAGTCCTGTTAACCAAGGCCTGGTTCAGGAGGTTCCAGTCCTGCTAACCAAGGCCTGGTTCAGGTGGTTCCAGTCCTGCTAACCAAGGCCTGGTTCAGGTGGTTCCTGTCCTGCTAACCAAGGCCTGGTTCAGGTGGTTCCTGTCCTGCTAACCAAGGCCTGGTTCAGGTGGTTCCTGTCCTGCTAACCAAGGCCTGGTTCAGGAGGTTCCTGTCCTGTTAACCAAGGCCTGGTTCAGGAGGTTCCAGTCCTGCTAACCAAGGCCTGGTTCAGGTGGTTCCAGTCCTGCTAACCAAGGCCTGGTTCAGGAGGTTCCTGTCCTGTTAACCAAGGCCTGGTTCAGGAGGTTCCAGTCCTGTTAACCAAGGCCTGGTTCAGGAGGTTCCAGTCCTGCTAACCAAGGCCTGGTTCAGGAGGTTCCTGTCCTGCTAACCAAGGCCTGGTTCAGGTGGTTCCTGTCCTGTTAACCAAGGCCTGGTTCAGGAGGTTCCAGTCCTGCTAACCAAGGCCTGGTTCAGGAGGTTCCAGTCCTGCTAACCAAGGCCTGGTTCAGGAGGTTCCAGTCCTGCTAACCAAGGCCTGGTTCAGGTGGTTCCAGTCCTGCTAACCAAGGCCTGGTTCAGGTGGTTCCAGTCCTGCTAACCAAGGCCTGGTTCAGGAGGTTCCAGTCCTGCTAACCAAGGCCTGGTTCAGGTGGTTCCTGTCCTGCTAACCAAGGCCTGGTTCAGGAGGTTCCAGTCCTGCTAACCAAGGCCTGGTTCAGGTGGTTACAGTCCTGCTAACCAAGGCCTGGTTCAGGAGGTTCCAGTCCTGTTAACCAAGGCCTGGTTCAGGTGGTTCCTGTCCTGCTAACCAAGGCCTGGTTCAGGAGGTTCCTGTCCTGCTAACCAAGGCCTGGTTCAGGAGGTTCCTGTCCTGCTAACCAAGGCCTGGTTCAGGAGGTTCCTGTCCTGTTAACCAAGGCCTGGTTCAGGAGGTTCCAGTCCTGCTAACCAAGGCCTGGTTCAGGAGGTTCCAGTCCTGCTAACCAAGGCCTGGTTCAGGTGGTTCTAGTCCTGCTAACCAAGGCCTGGTTCAGGAGGTTCCAGTCCTGCTAACCAAGGCCTGGTTCAGGAGGTTCCAGTCCTGCTAACCAAGGCCTGGTTCAGGAGGTTCCAGTCCTGCTAACCAAGGCCTGGTTCAGGAGGTTCTAGTCCTGTTAACCAAGGCCTGGTTCAGGTGGTTCTAGTCCTGCTAACCAAGGCCTGGTTCAGGAGGTTCAGACAGTAGACCGTCTTCATCCGGGGCACTTCCTCTCCACGAATGAAGAGACCCTCATTAGACCTGACTAAGAGTGAGGGGGGACTGGCCCTAGCCCATTTCCTGTTCTACCACTGGGCAACCAACAAAGAAAAACCAACCTAGTTACTGGACATCAAGGCCTGACAACGGAACCGGACCAACATGGGCTAGAGTGGAACTTCACCTCTCCAATGTCCATCCTGATTTTCTCGCTGCCTATCACTGTAAGTCTGAAACATCTGGGACCAGTTCTCAAGAATTCCCTTCAAATTTGGCGACAATGTAGAAAGTACTTCAGCGACTTAACAGAGGCAGTCTTCTCCCTCCGCTACAAAGCCACCTGCTGCCACCATCCCAGATGGGGTTGATCAGGGATTTGCCTCTGGAGTCACTACAGAAAGACAATCACATCCCGAGAAGTCATTTTTTCAGATTCCTACAGGTGCACAGTTTGGTCCATTCCCTCACTCACTACCAAACAACGTACTGAATGTTATTCTGGAACTTGACCCTGATGGAAGGAGGACGATATCCAAGATCTCCCGGGCATTCTGGGAAATTGATCACCGCCCTCTTGAAGCACCAGAGAGGAATGGGAAGAAGGTTGAGGCATTACAATCTCAGATGAATCCTGGCAAAATAACTTGGGACGTATACACACTTTAAACACGTATACACTCAATTGAAAGTGGTACACTGCTTTCACTATTCACATCTACACTGGCCAGTTTTGATCCTGACATCAGCCCAAGGTGTCCAAGATGCAGCCATGATCCGTCACATGAGGTCACATGCTTTAGAAATGTAAGTCTTTGAACAACTTTTGGAAAAAGACTTTCAAGGCCATTTCCTTTATACGTGCGGTCACAGTACATCCCAATCTGTTTGGATCAACACCCAACTGGAGAAATGAAGATATAGCCATAGCAAACAAAAACACAAATTCATTCAAACAGACACTCCCTTTATAGAATGTATTGAGAATGTACTGCTCACTTATTAACACCAATAACACAATTACATCACATGGAGGACCAGCTGGATTTGGTTTATAGGAAACCGTCATTCTGTCTTTGCCTTTTAAATTGTGGTGTGTAATGCCTCAACAAACCTGTATTTGGGTACATCCAAGCAGTGTGACCTTGAACATACAGATATACAAACTTGATTTGAGTGTAAATTACTTTCCTTTTTTTGTTGTTGTTGTTTTTCTTTATTTTTCCTTTGGCCTTGAGGTGTGAGTGGGTGGGTTTGTCCTCGTTACCTTGTTCTGTGTGCAAATGAAGAGCAATAAAGTTCTTCTTTTCAAAGAAAAAGCAAGAGGCCATGACCCACATCAGGGGTCCTGAATAAGCAGAGCCACCTGTCCAGCCGGCACCGGCCCACTAGCTGCACATCAACATGGAATAAGTGAGGAACAATGCACTGCAAGGAAAAGGTCTTTCAATCCTCATCCCACACCGTAGTCGGAGCACGACTCTGCCTTACGTCAAGACTCTGCTCGGAGGTCCACACATCCACCTCAGGGTTCTCTTATGCTGGGGCGCCGTTCTTTTTGTTGTTGTTCTTTTGACTGCATCCGCTCAGTTTGAAGGTGGTGTCACACTGACGATTGATGAAATTCACCAGTTTGGAATAATTGTGGCTGTTTGACAATTTCTCACTGGTTGATTAACTTTGTCACATTAAAATGTGAAGCAGCTCTAAGATAAACAGTATGAAGGAAGTATTAGAATTATACAATATATAATTTGGTTCAGAGCTCGGAGTCACTGAAATCACAACCTTTTGAAAACAGATCTCAAAGTGGAACTTTTTGACAAAATAGTCTGACTCCATGTCTGGCAGAAAAGACAACTTTTTGAAAATGCTCCCAAGGTTGAACTTTTCAACAAAGCCACAACTATGTCTCCCTGGTAAAGGGCGAAAATCTCCAGAGGTGGAACATTTTGAAATGGCCATAATTCATTCTCTTTGGAAATGGGCAAAATTCTGAAAACACATGTGCACCAATCAACTTGTAGTTCTGCACATGCTCAGTAGAGCCAATCAAAACAAAGTTTAAGCCACAGTGTTATGGCGCCCAGCCCATATTCTCCTGGGACTTCATACTTTTATTTTAACAGTAACATTAATAACAATCCAACTTGGTAGTTTTATTTTGACAGTCACATTAATAACAATCCAACTTCATGGTGTGTCCACTAGAATGTTGTCCCATTGTTAATGTTTAATCATTTCTGCCATTTCTGTGGAAATGGACAATTTTTTGAAATGAAAACACAAAAATGATACCAAATTACCAGATTATTCTTGTTAATCCAAGTTGCATTACCATTCCAAACAATTAAAAGGAAATAATTATGGTCTGGGTATTTAGTTAGTTTTTTCTCTCTAATTCATTTATGATTATATTTAACTGTAATTTTTCCCTTTTCTATCTTAAATTTTAATATTTTCAATGATTATACATTATTTTATACTAATGATTCAAGAAATATATCACAGATTATAGAGAACAGAAGACTATAAATGACTTGGGCAACAGCAATCATACATACATACATACATACATGCATGCATGCATACATACATACCAAAAACTATATATAGATTTATGTATGAACGAATAATCAAAACTTTTACAACTCATTCTTTCATTGTTATTCAAATTAAAGCAGTTCAAGTTTGAGTACATAAATAAATCAAGTCACTTTATGATGTTATACGATTATTATAATAATATAATATTACCATATTAGGGGAAACATTATTGTCAGCTCCATAATGTAACATCCAAAGTGTATTGATTTTTATTGAGGTCACCGGGCAGGCTACAAGCTCATTTGTATCATATTTTACACATTCTGGTTTATATTTAGCAATAAATGCTGAAACCTTGTAAGAAGGTGGTCAAAATAAATTCTTTAAAATGATGAAAAAGTCTTTTTTTTTTAAATCAAACTAAGTGTTGTAATATGGAGGACAGCAGGACCACTATGATAGGGAAGCAGCACTTCTTTCTTTTTTTAAGTGGTAGGAATGGACATACAAACTCCTACAAAAATGTATACTCGCAACCAAAACAAGATCATTTCTATGAAATAGAAGCATTTCTAGAACTTTTCCCACTTGTTCTGTTCGGTAGTTTTGGCTAGCAATGTGATGTGATTGAGAGCCGTCCAGTGTCTGAACAGTTTTTGCTCTTGCAACAGGAGACTTAAGGCCAATTCATACTCCATAAGAACAAGACAAAAGTTGTACAATGTGGAGTCCTGCTGACCAAAATGATGTCATTTCCTTCAGCGAGCTTCTTCTGGCGAACAAATGAGTTTGGGCAGTGCCAGCCCTCCTGACAACTGCCCAAACACTGCTGAAACGTTGGCCCTGACGTGTGCTGTGCACGTGTGTTCCAGCTCGCTAATCACCATCAGTCATATTTTAATCACATGTAGCTCGTAATATCGCTACTGTCTGAACGGCACAGCTTTGTGTCGGAGTGTAGGCTAACGTGATGCACCTGAACGCATCACCCAAAGCGCTCAGCTCCTGCAGTTAAAACTGGACAAACATTACAATCTTGGACAAAAACTCTCTTTTATTACTGAAACAGTTCAGAGAAATGCATTTCTGAAAACATTGGAGGTGAGAAATAAACTGCAGTTGAAAAGTTAAAGCCACACTTCACAGAAGTGTGGCTGCTGTGAGGGGGCGTGGCCTGAATGTTCCGCAGCTTGTTCTCGTTAGTATGAACAGTCCTGTAGAAAAGCGTTTTTTCGGTAGCTGGCTAACATCATTGCCCAATTTTCTTCTTGTTCTTATGGGTTCAAAAAGGGAGTCTGCAGGTGCCTTAAGAGTCTCGCCCTGTTCCTGCCTTTATGAGAGGTTGGCATGGCTGCCGTAGACGAATGCTGATGAAAGAGAGAGTGAGAAGATTGAGGGGACAGAGAGAGAGAGAGTGGGGGTAGGGGGATGGGTGGGGGACAACATACAATAAGCTTGTTAGTGCTACATATATTATTTACAGTTATAACACTGATCCAAATATTTTCTAACTGTTGTGAGATTAAACCAGCCTGAGCAGCTCTATCTAGACAGTAACATGATTTTCTAGATTAAACCAGCCTGAGCAGCGCTATCTAGACAGTAACATGATTTTCTAGATTAAACCAGCCTGAGCAGCGCTATCTAGACAGTAACATGATTTTCTAGATTAAACCAGCCTGAGCAGCTCTATCTAGACAGTAACATGATTTTCTAGATAAAACCAGACTGAGCAGCTCAATCTAGACAGTAACATGATTTTCTAGATTAAACTAGCCTGAGCAGCTCTATCTAGACAGTAACATGATTTTCTAGATTAAACCAGCCTGAGCAGCTCTATCTAGACAGTAACATGATTTTCTAGATAAAACCAGCCTGAGCAGCTCAATCTAGACAGTAACATGATTTTCTAGATTAAACTAGCCTGAGCAGCTCTATCTAGACAGCAACATGATTTTCTAGATTAAACCAGCCTGAGCAGCTCTATCTAGACAGTAACATGATTTTCTAGATTAAACCAGCCTGAGCAGCTCTATCTAGACAGTAACATGATTTTCTAGATTAAACCAGCCTGAGCAGCTCTATCTAGACAGTAACATGATTTTCTAGATTAAACCAGCCTGAGCAGCGCTATCTAGACAGTAACATGATTTTCTAGATTAAACCAGCCTGAGCAGCTCTATCTAGACAGTAACATGATTTTCTAGATTAAACCAGCCTGAGCAGCGCTATCTAGACAGTAACATGATTTTCTAGATTAAACCAGCCTCAGCAGCTCTATCTAGACAGTAACATGATTTTCTAGCAGGAATATAAATTAACAAAGACGCAACAACAAAATAACATGATTTTGATAATTGAAAGAACAACAGCAGAAAACAAGAAGCATCAGCAGCAAATCTCATTGATGAGGAGTGGAAATGTGTGTGTGTGTGTGTGTGTGTGTGTGTGTGTGTGTGTGTGTGTGTGTGTGTGTGTGTGTGTGTGTGTGTGTGTGTGTGTGTGTGTGTGTGTGTGTGCAAACACAAATGTCTCAAATTGCAATTCATTGATGGAGAAACAAATTCCTTGTCATAGTCTGTGGACCCCTTGAAATAGCCTTGGCCACCCCAAGGATAAAAGTCAAGCTCCGCCACTGGCAGTAGCTCATGTTTTTTGGGCAGATATGTACAAAATATTAATAAAATTAATTAACATTTTGTAAAATGAAGGGCTCAAAATGGAAATGACGTTTTTTTTTTTTTTTTGCTCGTCAGAAAATTTGTGCAACTTCTTTTCGGGCACACACGCATGTATATATAGATATATTGACTGATTTGCTGGATGAGAGAGAACATTTAATTAATTTCCAAACCTGTATAAATTAAATTGTTGCCTGTCAGAATACAATATTCAAATGGGTTTCTAGTATTGCCACAACTTGAAGGAAGTAATTTCAAGGCAAATGGACGTCACCACGTTAGAGAACGACTTTGAATGAGAAGCACCAGATCAGCCTCACTGTGCCCCCTGCTGGCCGCGATCCGTCACTACCTGTCAGATACTGTTACACCCTCTTGGAAAATGACACCATCATTTGTTAAAGATTTTGCTGATGACTATATGAAATATAAGATAAAGAAAATATAAGATTTAAAAAAAGAAATATATATGAAAAGAAAAAAAATATACCTGGAAAAAAGAAAGAAACATACCTGAAAAAAGAATGAAATATACCTAAAAAAAAAGAAATATTACGCACAATTATTGAGGCTAATAACCCTATATATACCCCTATATATATATATATATATATATGAATATTTTGGTTCCTACCTTTTCATTCTATGATAATAGTTTTCTAAATGATATTGCATTATAAGCAAGATTTATCAAAATGTTGAACAGAAATTCCATGAAAATGTTCAGCTGGCAGAGGTTTTGCTGTACAATTGTACGCATCATGTACACTTACTGCCGCAGCTCGGATTTATTCACCATATAACATGCCAAAACATAACTTCAGGTTGCACTTTGATGAGCAGATGCAGTATTTTGAACGTGAAACTCACCTATATTTTCGAAAATCCCAAACTTTGGAAGTAGGGGGCGCATTTTCATAAAGTAAACACCGGGAGATTCGGTATCGAGTGGCGAATCAAAAATGGCGGAAAGTGATGAAGATAATGCAGAGCTATCCGCTGCAGCCGCATTTTCGTAGACCGAATCGAGCGCAGCTTTCAAAAAATGATGACGTCATCATGACATTGGGAAATGACACGACGTTACGCAAAGATTTCCAAGTGCCTAGTTTTATGGTTTATTACCAAATGCCAGTATTGCTATTGAAAACTGTGTTGGCTACAGGACAGACATTTGAGGTTGAAGGCTATCACTGCATCATGTGCTTAGTTAATCAAATATTAAGCATTGTGAGTTGGTTAAAAACAGTTTTTATTGGTTCATTGTTAGAAATATACTGTACAAGTGAAAATCTTCTGTATAGGAACAGTTTTAAAGAGTAATTCATTGATAAATGAATGATTTAAAGGTATACATAAGATACAGACAGTAAAACGCATGGTTTAAAGGACAAGGTATACAAGTTAACTATTTTCTGTTATCATGTGGAATTGAAATGTAAGTTGATTGTGACTAAGCTTTATTAGCTATGGCCACCTGGACTTTTGGACTCTTTAACGCCATTTAGCATGTTATTATCTGGATTACTGTTGTTGATGTACATTGTTGAGAGGAAGAAAACATTCTCTTTTGTGAAGTAAACAACTTCAACGCGTGTTCTCTCTGTTTTCTTTGTCACAGAGACAAGCTGGTTTTTTCACACATTCACAAGTATGCCCTCCGAACCCCAGAGGAGCAACATTATTTCAAAACATACTTCTAGACCACATCACATTGGAGAGAATGCCTGCACCATGTAGCCCTGTGAGGGGGCAGTGACTCCGCGCTGTGGGTGGGCGGTGGCTTTGCCCAAAGGCTCTTGGGTCCGTCACTGGCTGGGGCATTGTGGCTTGGGTGGTTGGTGGCTCTGTGTGTGTGTGTGTGTGTGAGTGTGTGTGTGTGTGTGTGTGTGTGTGTGCATGCGTGCATGTGTGTTTTCTGTTACTACAGTAAAATATAAGTGGATATATCTCTTTGAAGGCTGCGCACTGAATACGGAAATAGTATAGTAAGGGATAGTAATAGAGCTTGAAATAATATTATTCATACTGTAAATAACGTCCACTCATTCAGTCTGGTAACTCTGTAATGAAAAGAGAGATACTGACATGCTACAAATTATCCTAGAATATGTTTAATTGTGACATAATGTCATATGTATATGTATGTATACATATGTAGTGTTGCAATCCCCCCCCCTGGTGGCCAAGGTGGGAAGAGCCTATGGTGATGTGACGTGTGAGCGCGGTGTGTTGTGGGTGGTCTGCAGGAGGTAAACAGAGAGCAGCGTGGTTGTGCCGGGAGAGAGAAACACAATACTTGTTAGTTTGGCTATAATATTATACCGTGTTGAGACGGGAATAAAAGCTGAGTTCGTCTATTGAGTCGCCGCCTCGCTGACTGGTTCTTCAGCGTGTTGACCCGGACCACTGGACGAAGGACCACTACGAGCCCAGGAATATTGGCGCGCTCCCAACTACGGTTCGGAGCGGGAAGCCAGGAAGGTAGCAGTATGTTGGGCCACTCAACCTCACGGAAGGGGGGAGGGGGGACCACGTTTTGAGAACAAAGGACCACATGCCTACAACTGGAAAAGTTCGCCATTGGTCATGTGACCCCCCGGGACTCCCCCCCCTTCAAGGTGCAACACTGGAGACCAACAGCAGGGGAGCCTGAGAGCTCCCCCTCACCAGCTGGAATGTCTGGGGCGGGCCCTCCGTCAGGATTGGTCCACATGACCCAGAGCGCAGCGGGAACCCAAAACCAAGCAAAAGGTAGAAAAAACACCCGCGAAGGTAACTTCTTTCTCTCCAATGTTGAAACCTGCGTAAAGACGGACGCATCCTTTTCGCACGGAGACGAAGTGCCACGTGTACCGCTGACCGGGCCCGGAGTTCCTGCATCTCGCTGGTCGAGCCGAGAACCATCCGTGGAATCACTTTTGTTTTTCCTTTTTTTTTCCCTTCATTGGATCCCGAGTGCATGCTGCAACCGCGCACCCCCTGCATGCTGACCTGAAACCCCGCTTCTTCTCCCCTCCTCATAAGAAGCGCTGATCACTCTCCGATCATCCTGTGGACTTTCCCCCCCGTCTACAAACAGTTCAGGTTATTTTTCTGGGACGCCAGAAAACCCGCCCGCGGCCGTAAAATCAATGGATTTCCCCGGCCACGGACTCACGTTCACCCTCGTCCAACCAAGTCAGGCTTAGAGTCTGGGCAGGCAATTAGAAGAACGTGATTTTAATATTGCTGTGTGTTTTATTATTGTGTTGAACTCAGGGACGCCGATCCCCGTAGTTTCAACCAATCTGTGTCTGCACCTCCGCACTGTGCAGCTCTCTCTCTCTCTCTCTCTCTCTCTCTCTCTCTCTCTCTCTCCCTCTCTCCCTCTCTCTCTCTCTCTCTCTCTCTCTCTCTCTCTCCCTCTCTCTCTCTCGGCTTGCCCCTCTGCTCCTGGGATCTGATTTTTGCCTCCCGCACAATTTTGGATCCTGTGCACAGGCGGCGAGAGTGTGCAGTTTAGACAACCCTGTCCACTGCCCTTCTCCCTCCCTTTTTCTCTCTTCTCTCCTCTCCACTAACCGCTGCGCAAACTCAGCAACAGCTGTTCCCGTGCGCTGCTCCACCCGCACCTGAGACCGTGTGTAGTTCACTGCCGCTGGGAATTCTCGCCCATCGAGCCCCCAGGCGCGCTCCAAGCAGGCTCACGAGCCGTGCACGAGCACAGTGACGTCACGCCGTCCAGAGAGAGCGCACGGAGCGCCTCTGGTGGCCGCGTGGGTGATTGCAATCTCTCGAGAGGTCGCCACTCGGCGGACACATCGAGTCATTGCATTCTCCCTACGTGCGCCACCGCGCCCCTAGTGGCCACCTCCGTGCTTGCAACCTCTCGTCACGCCGCCATCCGGTGGTCGTATCGAGCCATTGCATCCACTCTGTGCGCCGCCGTACGCCCCTAGTGGCCACGTGGGTCATCACACCAGACCACTTAAGTTTGCCTCCCCCTGGTGGACATCGGTGGTCTTTACACTCACTCACCACTCGTCTTCACCCACCCGCACTCGCTCACACACACACACACACACACACACACACACACACACACACACACACACACACACACACACACACACACACACACACACGCACACACACACACACACATTGTTGGCTTTTGTTTTGTTTCACTCGTTTTGTGCTGTTTTGTGATTCTGCTTGTTGTTTATTGATTAGATGTGATTCGTAGATTGATGATTTTTCTTCACTCAGTTAACCTGATAACAACTTGAATGGTTTCTAAAGCTGTTGATCATTGATTTTGTGGCAGATAATTATTCTTTATTAATTGATAAATGAACGATTTATTCTATTAATAACTAGGATTGTTCTTTAATTGTTCTTTACAGTGGTTTTCGTGCATCCAAATGTTGATTATCTGGTATTATTAACGGACTATCTCACAAGCTTATTCAGTAAATAATCCTAACTGCCTCAAACCCATTTTCAACTGTTTAGTGCATTCAAGTAACTCTTTGTCTTAATTGATAAACCCATAGCGTTATTTAATTAAGACCAACTTCCATAATCCATTGTTTTGGTGGTTTACCGCCTGTGATCAGCAATCACTCCGTACACATTTGGTCAACTCCGTACACGCCAATATGTATGTAGTTGGCTTTTACGGAGTTGTCCATGAATCGCCTTGTTGATCACGTGACCAAGACTGGGACCGCTGATTGATGTGGCGTCTTGAAACGTCATCAATTAAGCACGTGAGTCTCTTTATTTTGTAAACAAAACACACGTGGCTTTATTTTAAAAAATATTTCATTATTTTAAGGTCAGTTTTCTTTTCAGGATGATATGGCGACTGCTGCCCAATTCCATCCAGACCTTTGGAGAAGAACTAGATAATGACAAATTCCCGAATACGGCTACGCCTCCCCAGATCAAGAACGGTCTCGTTTATTTCCTTGACTCGAACACACCCAAGAAGCAATTCATCAGTCGTCTAATTGGCATTGCTTCTGGATGCGGCATTGTCACGGAACACAGTGTGAAGGTCAGCGCTTTAACCCGTGCAACTCAGAGACTTGTTAAGGACATTGACAACAAAAAACGAAGCAACCTGAAGCGCAATGGACAAAATGTTGCTAAATTTCTAAATGAGTTCTTTGTGATTCCTTGTGCCACAAACACTGTTTCTGATTCAAGTCAAGGTAGTGCTGGTACTGCTAGCACTTCAGCTACCGTTAGCAAGGGAGGAGGTTCCAAACGCCCTGGTCCCAGGACCAGCCCAGTACTGCCATCACCCAAAAAGCTCAAGACAGACTGTGTTAAATGTCCAAATCGTAGGAAAACTGTGAAATGATTAGTGAACCTGAATAAGAAAAGAAAACATACGTTGGATGACAGTTTACTTGATAATAAGGAGAAAAGGTTTCTGACATAGGCTTTGGCAAGGAAGCAAGAAATCGAGGCAACTTTGAGAGCAGAACGCAGGCAGTGGACCGTGGAAGAGCAAGCAGATCCCTCTACTGTGAGCCAGCTTGCATATGAGCTGGGGGTGCTAAATGACATTCAGGTTACTGAAAGAATGCTGGAGAGAAAGGACTTGAACTTAGCTTGGGACGCCACATCACTTGACGCCAGACATGTGAACGAGGTTCATATCAACTTCTCAAGTGATGAAAGTTACACATTGATGTACTACCAGGTGGCACAACTTCTGACTATGCGAATCATATTTGTCAAAGTTTTACTGACATCACACAGACATATGCAGAATATAGTGATGTAAACTTTGTTGATCTGCACAGGTCTGTTGTTGGTAAACTCACCAGTACAATTAGTGACCGCGTGGTGGTAAATCACTGTGTTAATGTGGAGTTGGAGGCCAGACTTGACATTGAACTCCATGAACTCAAGTGTAATGTGCATCCTCTGGATGGACTAGCAAGCAAGTCATGGAAAACGTGTCAAGAGATTGACAAATCAAGTGGTTTCAAGGGAACTCTCTTTGGGCGTGAAAGTGCTGTGGTCAATGTGATCTACGCTCTTAGTCAAATGCGGTACAAGAACGGACGTGGTGACCCTAAAGGATTCAAAAGTTTTCTGGCCCAAAATAGCATATCCACCAAGATGATCCCTAGATATGTTGGCAATAGAATGCATATACTATTCCACCTAGCTGGGTCCTTCTACAGTCTGAGGGACAAATTGCTAACCTACCTTAAAACGTACTGTAACTGCAATTCTGGCCTGAAAACCAGTCTGGTCAAAGACCTCCCCACCCCATATATCCATAGTCAACTGAAAGCTTTAGGCATCATTGGGAAGCTTGTCACTGGTCCCTGGATGACAATAATGTACAGAAACAAAGACAAAATGAGCAACCTTGAGTCAGTGCCACTTTTCAAGAAATGTGTTGAAAGACTCAACTATTTCAAGGAACACCCTCAGACGATATTGGACACGAAGGAAGATGTGTTTGGGCAAAAGCTTTGTCCAGATGAAGACGCCGTCCTGACAGAAGTTCTGGCACCTGTTAGTGATGAAGCTGAGGCGAAAGAATTCCAGGACATGTTGAAACAGCTGTTTGAAGGATGTTTGATAGTCTTGGAACATCAGCTACAGCCATACTTGGAGGGAAAAGCCCCAACAGAGGATATGATCCTTGCAACAAAGAGCGCCCCTGTTCACAACATTGTAAGTGAGAGAGTTCTTGGCATGACAGACCATCAATATCGCTGAGCCCCAAACGCAATGATGGGATTTATTGATGGTATGGTCAGGTCTGCCAAGAATAAGACATTGGACTGGTTGAACTCAAAGTCTGCTGTAGAACCGGAACGGTTGATATCATTTTCGATCCTCAGAGCCAGGCGAGCAATCAAAAAGAAAAGAGTCGATCACATGAACAAGATTTATCATGAGCGGCAGAAGGAGAAGAACCAGAAAAAGGACAAAGCCTTTAGGGGAAAGATAGAGAGAAAGATCAAGTCTATCTTGCTGTCGAATGGAACTGCTGAGACAGACTGGCAACTGAACTTGCTCAATGTGGCGTTAAGAACATCCCAGCCACCACATTGCAAATGCTGAAGAGGACACTGGCATCTCCAGAGACACTGAAAGATAAGATCATTGATCACTTTTGGTATGAGGAAGGGACCGATACTCAGTACCATGGCGGGATTCTTGAAGTGGAGATGACAAAGAGGACCAAGCATCCACAGCCCCCTCTCCTGACTATCGGATACTGGACAATGGATGAATGCGGGGCGGACGCTGAAGATTTCGATGTGAAACTACCTGAACTCTTGACAGATTATATCCTGAATGATATGTTTTTCCTTGATGAGTAGGAGTAGGTGATATATTGCTGCATATTTGAATTCTTCAGGTCTTCACGGTCATTTTGATACCATACATGCCATGCATTAAGTGATGTAGAAATTTCTTGTTACAGTGGTCGCCCGGACGTCAATTGACCTTGACCTTTGACCTTTAGGGTTATCCAGCGTCCACAGTTGAGGTCAGGATTGCCCCTTTCGTTGAATGTCATGCTAAACCATAGTTTCAGCTTCTTTTACAACAGTCCAGTTGTGTTACTAAGAGGATTTGGATCCGTGACCTTGACCTTTGACCTCCTGTTCTCAAGGTCATGGAGAAGTCATGGTGATGAGGTTCCTCCTACTAAAGGTCATTCTTAATCTGAAGATGCCCTGAAAATTTGATCAATTTTATTTTATTATTTCCAGATTAACAGCTGTGCAAAGACGACAATCAACTCAGATCAGTTTTCTATTATTGCTCTATTGCATTTTCCTTTTTTTTAATTGACCACTAATTAGCCAAAATTGCGTCCTTGAAAAGACCATAACTCTGGTTTGGATTGTCCGATTTCAACAAATGAGGTGTCATTTTTTCCATTTCAGAATGCTTTATTCAGCCATACCCATATCAATGCCTTGAACCTATTTTCAAAAAAAATATCCAAGTGCCTAATAAAATATGCACATTTAATTACACATCAAGCCCAGTAAATTGCATATTGTTTGAAAAACGTTTCATAAATTGTCCTAAAATTGTGTCATCCAGTGGTTGTTTGTACCAAAACTGGTCTGGATTAACTTTCATCCATGTTGTATGTCCCTTACTCTTGTCAATTATTAGTTTAGCATGTTAGCACAAACACGGCTCACATTTCACTCGAAACTCTTGTACAAACTTAGTTTTACGACTCCTTACTCACACAATATTATCCTTAACATGTTACAATCCAGATAATATGCTTTACATTTGTGAATCTTAAGTATTTACCAACCTGTGGAAAAGAAAAGAGAGAACACAAGCGAAGTTGTTTACTTCATGAAAGAGGACATTTTCTTCTTCTACAGTGCCTCATCTATTCTCTACCAGTGCGCGACATGCGCTATCTAATGGACAGCATAGGAATTACTTTACTCAAAACAGCTTGTATTTGAAACAAATGAGTACAAACAAATAAAATAAAAATATGTTTTATGGGTGGGGTGTCTATTTCCTTTCCATAATTTAACATAATTATATTCAAACCTCTACAATAACTAAATAACTGTATTCAGATTACTTTTGGATTTCCAGTTCATGAGGATTGTATTTTTTGCAATGCTTAGGGAGACCAGGAGTGTGAAGGACTCGTTTTTCTCTCTATTAATTTCTGTGAGATCACCTAACAGGCAAAGTGCAGGTGAAACTGGAATGGCGTGGTCCAGGCATAATGATATAAGATAAATCTTCACAGATCTTTTGCCAGAATGTTTATTAATAAAAATAATGCATTGGTTTTATACAGCGCTTTTCTAGACACTCAAAGACGCTTTACATTACACAGCCAGAGTGCATGTAGGTAGGTATCAGGGAGATCACAGTGTAGACAGGTATCAGGGAGATCACAGTGTAGACAGGTATCATGAAGATCACAGTGTAGACAGGTATCAGGGAGATCACAGTGTAGACAGGTATCAGGGAGATCACAGTGTAGACAGGTATCAGGGAGATCACAGTGTAGACAGGTATCAAGGAGATCACAGTGTAGACAGGTATCAGGGAGATCACAGTGTAGACAGGTATCATGAAGATCACAGTGTAGACAGGTATCAGGGAGATCACAGTGTAGACAGGTATCAAGGAGATCACAGTGTAGACAGGTACCAGGGAGATCACAGTGTAGACAGGTACCAGGGAGATCACAGTGTAGACAGGTATCAAGGAGATCACAGTGTAGACAGGTATCAAGGAGATCACAGTGTAGACAGGTATCAGGGAGATCAGTGTAGACAGGTACCAGGGATATCACAGTGTAGACAGGTACCAGGGAGATCACAGTGTAGACAGGTATCAAGGAGATCACAGTGTAGACATGTATCAAGGAGATCACAGTGTAGACAGGTATCAAGGAGATCACAGTGTAGACAGGCATCAGGGAGATCACAGTGTAGACAGGTATCAAGGAGATCACAGTGTAGACAGGTATCAAGGAGATCAGCTGTGCAGTTAGAACATATGTTAGAGGAAGTAGACCATCTTGAACATCTTTGTCCTGTAATGAACTAGTGAAGGATCTTGTATTGTCTGAGCTGTATGTTGGTGTTTCTGCTCATTGTGAATGTGTTTCTACAGATTAGTGACCAAAGCGTTGGGTCTGTATTAATGCTTAGATCTTCTTCTCATTTGGAGCTTGAAGGGATATTGTGGTATTGGAACATGACAGGACTGAAAGGATTTTAGAAAGTGGTTTTGGTGCTGAGATCTTCAGGAGGTTTGTCACTGTCTGAGGTAAGTTTAGCTTCATCTCTTCTAGTTTGAACTTTGTTTGTATTATTGACTGGAGCTGAAGATGTTCCAGATAGTTGTTTGGACTGATACCATAAGTTTCTATTAGATCTTTAAATGGAATAAAAGAGTGATTGAAGGCAAGGCAAGATTTAGGGTTGAGCCTGATACTCGTTTCAGACGAGTATTCAGTACAGATAATAGCAGCCCGTGGGCCCAAATTGGCCTGCCACCAATAAAACCTGGCCGGCCAGATGAAATGATAAAAATAGTTCATGTGTTCTTGATATTCTCAATTCCGACTGTTAGAGGAGTCAGTGAATGCATCCCGGAGAGCGGGATGAGGCAGCAGGAGGGAAGGGGAGAGAGGCGGGAAGTTTCCGAGGGGGAGACGGCGTGGAGTGATCGGAGCGCTGATCCCTGCTGGAAAACGCATTTTCCCCTTTTGTTTACGCCGACAATGAGCGGTCAGTAAAGCTGATGAACGAGTCACCTTGTCGTCCTCGCAACGTCCAAGCGCACGTTACAATAGAGTTGCCATCACAAAAATGACAATTCCACACAGATCACACATAGAAACACATCTGGGTTACATCTGTATTGTTGGTGCTCTCATCAATGGCCAGATCAAAGTCCTTGGCCTGACTCAGACCCTTGATAATGATTCTATGCACGCCACCCGACAGTACGTCGGTGTCAGGAAGCTGACCTGGCAGAGAGAGGAGCCTGTTTCACCAAGGCATTCATGCTATCCACGGAGTTTTCGGGCTCGTCATCGAAATTCAGCAAAGCAGCACTCACTAGTTCTTTGCGGATGAGATATTTAGCGAAGTCTTGTGCTCCATTAAACTCAGCTGAGTTGTTGTTTGTCGGTTGAAAGGCGTGAGCAAGAGGGTTTAGCAGGTGGGTGTTCATAGGACCCTCAGTTACCTTTTGTTCTTGCTTTATGCCTGTACTCATTGGAGGAGACATGTACTGAGTAGCCTTTGTTAGCTGGTCACCTGAGAGATTGGTGTCTTGCACTTCTACTGCGTTATCTCTCATTTCAAAATGCCTTTGTGGCCTCTCAGAAGCATCCGAAAAGACTCACATTGTTGGACTACATGTTCCTGAGTGCGCTTTACTGTATCAAGAGGCACAGCATCAGAAAGCGGGCCTATGCTTCTATCCCCGCTCTGATTGTCTGATCCTTCAGAGGCAGCAGCTTCTGCTATTTCTTTTTGACATTTTAGCACATGGAGGCTGGCATCTAGATCTGCTTTTAGTCTCATGTTAGTCTCTTTTTCAGCAAAAGCGAGATGAGCTGGGGCTGCTTGTGCCTTGGCGTAGGCCTTGATAGCTAAAGACCCTGTGACCGCCTGCTGGTAGTCTTGGACCTGGTGTCGAGCGATGACGTGCTCCGCGGCGTCCTCATCTGGTCGCTGCTTTGTGTCTGCTTTATTTTGCAGCTCATATTTATTCAAATAGCTCTTTCCTGAGCATAAACTCATGTTTGCTTAATGTCACTCTGAGGCTTTAACCCGCCGAGAAGACGTCTCTTTACTTAGGACGTCGTTGCTCGTGTTTTTACTGTGCTGTCCTCACGACACGTGTCTCTGTGTTGCTAGACAGCCGGCAAACCAATTAAAGAAAAACTCCACACACAAGGCTTGCTTTTCTTGTTTAGTGGAAAATTCTTATGCACGTGCGTGCGTACGTGTGAATGCGGTAACTGCAACATACAGAAAAAAAAGAAGTAATCACCATCAACATGTGCACAGGCATGCTAAACATAAATAACTAGCTACACATGTATTATACAAAAGAAACTGCAAACCGTAAATTAACATCTTAAAGTAACATTTGATAATATTCCCGACCTCTAACTAAGTGCTTCTGGCACACAAATACTTACAAAGACGAACATTTTCCCAGGTTCAAACATTTAGAGCGGCACAGCGTATTTATGAGAGTTCCTCCGGTCTGGTGTGTGCAGCAAGCTATAGCTTCTACCGAGCGCAATGACAACAAAGATCCTCTATGAGCGAGAGCGGCACTCACTCCATTGCAACAAACCCCGATCTTCTCCGGAAGAGATGCATCACTCCGATCACTTTCTGTTAGGTACAAAACCTGCAAGAATGAAAAGAGAGACAACCCCAGTATGGAGAGCAATAAAGAGTCAAAACAATAAGTTAGCTTGTACAAGGACAGAGAAATGAATTCCCCTCAGGAGCTGAAGTTCACCGATCTGCCCCCATCTTCATTTCTCTGCCCCGTTTTATTCAAAGTTAGAGTAGGAGGTTACATTTTCATACACAGACAAAGCAGGTTAACACTGGTTCTCATGCCTGTGTGTGTGTGTGTGTGTGTGTGTGTGTGTGTGTGTGTGTGTGTGTGTGTGTGTGTGTGTGTGTGTGTGTGTGTGTGTGTGTGTGTGTGTGTGTGTGTGTGTGTGTGTGTGTGTGTGTGTGTGTGTGTGTGTGTGTGTGTGTGTGTGTGTGTGTGTGTGTGTGTGTGTGTGTGTGTGTGTGGTAGAAGCAGAATGGGATCGGAGCTGTGGATCTGTGTTTTCATTCAATGTCCTCGGTCTCCATAACAGCTGTTTGATAAGGAGGAGCTCTGCTTCATGCATATACACCCAAAGTATTTGTTCAAGGATTCCTTTATTGATTCATTTATTTCATCCATTTATTTTATTCAGTTAATTTAGCAATTTTATTTATAGATTTTTTAAGTTTAAATTCCAAATAACTTGATACGTTTATTTCCTCACTAAACACACTAAAGTAGTCCCGAACCAATTTTAGTGTTCATCTTCCAGTCTTTTTGAATCGATCATTGACACATTACCGTTTTTGTTTTTTTACCTGACTGTCTTTCTTGTACTTTAAGTTGTATAACTAATTTTCCACACTCTAAATTTCTTTTGCTTTACTATTTTAGATATTGAGTCAAGCTAGGGTGATTTTTACTCATAAATTTTGCGTCACCAACTTCATTACTCTCATAAGTTTTTGTACAACAGCTTCCCATTTTTAATTTATGTTGCCAGTGCGATCTCATGGAGAGAAAATGTCTCATGGACCCGCTACTTCCTCCTTGAAAGACGAGCTTCTAGGGCAAACCTGTTGTTCACTCCGGTCTTCCACTGGGTGTTCTATCACAAGAGTAAGAGCAGTTTTAGATTCTCCCACAATTTCACCTGATGAGTCAGCAATAAGAGGTTATTTTTACTCCCCAGATAGATCTCAGTCGTCACCGTTAACCGATCGTCTGGGTTTAGAAAATAATTCCTCTTCATACACACAGTCCTTTGGTCAGTCACAGTCACTCGAGTACTTTTTGTTTTTATTTATATAAATAAATAAATAATTGTCCGCTTACTCGCGGACAATTATTTATATAGCGCTTACCCGCGGACAATTATTTCGTGGACGCTTACTCGCGGACAACTATTTCTTCTGGATATTAAGTCTTGCCTAAAATGATTGGGTTAATCAAGTACCTGTTCCTCCGATTATAATTAAATTTTATCTCCAGTCGTTTAATTTTCTGTACCTTCACTACACCAGCTTCACTAAATATCCAGTGAATATTAGGATCAATATTCATTCACTCTTGTCGTCAGTCTAGTCATCACTTACTCTCTCTGGGTTGTCCTCGGATCCCGTCAAGCCCGCCTCTGGCAGGAAGTTCTGGACCTACGTCAGCTGGCCTGCTAGGTAATGGTAACCTGCAGGGCTTAGTTTTTCACAAAGGACCTGGTCCTTTGCCGTGCACGTAGACAGCCGTCCGTTTGAACTCCCTCCAGGGAACGGGTTATGTTGGGATCCGGCTCGAAGGACCAATTGTTAGGTTCAAAACCTGCAAGAATGAAAAGAGAGACAACCCCAGTATGGAGAGCAATAAAGAGTCAAAACAATAAGTCAGCTTGTACAAGGACAGAGAAATGAATCACCTCAGGAGCTGAAGTTCACCGATCTGCCCCCATCTTCATTTCTCTGCCCCGTTTTATTCAAAGTTAGAGTAGGAGGTTACATTTTCATACACAGACAAAGCAGGTTAACACTGGTTTCCAGGCCTGTGTGTGTGTGTGTGTGTGTGTGTGTGTGTGTGTGTGTGTGTGTGTGTGTGTGTGTGTGTGTGTGTGTGTGTGTGTGTGTGTGTGTGTGTGTGTGTGTGTGTGTGTGTGTGTTACACTTCTATATGGTTCACACAGTTGAAGCAGGAGTCTCAGATAAGACGTCCCCAGAGGCCAGAGACCTTGAAGAGTCTCAGAGTGGTACAGTTTCAATAATACAAAGACTCGTGGCCTTGCAGGTGTGAAACAGTGAACAGTGGTTATAATAGACATGCATGAAACAACGATAACTTACAAAATGTTAATTCCCATTATCTCAAGTACTAATAATCAACATAAAGTACAAATTTACCTAACACTTTCCCACGCACATCCTATAGTGCTTACCTTGCAAACATACAAACTCACGAACCCTATGTCTTTCAACTAAAGACATGACAGACCCCTATTATAATCCTTACAGGGAAGGCTGCTGGGACCTGGAGCTGATGCAGCGCAAGCCTTTTTTGACCACTTCCTGAATTTCCTTCCAGGTTGGTTTGTTGGTATTGAACTCAGTGGTGGGGGGCTGCGACAGGCCTCCTTCTGGATTTCCGTTTAAAGGGATACAGCTGTCTGGGTTTGTGTGTTTCCTTGAGGAATGCCTTCACTTCCTCCAAATCTTGCTTCCCCGAGTAAGGACTTGGTGAGTTGTTGGGATCCTTCTCTCTCTCTCCCTTCTCAGTTTCCTTGTTCTTTCCAGCCACCACAGTCTCCGAAGGCGATCCTGGAGGCTGCTTGTGATTTCCTTAATCTCATCTTTCTCCTCGGCACAACTCTCTCTCTATCTCTTGTTCAGGCCCTTAATCTTTTTCGTCAGGTTGTGAATTGAAATGATTCATCAGTTAGGCTCAAATAAGTGTTTATTACCGGTACTTAAAATGGTAATTATTTAACCAGTAAGTCTTGGAGACAGTGTATGTGAATGATTAAGTGATTAAAGACAGTAGCCTTATTATCACCAGGTCTGTTTCCTAACGCAGACACAGTGTAGAGCCAAAGTGGTAACAGCCTATACCAAATAAATTTATTTTGAATAAATAACTATATTAAATTACATTTCTATGCATATAAAATAGTATAGATGAGGAAACATGTGTTTATTTTTAGTAAGAAAGACAGGTTAGCCTGTCAAAGATAGAATTTTGGCCCACCATTGAGTTGGTCAGAAAGAATTTGGCCCGAAGCCAAGCTTAATTGCTGACCCCTGATCGACATGATGAGAGCTAATATCATCACACATATCTGTTATTTTTTGGCAAAATGTGACATGAATTCCTGGCAGCGCTCTGATGTGGGGGTTAGGCCGATCACAGAGTGAATAGTTTTAAAGAGAGCTCGAGGATTGAGTCCTCCCCTGGTGATGAGGTTCGAAAAATGTTCATTCCTCGTTATTTTAGTGGACAGCTGATAAATACTCATTCATTTTTTGAGAGAGGGAGCCAATGCATTTATGTTTTTTCCATTTCCAATCTTCACTCTTACATTGTCTATTTAAGTTCCTCAGGTGTTCATTAAACCAGGGCATATGGGGAGTTTTAGTTTTTGTTTAAATCTAACTGGAGCTATAGAGTCTAAAGTGTTTGTACAGCTGCTGGTAAAAATACTGACACAGACGTCTGGAGGGAAACCTGCTGGTTCACTTGTCATGGCTGGACTGCTTCACAAACTGGGTTAAATTAAAAGTTTCTAAATGCTTAATAAAATCTGAAGTGAAAGAGAAAGAGGGGCACATGAATGTTAGAGAATTGCTGGATAAAGCCAGAATTGAGCATAGGGGACGGTCGAATAAATCACATAAAATAGGCATTTTCTTTTCTTTTACATGAAGGTAAGACTCTCAAAAGTAGAAAAGCCTGTCATTCTTGGTGAGTGAAAGAATACTGTATACCTGGTGGGGAAGACTCGGTGAGAGGGATTACAATCATCAGGGTTAATCCAAGACTGTGATAAAGAACAAGTCAAGCTTGTTGGGCATGATAAACTCTTAACAGATAAAACAGGGAGACAGCACTGAGACCTTGCATTGAGCAGGCAGAACTGAGCTGAAAGAACAGAAGAGGTTCTCACTGTGATCAACTAGTTCTGGAAGAGCGGTGGAGTGATATATTGGACCCATGTCTTTCAGTGATCCTAACAGGAATACATTAATCAGTGACAGAGCCAGAGACAACATTATTTTAATCACCAGAAAGGACCCACACTGATGAAGACAGGGTTGAGATATACAAGCCTAGCATGCTTGACAGGGTCAGGGGAATCCATCATTTAAGATGATCAAAGCGATTAGATGGATAAAGTTACGAGTCAGTTTCTCAGTCCCTTTCCTGTTGGGGTGCAAGTTATCTGTCTTGATGTATGAAGTTCAAACTGCAGACACAAACAGAATTTAAATCCACTTTAAACGATTTTATTCTGGTTCAGCGAGAAATTGTTCTAGTGGTACTTGCACTGAACAGTGAATATGTCCGGCAATCAGTGATGACAGCTGCCGTTTCATTATAAAAACAAGAACAAAGACAAGACCGCAAAGATCAGCTTGTGACACCACACAATAGGAAGAGGCGCTCAGCAGTGAGCGACCACAGAGCCTCTGAATGGAAGAGACCCAGAAGTCTGCTCAGAGCTCACGCAGCCCGTAGGTTTCTTCACAATGTGCTGAGAAAGAAACTTCCATTACCAATTTGGGATCAAATGAAAACGGTTTACTTCATACAGGCTGAACGATAGCATGCAAATTCTGTATAATGCCCACGTATCCATTCTCAGATATGACTCTAATCTGACAAGTACAAGTACAATTCAAACCAAACCAATGACTGCATAACTAATTACTTTGTCAAAATAAAGTAAATGTGCTTATTTACAAACCGTTTTTTGACATGTAAAGGTGTTCATCTCAAAAGTGTGACTCCAAACAGTGTGAGCTAAAGAAAAGGGTGTGCAGCACGAGTTCACTTCACCAGAGAGCTGTTTCCATCGTTAACCTTCCTGTCAATCAGCAGCTCTCATTTGTCTATTTACTTTTCCCCGAAACCTTGAATGAGATGCTGACTCTCAGTTTGTTCTGTGTCAATATCCGACATGTTTCTGTCAGCTTCACTGCAGATGACAGACATGTCGAGGCTAAGAACACAAATGTGTTGGTACACATCAAATTGCATTCTGATGTTTATGGCTGTTTGGATCAATAGAAAAAGAGCTTTTCATTTGAATAATTGTATTAGTTTGAAGTGCAGTGGTTAGAGTGGTTAGCACTATCACCTCATAGAAAAGGTTATTGGTTTGAGTTCAATTCTGTTTGTGTGTGTGTGTGTGTGTGTGTGTGTGTGTGTGTGTGTGTGTGTGTGTGTGTGTGTGTGTGTGTGTGTGTGTGTGTGTGTGTGTGTGTGTGTGTGTGTGTGTGTGTGTGTGACTGAGCTGGATGAAGTGGTGAAGAAGATTGATGGATTAATAGATGTTAATTTGCTTTATTAATAAAGTCTGCTGCTATTTGAACTGTTATAAATATAGGCACCGGTATTGGTATACGCTGATCATTTTTGAAATTTTTCAATGATTGGATCCTGAAAAAAAACAACCCAAAAACAACAAAAAAAATCAAAACTAAATCGTCCATTTCTGAGGAGCAACCACAAAACATGAACTGTCTTTGGAGTAAATCACTGATTGAAAATAGATGTTGACATGTTATACGCTTTGTATGCAAATGCATTGACAATCACAGTGTAAAGCTCTTAAAGTGAAGTGAAGAATTCACAAACTGATGTCAGCACATGGGTCACACACATTAGAGAAATTCATACTCTGAAATACTTCATCCATGGTGAGTTTGGATTCAGTGGGTCCTCTCAGCGAGGATGAAGTGAGCACACACCAAGAAGAGCAAAGTTCAATGTGCAAAGTAGAAATGTGACAGAAAACCCCTTCAGTGATCGTCAGAGAAGTCAAATGCTCATCTTCTGTCACTGAAATCAGACATTGTTCTGAATGTTAAAACAACAACCTAAAAAGCCATCAAGGTTTGCAGCAAAGATAGAAAGTGTCTCCATAAAGTCCAATATCCCGTTAATGTCAGGAAGGTTTCACTCATGAAATGTTCTGATTCTGAATGTGTGACGTCTGAAGGCTCAGGAAAAAGTCACAAACGCAACAGCGAAGACAAACCATCGGCTTAAATGACTTTGAGAAGTAAATAACACAGGTCCTTTAGACACAAAAAGAGTGAAAGTCATGTTGAGCTTTGTGGTATTCCAGATCATCTGTTATACAGAAGAAACAATAAAAAAAAAGAAATATTTTTCCCGCATTGTTTAAGCTTGGTTTGAGACTTTCACTCAGGCAGGCTTTACAGCCCTGTAATCAGAGTTCAATTTAGAGCTTCCGGTTTATTACATTCATTATATTAAACTGGAGGAAAATGTGATTTTAGGTATGAAGAAATTGTGTTTTATTTCCCACGTAACCTAAATTCCTCTGAAGAAAGTCCTGAAAAGCAAATGTGTAGGATGTACTTGGATCAGATGAATTCCAGTATGGGAAAGTTAAAAGTTTAGTATTTGACTGTTCTTTGAAGCTCTGAACTCCTTTGACCACCACATTTATTCAAATAATGATTGTTTGGCTCAGTGTGAAGGGATTGCTTCCTGATAGTTTTTTGTAGGATGATCTCTTAAAATAATGGAACACACATCACTGCTGAGCTAAAAAAGAAAAGTGGAAATGCCAACAGATAAATAGAAATGGAGGTTTGGATTCAGGTGTTTGTACGGCAGCTGTCAGTATGACAAAAGGAATGCTTCTATACATTTGATTTAATGAAACAGGAAAGTATTCTGCATATAAACATGGACAAACTTATTTGTGTGTATCATAAACATCTATTAAAATCCTCCACCATGGGCGAAGAAGCTGATAAATAAAACACCTGCAAACCAGCTTATCTGCTTATTCTGAGAGGAAAGCTCGAAGTAGTTTGTGGGATTTACACACGTTGTAGCCTTGTTTGTGGACAGCTTGTATAGATGCTTTAGTAAAACAAAAGGACATTACAGCACATTATTAGTCACGTTTTTAACTTTTTCCTCAGGTAAAAGGCAACATTATGACTTTAATCTCAGCATTGTTAGTCTAATTTCACAATTCCAAGATTAAATTCAGAATAAAGAATCAGATTAGATATTTTCTCAGAATAAAGTCAGAAGTAATTGTAAATAAAGTTTTTAAATTTAAATTGTGGCGGCTCTAATCCTCTTCTGTAAACACTGTCAAATTCCTGCCTTTCAAACACTTCCACCCTACACTGTACTTTATATATGTTTCATTGATCAACTGTATTTACAATAACTGAGTACTTTTATACATACATCTCTTTGTCTGATATTGTACAATACTTACAGATGCACCATTCAACTGCAGGGTCCTGAAACACCTCTAAACATCAACCAACATGACGGATTATCTGTGCTGGTGTCCAGACTGTGTGAGGCTGCCTTCAGAGTCTTTCCTGTACAATGATTCAAACATGAGTTGGAGCTGCAGGAGAAGGTTTTGAACAGTGAATTGGATAAAATCAAGGAATCATCAGGAGGGTTCCCCTTTGCTTTCTGGAGGAAACACAAATGTTTGTCATCTTTCTGCTCTTCTGATTGAGACACACGAGCAGCCAGAGTTGAAGCCTCCGGCTCACTACCAGCTAAAGAGGAGAAACTGTTGGGACCCATCAGCAGGTGGAGTGGCGGTCCAGTCCAGAGACAACTCGGGGCTCTGGGTAACCGCCGCCCCAGGGCGACGCCACGCCTCCAGGCCTGCTCCAAACTTAAACTGCTCTCCAAACGGCTTCAAGTTTCCTCAGGTGGCTGCATGTAGGCCAGCCTCTGCAGCCTACTTCTTAGCCAGCTGGAAAGGATGTTGGCCCTAGAATGTGGAAACACTTTGATTAATTCAGAAACACAGAGTGCTAAAAGTCATGGGAGTCTATAGAGTGGAAGCCAATGACGAGCACTGCACATGCTCCTCACACACTCTGTTTTAATGTCAAATGTGGCTAAAGAAATGTAAATATAGATAAAAACCTGCTGAATCACTGTATCACTCTCGTTTCATCCTTTGTGTCTCATTTTCTTCAGTTTTGTTGGACATAGGAGCACTCTGGATCGGACATCATGATGAGTCTATACTTCATCTTCAGCAGGTTTGACATGATGGGACACCCATCGCCTGACATTCAAACCATTTAACAAGCAGCCAACACGTTAGTGACCAAGCTGCAGAGACACCACCAACTCATTCCAATAACAATGCTGTGCCAACAGAATGATGTGCAGCTTTTGATCTTTTTGGGATCCACAAAGGAAAAGCAATCTAGATGAACTAGGTTTAAATCTATTCACCTTAGGACACACATTGTACCCTAGTTGTTCTCGAGTAATTACAGCCTGTTCAAGTGGGATTGACGTTCTTTTGGTTACTGGAAAGCAGTTTGAGTGGCAGCAGTTTCTGATGTTAGTCCTTCAGGATGTTCAGAGCTGCAATCACATGGAGCCCACTTTGTGTTGTGCTCTTATTTCTCTGCAGCTTGATATTCCCAAAGCAGATTACAGCTTTCACAATGGAAAAGGATGATTCATATGATTTATTCATCATCAAAATACAAGTATGGCAGCTATTCACATCCTTTTGGTGTGAAGCCTTTATTAGTGAACTTTTAAGAATTTCAATTATGCTTTTAGATCCTTGGATGTCGGCTCTTCTCATTGTGAAGCAGAATTCACCAAGCGTTGGATTGTTCACCTCCTCATAGGGAACGTGGGCTGGTTTAGACCGGAGTGAGACATGTTAGTTTTACCCTACTGATGATGTGTTGTTGCAATACTAATCGTCATAAGAAGTTCATTACAACCAAATTCTGTAAATAATGTGAACCCTTCTTCTGTTGGCTCTTCTCAAATGAAACCATGTGGAAATATTAAATCCTGCTGCAGTTTTATTGAGCTTTTTAAATCACACATGAGAATGAAGGAATAACAGACTGTGATAATAAATTGATGTTAAGGATTAAATGAGACACTGCAATGTGTTTCAAATAGTCAGAATTTCATTGAGAAACATAGCAGTAACCATTGTTACTGAACAAGAATAATGTCAAATTCATAGTTAAATTTAGACATTTAAATGTGAATTTCCTAGTTTGACCTTTAAATTAATTTCTTAATTAAAAGTCAGACTGAAATTGAAAAATCTCATTTAATGTCATGGTGGAGATTTTGTTTCTTGTGTTATTTTGTGATCCTGACACTGTTTCTGATTTCAGGTTCACTGACTTCCCTCCAGTTTCTGATTTCTGCTCCCTGATGTGTTTCAGCTGAGTGTGTGAGCATCTTTACCTTGTGCAGGGCTTGGCATTAAGGATTTTGAGCACTTGCCCTTTGGGCAAGTGACTTTTGGGCAAGAGTTGAACAACTTCTTACTTGACAAATTTTGACTTGCCCTAAGTTTAATGGAAATTTATAACCTTGGATAATGTATGAATTTGACCAACATAACTTTTTACATAAAACACGTGTAGTTTCTCAAGATCTCTCAATGAAACTCAGGGAAGGCATATCTCTTTATGCTCTTCAATCTGAAGGAATAATGATATCGACAATATCTCAGAGTTGAATTAACGCCCACAGTGTTCTTTTAGGCCAATGGGCCTCAAATAAACATATAATAAATAATGTGTATTTTTTTTTGATGATCTGAATGTTGATGGAATGAGGCATTTCCCCGACGACGTAATTCAACGGATTCCCGAGGAATGATGCCATGCTATCCAACCAGAATACATGTTTTCCAGGTAAGACGCAGTGTCACTGGCCAGAATGCGGAACACGAATCAGGAAGAAAATAGCGGCCGCGATTGGCGTCAAGCGTTTTCCCACGCTGTCATCTCCTTCACACGAGAATCACGTGATCGCACTCTCGGGGTGAGAAATGGTCGCGCCCTGCGGTGGCATAATCCGTTGGCGATACCAAGTGATTTTTTCAGAAAAAACGTCAAAATATCGGCAAAAAACCACGAGCCCGTTCGGGCAAGCTGGGTAGATGATTCACTTGCCCGAGCAAAGCTTTTACTAGCCCCGGACGTTCGGGCAAGCCTTAATGTTGAGCCCTGTTGTGGCTTTGGTATCTGTTGGTATGTGTGTTCAGGTTGTTGGTTCATCTATGTTGTGTTCCTGTGGCCACAAAGGAAGATCAGCCGAGTGCAGACTCTACTTTTCTTCAATGAAAACGATGCAATAACAAATAGTCTATCATCAAATTCACCAGATGCTGCAGCTTCTGCTTGAACAGCTTATTTTCCCACGTAAACAGTACAAGTAAAGGCTAAGTGTGTCCAAGGAACTGCTTCAAGTTGATTCAAAATGCTGCAGTTAGAGTCCTGGCAGTTTCCAGCAGAAGAGATGACATCACTCCAATATTAACTGCATTCAGAGGGACAGAACTGGATCGCATCGCATCGCATCGCATCTCATCTCATCGCATCACATGCATTTTATTTGTATTGCTCCTAATACAACACAGTCATTTCAAGGCATGTTTACAGATAAATACCCCACAGTTCTACACGAGCAAGCATATGTGATGATGGAAAGGAAAAACTCGCCTTTTGAGTGGGAAGAACCATGCAGAACCCCTGGTGGTGGCTTTCAGCTGCACATCAGGTTCTGTATTGGAAATGTGACTGTTGAAAACAGCATTGGTGTTTTCTTAAAGCTGAAGCCCTGGATGACCAGCCAGGTCTGCAGAAAGCCTTCAAGTCAGGTGATTAAGATCTACTGTGCTGCCCGACCTGAGCTGGCAACAGGAACCTGTGGCCAGAGCCACACAACATCATTAACTGTAAAGGCAGTGATATGACGCCTCTGAGTCTGATTCTTCAGGAAGTCTCCTCCTCTGAGGAAAGTCTCTTCTGCTTGATCAGGTGGAATTGTGGTTACTTCTGTAAAAGTGCCTTGAAATGACTGTTGTATTTGGTGCAGTAGAAATAAAGCTGATTTAATATGATGTACTTTGCTAGTGCAGTAGAATCTCCTTCACAAATATGACACCTCACCCTGTTTCAAAATGTTCAGTCCAATAAAGACTTAAGGAAAGGGTTTCTGCACTCGATTGCTCTTCCTTCACATTGAGGGATTTCATTTGTTAATGTTGTAAAATGTGGATTCAGGTCTGTCATGTTTCAAGTGGTTGAATTCACACATTGTGAGAAGAAAACCAACATAATCAGAAAGCTTTTTTTAATGATGATTCACAGTAAACAACAGGAACATTTTCAACACTTTCTGATCAACATGATGATGAAGATCAGCTGGTGAGTCAGTATGAGGTACGGTGCTGCAACACCAGAATAATCTCACATGGCAACATCAAGTTCAGGCAGAAAACAGAGCAGAAGCCTCATAATAGAGCAGCAGCAGGTCCTGAAAAAGCTCCAGTCTAGTTAGTCCTCCAGTACTCCACACCGAGTCACATGGGGAGGTTAATGAGGTGAGCTTAATGCACACACCTTCTGGCTTGAAAATAGCTTTCCACTGTCCCAGCTGGTTACAGATCTGATAGATGAGACACTGAGAGGATTGCAGCATCATAAAGGTGAGCCGCAACATTTCATCTGGAGTCAAACAGCCCAGACATCTCCAAGCAGAGACGGACTGCACTTTAAATTTGAACAAAACTGTTTACACCGAAATGAAACCAGAGAGAAGAACACAAAGCTGGAAGATAAAGCTGTTTCGTTCTTGCTGTACATAGCCTTGGGAAGTGTAAAGCTTGAAGTGTTGAAAATATCTTGGCTGAGATTCCTCCAGGAAAGCTGTGCTAACATCAACCCATCTGGAATGATTGATTCCTAAAATCCATGTCAAACCAGAATGAGAGCAGCTTCATACACGTGTCCTCAAGAAACATCCATGAAACTTGTTTAAAACCATTCGGGTTTGACACCCACATCTGGGTGACACAAAGTCATTTGTTTTGGGAAGTTGCTTTTGAGTGTGACTCACACACATATAATCATATAATACTTATGTTTAGTGGCTGACCATCATCAGCATCTATCAGTTCTAGACATGAACAATGGATTTCCAGGAAAGTGTGATAAATAATGCACATTGCAATTATTTCTGAGATGAAATCAGATCCGGTCGACATGAAGAAATCCAATAAAACATCCAAATATCCATATTTTCCACAGAATTATTTCTATATTTCCATAAAAAAAGCACTCTGCAAGTGTTTACCTTGTTCTTGCTAACATACCAGCTGTAGCAACTGTGATCTGCTGATTACATTTCTCTTTCCTTTAACACTCCACAAAGAGGAGAATTGAACTAAGATCCACCAAAGTATCAGAGCTTTCTTTTCCTACAGCTCCACTCAGTGCAGCATGGTCGACTTCAACAAGACAAAACACTGTAATGCAATAAGTTAAAAAGCATTATCTACCTCACATGATGCACAAATATCATGCATATGTAGCCACATAATCATTTTAAACTTACAGTATATAATCATGTTAAAATAATGCGTAGATATAATAAACTCGTTACATAAAGACTACCATACATAATAAAATAAACACCTGTACATCAAACATTTGTCAGTTTTATTTAGGCTTTTAATGTTTTTCATGTGTAACAGGAAAGGTAAAAAAATAAATATTCTATGTACAATCACACAAGCCATTCCAGAGTTAAGGTCACTGCAACGAGAAAGCACACAGAGATCAATGTTAGTCGGGAGAGTGTTCAGGGGAAAGTTTGAGTGCAGTGGCACAAGGTCAACTTACTTTATTCCAACATCCGGGTACAGGTAAGCCGTCGTCTCCCTGAGGAACAGAGCCGCAGGGTCAGTGAACAAATACAGTGACATACATCACATCACATGAAGACGCTTCTGAAAAAACCTTCAACTTATCAGTTTTCAGTCCTCAGACCCTCCATAAAGTCACACCTCATGTAATAATGGTGCAATATATAATAATGTCATACATTTTCAACTCATTATGTAGGGTTAGGGCCACATTTTATAATGATCTGCTGCATTTTGTGATAAGATTCTTGAACGCATTTTGTAATAAACTTTGTCATATTTTGTAATAACTTGTGGTTATTCCAAAATGTAGCTTAAATGATGAAATGTACACACTGGCACCAACAATCTGGTTTAATTTCTTCAGGAAAATGGAAATGTCTGGTGGAAATACAAATGGGCTTTGTAACTTTGAAAATCTACCAGCCACAATGGCAGCTAATCTAAAAAAATCCAACCTGATTATATCCTGCGTTCTACCATTATGTCATGACATGAGCAAAAGCAAAGAGTGACATATAATTCTCGTCAAACTGAATCTTCATTTTTTTCTCATCATTGACCATAGAACCATGTATAAAGATGAAGGGCAACATTTATTACATAATGCACCAAATTATTACATTTTCTAAAAAAGAAAGTGGAAAAGCCGCAACACCCCGCTGGCTGCTTTGGTGAATGGCATGACCTCGCATGTAGGGTAGCTTGCGTGAGCTACGCAATGTGTGTTATGCCACCCACTGGGATCGAAACTGGAATCACTGGGAACCAGCTTTCAATTCCCATCCCTTCCCATTATGTAACAGTAGATGATTCTTTTTTATCAACTTTATCAAAGATGTTTGGTAAATGAACAATAACTGCTTTCTGCGACAGTTCTGAACCTCCCACAGACCAAATCCAGACACCAGAGAGATTTAAGCAAACCAGTAAAAGCATAAAAAATGCTGAACATGGTGAATTACAACTGCTGCGTAACAAGCCAAAGAGTTCCATCTACTAATCAGAAGACGTAACGGTGTGTTAGAGTCGCCAAGCCAACAATCCTGAAGGAACAATTCCTCCACCAGAATAATATTGTCTTCACCTTGTGTCTCAAACCTCTTTATTAAACAGTATAATCACATCTGATATGGACGTTTAATATTGTGACAGAAACAGGAAGATACTGTAATTTAGTCTAATCATTCTAGGAGAGTCAGAACTGAACAATATAAGTCAGTGAGAGATAAACAAAAGCTCCATTAATACCTTTTTAATTCAATTGAATCCCCTATCAGCTCAACTTTACAGCTTTTGTTTATGTGTAGCTCGTGGTTCAATAAAGGGTTAAATATAGACTGTGGATCTCGGCGCAATATGTCTGCTGGCACGTTGATCTGTTCTGTGATTTTCATTGGTTTGTCTGGCTATCTGTCATTGTTCATTGTTGTAATTGGTTGGAAAAAAGGGGGCGGGGACCTGAGGACCGGAGAGGCGGTGCTGGGAGAGAGGAGCGTGGAAGATTAAACAGCGAAAAAAGTCTTTTGCAGATGGACCCTATTGCCTCTGGAAGTCCAACCAAGTGCAGAAGAGTGCTGCTTTGTGGACTTTTGAGGGGTTTCGCTGGAGACGCAACGAATCACGAGACAAAAGGACGTGCTCGGGCTTTTCCCCGGACAGAACCAGGTTCTGGTTCGGAGCCAGGGCCAGAGTTCTTTGTCTTTCCACCACCAAACCCGGTGCTTAACAGGGGCTAAACCAGGGCTACACTGGCTCCACTTCTTTGTTGAGCCAGAGAAGAGCCAGGCCGGGGCCAGACGTGTCATCAGGTGGGGGCGGAGTTACCCTGGAGTTAGAACTACTTACAAGGCGGAAGAGACACGAACCGGCTTTCTGAAATCTACAGCGAACACGGAGCCCCGGAGGGACTATAGAGACAAAAATAGAAATAAAGCACTGGAACGATGTAATCAGTTGTTTCCTGAGATTAATAATAGGAGGGAAAGAGATCATTTAATCCGTAATAACGGCGCCGTGGCTCTCAAGACAGCAGCAAGCTCCTCCACTGCGCTGTCAGCTGTGTGAGATATAGAATTTAGAAGCAGTTTTCCATTGTTTTCATGCTTTTCATCGTAACATCATTCTAACTAACTTCACTTCCATGTCTTTTTTCACGTTATGACCGCAGGCGGAGCCACTGAGCAAGGCAGTGTGAGGCTGCATTGACTCTGTTACGAGATGCTCCAATATTATTTTGTAACCCACAGAAATGTATGATGAGGCAATACTTGTAGTTCATCAGCAACTCCTAAACAAACTACATACTGGAAATGAAAGCTGGACTTTTTAACCATAAAATGAGGCTTTTAATGGCTTCATGTGAAAGACAACTTTAGTCAGTGTTTGTTTAGGTAGGTGTCCATTATAAGCAGCCGGAGAGCTTATACAGCCTCCTTTTCTTTGCTTTTTGAGAATTGGGACAATACTTGTCATAGCTGCTACACCAAACACTTCCGGGGTTAAATGAAAGTCAATAGATAAGGAATGAGGAGGGACATTTCGGACGTACCCTCAATGTTTTCTGTCTTTCTGGTCTGAATCCGAGGTTCAGACCAGACTAGATGGAGCGAGCTGTTCTTCTATGAGCGCTGTCAGTGCTGATCGGTGAGATCAGTGATGTATTACGTTTTGGAGTGACGTAATGACGTGGCTCTCACTTTGCTCCATTAACGGTGGAAAGAGAACCAGTTCTTTGGCGGTGCTCATTTAAGACCTGGTCCTGAACTAGAACCTGGTTCTTTCTGGTGGAAAAGCCCAAGAGGAGCTCACATACCGAGGGAGGACTGCACCTGAATGCTGCCCAGGGACGTGGAGGGTGATGGATTCCTTTTCATCCACATCATTCATCTTTTTGCCACCCTGAGGATTCACACTTTTCTTTAGAACCTCAACACTAACTGTGTGGGAGATGAACTTGACTTTTCTGGTGGAAAAGTACGTTGCATGTGCAAGGACCATGCACAGGCCTGCAACCTTTTTTTATTGTGTGTGGGCCCGCAGTGTAATTCATGTTCAAATAAGGTATTGTTGCTACATTGTTGAAACTTGAGGTAAACAGAAACTGCCTGTAGAGGGTTAAGTTTTGGAATAACAAAGTATTGAGTGTTTTTCCCCATTATTGTAGGTGTTGGTTTGTTCATTGGGTTTCATATACAGTTCATTGTAAAAATAGTAGTTTAGTTATAGTTTGTTCACTGAAAGAGAAACCCTTTTTTTTCTAAGTGTGTTTTATTGTAAATAAATATTCATTTGTTTTTAAGAAAGAAGAAGATGTCTGGGTCTAGTCTTTTAACTGTCTGTTGGAATATTTTGTGCAGTTGCATCATAGGAAGGGTTATTTGAGTTTCCCCACTAATGGGTAAACCTGCGCGGTAACTACCTGAGTACGATCCCTACCACCCCAGCCTTTAAGTCTTAGCTCCTCTAATTCAATTAAGACCAAAATTACTTTAAGAGAGCTGGGGTGCTACATATGTATAATAGTTTATCATAGTTTCTGTCTGTTTGATTGTCTTCGGGTTTGAATTCCATTAATAGTTTTTGTTACTTTCCTTTGTCGCGCAGATACTTCACCTTACTTTTTCTACTTCTTTTTACTTTCCAACGGTCAGTGTTTTTTTAAAATCCAGAATTCATTCAATTCAATTGACTTGGTCTCTCCTTTCCAAGCTTTTAGACAGCCTCACCTTAACATTCAATGAAAATGAAAATGAATTACTGCTAATGCATTACATTGGCTTTTCAACCAAGAATTTATCATTTTGGAGATACAAGTAATGTGACATCACCATCAGAGTAAAAGTAAAGATGTAAACTGATTCTGCAGTAAATTAAATTGTATGAATAAAAGATAAAATCACAAACAAAACAAAAACATAAAGGTCCTTTTTCAGTGTGATTCAGTTCCAAGTACAGAGTGTTTATTGTAGCGACTTAAGGACTGTGTTTCCACCACAAAAGATGCAGGGACGGAACGGAGCGGTATAGCTATTGGAAACCGGAGCCAAATCCGGTGGCCACTTCCACTGCAGAAAGTAGTTAAAAAGTAGGCGGGGCTTAGAGCTCCACAGATATGTAACGTTACAACAGTAATCTCAGCCTGGAGGATGATCTGGACCTTATGAATCCTCTGTTGTTGTTTACATCCTCTGCTTTGCACTAGTTGTCTTGTTAACTTAGATTTTTTGCAGCCACAGAGCCGCAGCTGCAACTTCCGTTTTGGTCCCGAAAGAGCGAAGCACGCGAGCACGCCCTGGCGGGCTGCGGCATAGCCACGCCGGTGCGCCGAGCACCGAGGCACCTTCCGCCTAAACGCGGAAGCCAAGGCAGCCACGTCCACTGGCGCTGACTGCCTCCGACGGTCACATCCAGCAGTGCAGGCTCTCTGCCACTCCATGTGACTGCCCCAACCTGCATGCCTGAGATGAAAGTGCGGAGGCATGCAAAGACAAACCCTGCCGCTCGGAGTCGCCCCCCTGTCGCATCTCGGCGCACCTACCCGGCGCTGCACTGGTAACATCCAGCGGTGCTTAGCGGCTCTCCGACACTCCGGCAGCGCCGCTGGATGTGACGGCCTTCACTTCCGTGCATGGGTGCAAAGAGCGGGTGTGATGCAGTGGTGCTGCCGGAGAGCCGCTCAGCCCCGCTGGATGTGGATGTGCGCTGTGTCTCCTGTCCCACTGCTCCAGAGCCCTGGTCTGGCCCTGTCTCGCAGCAAAAAAACCAACCAATGCAAAGCTGAATATTTAAACAACAGAGAATTCATACAGCCAACATATCAAAATATCATGTAGTAAATCACTGACCAATCAGCAGACGGCTCCTCAAACTCAGACCTGTTCTATAGTCCTGAGTACCCTGATAGAAGGGTAGTGGAAAAACGACCGCCTTTGGAGCAGTTGTTTCCAAAAAATCACAAATTCTTGCGGTGGAAACCTGAACCGCAACGGACTATACATGTCCATTCCAGCACTTTTTGTGTGGTGGAAAGGGGGCTTAGTTGTACCCTAACATTGGGCTCAAAAGTATTTTTCATCAGATGAGGGTTGGGGTTAGGGGATGGGGATGAAAACCACCATTAGTAACCTTTCAGCTCATTGGGGACACATCAGGTGCTCTATTCAGCTGAACTGAGTGACTGAATCTGTGCATCCTTCAGGTGTGAACTGAGCCAATCACACACAATGATGAAGGTCCTCACTGCTAAACACATTGGGGATCTACTGATAGTGCTTACCATCTTAAATCAGATGTGATCATGACCATATCAACAAATGATGTGCTCCATTCATGTAATAACGCGTATATATGAGCATCAAACTGACAAGATCAACACATTCTATTCATTCACATATTGACATTTCACACATTCACATATTCTAATTGTAGTTGAAAAGAAATTGCTTCAACCAGGTTCTCACATGGAGAAATGATTTAGTAAAGATAAAAGGAGCTCACAGTTAATGTACAGCATTTAAAGTTCAGAAAGAGAGGATGAAGCTACCGATGTGACCACAAGCCTGATGATCACTGCAGGACAGTTTTGTTTTCTCAACAGAAACTGTGTGCAGGCTGGATTTGAGCCAATAGAGGTTTCTCTGCTAATCGTGCGCCATGCAGGAGAAGATTCATTATTAATTCCGGCCATCATCGTGATAAAAATGCATGCAGGTTTAATTTCATGCTGAGAACACAGAGAAGGATTAAACAAGAGGAAAGAAGAAGAATGAAGTTTAAAAATCCAAGTTTAGATGATTAATGACTTAAAAGTCACCATAAAAAATCTAATCAGTTTTCAGTTCAGTTGATCCTACTCATAATGGACTTTCTCTGGATACTTTTCAAAATCCAAATTTTGTGCCTGAATTTAACTTAGGTCACGTTTCCTGGTACCCAGTTTTTAACAAAAAGTGATATTTCACTGTGTTTCTTACATTTACACATTATGCAGCTAGGAATCACCACAAGTGAGGATTTCTGAAAACTCCAGCCACAGTGGATTTTTAGAAAAACTCTTTCTCTGTTTGCATCCAAAGACTGACAATCATGGCTTCATGCTTCTAGAGACACTGCCCCCTATAGGTCTGGTTGCTCATAAGAAGCTCTGAACCAGATATATATGCAGGTCCAATCTCAATGAAGATTTTTTTTGTAAACGTGGAGGTGAAGTATCTGTTGTTGTAAAAACCCAGGTACGTGTAAACGTGGCCTGAGAGAGTGTCAGTAGTACTGGAAAAGCGGAGCTAATGTGATATATTTCCCAAAAAGGAAAGCCTGTCAGAGACTGATCACCTCTCTTGCCCACAAGAGGGAGAGCCGGTGTGACCAAGGGTGGCAGGGAGGGGCGACAGTGAGAATGAGTGTCTTGGTGAAACAAAGATGGTAAACTGAGAATCTGTGTCTCCGCCAGTAGCATTGCTGCCTGCCGCAGCCTGATTCATTAGTTTGACGTGACAGAGAAGCTATTATAATCAGACATGCAATGATATTCCTGTTTTTTAGTGTCCACATGAAGTGAAGAATAACCAGAGACAAGCAAGGAAGAGTGCAGGGAAAGGAAGAGCACCATACCACAGGACAGGGGGCATCCAGCCCGTCCAGGCCTGGCAGGCCCGGTTCACCTTTCTCTCCTTTAAAGCCTCGGAAACCCTGTTTGTGAAATCAGCCATTTAAAAGTAGTTTGGATCCACCGGTGGAGAGGAGGGCCTCCATGAGGGTCCATGGGCCGACTCGCTGCAGGTTTCCTTAACATGCAGGAAGCCCGAGACGGGCAGGAACCGGGCTCACCAGAATCAACATGTGTCTACAGGCCAGCTACAGACAGAGCCACGGCCCGGCTCTCAAAATGTGTCCCTTTATGCGTTTATTGCCATGAAGAGTTAAAAGACACAGGTTCTCAACAGTGGCTGTTTGGTTCCTGCCGTCTCATCCCTGGAGAAAAAAAATCCCTTCCTCAGGCAGAGTTGTGGTCTTGGTCCTTTTCTGTGTCTTTTATCCATCTGGAATATTTAGTTTGACTCAAAGCAGAAGAAGGAGGGGACCAAACTCGTCCTGAGGCGGGTCAGAACCAGAACATCAGAGCCAAAAGGAAACACACTTCTCTGGGCTCATGTATCCTCAGTCCATGCTTGTTTCCTTTTGCCTCTCACTTACACATTGAACTATGGACATACCAACGGACAGGGGGCATCTAATCCAGGTGCTCCTTGGTCTCCCTTATCCCCTTTGGCCCCCCTGTTGCCTTTCTTGCCCCTCTCTCCCTGCAAACAACAGCGTATTAAAAACAACTTACAATCCTCCCGATGAAGCCACACAAATGCAGATGTTCGGTTCTATGCGATCAGTGGGAGATGTCTGACATTTATCTGAAGGATAAAGTGATTGCATGGCTCTGTAGTATGTTTTGTGCAGCTTTGGAAGTTAAGATGAGGTGGAGTAAAGCCCAGGTCACAACCCACCCTGTGTGTTTTTAGTCCATATGTTTTTTGGGGAGGCCACGGCTGCCATGTTTTTCTGAAAATGTAGGGAGAGAGTGGCAAGAGCAGGGAGGGAGTACGTCAGTTCAAGGTGGCCTGCACGCTAACGCCTGGCCATGAGCGGTTGCTTGCATCTTATATTGCGCATGTGGTAACTGAGTTGTACGTGCTTACAACCTACGACATCCGTATGATTGTCATGTTATCCTATGGAGGCTGTAATTACACGTGCTGCTCATGTACGGTGTCCTTACTCACTTGCATGTTGTAAGTGCATGCAAGTGCGATGAATATGAGTTTTTCCCAATGTCTCAGCTGGCTGCTGCCTCCAGATGCCACTCATTCCCCCGCAGAGTCTAAAGTAGCTTCAAGTGGCAGCGCACGAGCACGACGTGGTATGACTTGCCTTGATATGGGAGAGGGTAAAAAAGATACGGAAGAGGCAATGGCGACGGCGACGCGGGACATGGCAGTTTCGTCCATGTAGAAATCAGCGCGCACAACTTGTGTTTTAACTGTGGAGCAAGTGCTTGCTCCACAGTTAAAACACAAGTCTGTGTTTTAACTGAGTCAGCCAGTGCTACTGTCCACTTGAGTGCCCATTGGACAGTAGCACTGGGGAAGTGCTGAGTAAGCACATACCATGCGCGTCTCACCCGCGCAGCACGTTGGCTGTAGAAGGCAGGCGCGTCACCCGTACGGGAGTGAATCCGCAGCCCGAATGCAGTGAAAGTTCCTCATGCACGAAAAGTGCCACGGCGTGTCTGTGTGCTCCAAATCCGTGCGGGGGCGGGACTCACCAGGTACCGATCCCCACATTTTGCCCACGCTTTTGCACGTAGATGGAACGCACTTGTAAGTACATTGGGTTGTGACCGGGGCTTTTCAGGGAGGGTGAGTAGACAGCATTGGGTGCTGTTGGTGAGCAGGCTTCTTACTGAATGTGTAGTAAAATTGTTTTCTGGGATGAATTCCTCTTTTATCATGAGCGAGAATGGAGATAAAACGTCTTGTTCTTCAGTGCAAATGAGTGGCTGAGATCAACCCTTGGAAACTGCCTCATTTATTCCGCGTTGACCACATTGTGTGGAACTGTTCGTCTGTGTGACATTAAAGATGAGGAACGCAAACTCACAAATTGCAAACAAGCTCAGATGTGGTTTTCTAAGTCTTTTTGATGGAGATGAAGGAGAAAGGATCATTTCATTAACGTCAGCAATAGAACTACACAATCACACAAAATCCAGAAAGTGATGTGAAGAAATTAAGAAAGACTTCAGCAGTACTTTTGAATAATGTGTAACAATTGTAGAGTGCAGAAACATACACTGTAAAGTTTTAATGTAATGTTTTATAGATCGGTCAGCCAGAACATTATGACCACTGACAGGGTTCATTCATTAACTCCCGTTAGAGGACATTGCATGTGTTAGAAGCAGGAAACAGGGAACATGTGTGACGGTGGTTTGACCTGATGGACCAGCTGATACTAATCAATGCTTTCAGTGAGGCTCTGACACGAGACATACTCCTCCAGGGTCAGAGTGCAGCAAGAAGGAGTTTCATTCATGTTCTTCAGTCACATGAGTGGCTCATTTCTCGTCTTTACCAGAAACGAGCTGCATAGTGTTGTAGTGGTTAGCACTCTCGGATCATTGTGAGAAGGCCTCCGGTTCGAATCCCAGTTTGCATGTTCTCTGTGTGTGTGAGTGTGTGTGTGTGTGCACTTTGAGGCCTTTGGGAAGTGGAGGCTGTCTTCCTCTTTGGTAGGTAACACATGTCTTGTTTGAAGCAGATTTTAACAGCAACCTCACAGACCTGTCCTTCCATCTTCTCCACTGCTTCATGCACTTCAGGGTCACAGTGTGGCTCATGAGCAGGGGCAGTTTTAGACAGACACATGCACTCAGAGGGAACATATAAACTGAACACAGGAAGACCTTCTCATAGTGACGAACGAGAGACGACTAGGACTTTGTTGTGTGACAGTCTCACCAATAACATCCTGGAATGTGCTCCATGTTCTATGATGCTTCCACAATCTTTGGATTTGGGGACTGATTCCTGCTCTGTGCAGTGTTTAGTGTTCTAATGGGACCCTGCTCACCAAGACTGTGAGTGCTGGTAAAAGGAGGAAGTGATGGTAACAAGTGACAAGACACGTAAAAAGTGACAAGACACACATGGACACATTCATGATTGTATGAACTCATAACGGAGGGCCGTTATGAGTTCATACAATCATGAATGTGTCCATGTGTGTCTTGTCACTTTTTTGAAAGTGTGTTTTAAGTCCACTATTGTAAAACTTTTGATATCCTTTCACAAATAGATATTAAATCATTTGATAAGAAACATGCACAGTGTCTGCTCTTGCTGACATCTGCACATACAGTTTGTACTACTTGCCACAACGGTTATGGGTTCAGGGGTTGGAGGGACTTTAGGGAGGCTTGTGAGGAGGAGGTTCTGTTAAGCAGGAGTAGTACAGAGGAAGATTAACCCAGGGCTACATTAGAGTGCAGGAGGAGGAGGAGGAGGAGGAGGAGGAGCAGGAGGTGGGTTGTGAGAGGGAGAGAGGGCAACCCCGGCAAGAAATAGAGCCACAGGCCACAGAGCAAGGTGGAGGGAAGGAAAAGGGGATAGGAAGACCTGCGGAAACAAAGGAAGACATGACAAAGGGTGAAAACAGCGGTGCCATCTCACAGCTTCATCTTCAGCACATTCAACCGGAGCAACCAGATGGATCAGCTGCTTTGTGCTGGAATTTGAAGGTGGTCGAATATGTTGAAGGAGCTCGTGAAATGTGAGGACTTAAAGATGGGAATGGAAATATTAAGAATCACAGGTTAATGGGAAGGAAACACATTCTCTGAGAGGAAGGGTGTGTGGACAGTACAAACACTCTGCAGTTTGCAAATGAAAACAGCTTTTACACTAAATCTTCTTTCAGGGCTGCTTTGGACTTTTGTGCCAACTCAAGGAAGAATCAACATTTTATCAAATTTAGATGTCTGCTTCAGCGCAGGGGTGTCAAATTACAAATACACAGTACAAATCTCAAGTTAATTTGATGAAATAAAAATTGCATGAATACTTCAATTCATGCTTTAGGTTAGTGTTTCGCAGACTTCCAGTGTGCATCAGCTGAGGGCTTATACTCCAAGTTTGTCCACGATGGCCAACCTGAACATCAAGTCTGATTATCTGTTGGTTGGTGACAGAGGAGACATATTTCCTCCTAACATGAAGATTATTGATGGATCGTTGTTACTGTGCAAAGCAGCAGCTTTATAACTCTAAGATTGACAGGAAAGATTACACTTATTTTTATTTTCAAGGTTTGTACTAGTTGTTATCATGAAGCTGTTTTGAACTGCTTTTTTTAGGACTTGCAAAACAAAGTGATATCATTTGTAACACTGTGTCAGTCCCAGTCATGACTGGTGGCAAATTTCTTTGATGGGGCTCTTCATCATTCAATTTCAGCCATTATTATGACCTTAAATGGGAAGGAACTTAAAACTTAACTTAACCACATCACTCGTCTGCAGTTAAAGTTGACATTTCTCCTCTTCTCTTCACTCGAGTGTCAAAGACACGCGGCCAGAGATCAGATGACACGACCACAAAGTCTATCATTGACCTCCGGCCTAGGGTGTCCTGGTGCCACGTGCACTAATGGACACCCCTGTGCTCCAACATGGTGTTCGTTATGGACAAGCTGTGGCTGGCACAGAAGTCCAATAACAGAACACCGCTCTGGTTCAGAAAGGGGAGGCCCTTCCTTCCAAGTCTCACTGTAGTTGCCCACATGGGTGTTGAAGTCCCCCAGTAGAACAATGTTGGAGCACTATCCAGTAACCCTCCCAGGGACTCCAACAAGGTTGGGTACTTTCGGCTAAACCGAAAGTACGGGATGCCGTTAAGCTGAAGGAGTCCTATCAGGCATTGTTAGCTCGTAGGAGTTTTCTCTAGCACTGTTTACAGTGGAAGTGGGGAGCTGTTGACCTCAACTGGGGATATCGTCGGGCGGTGGAAGGAATACTTTGAGGACCTCCTCAATCCCACCACCACGTCTTCCTTTGAGGAAGCAGAGGCTGGGTTCTCAGAGGTGGACTCGTCCATTACCCAAGCTGAAGTCACCGAGGTTGTTGTGAAGCTCCTCGGTGGCAAGGCACCGGGAGTGATGAGATTCACCCAGAGTTCCTTAAGTCTCTGGATGTGCAGGGACTGTCGTGGCTGACTCGTCTCTGCAACATCGCGTGGCGGGCGGGGACAGTACCTCTGGACTGGCAGACCGGGGTGGTGGTCCCTCTCTTTAAGAAGGGGGATCGGAGGGTGTGTTCCAACTACAGAGGGATCACACTCCTCAGCCTCCCCGGGAAAGTCTATTCCAGGGCACTGGATGTCCTATTTCACCTTTGTCATTGGTTCGGCTCATAACTTTTAATGGACAGAATTTCTAGGCACAGCCAGGGACCGGATGTTTGGGGACCACAGGATTTTGTCTTTGCTCTTTGCAGATGATATGGTTCTGTTGGCTTCATTGAACCTGGAACTTCAGCTTGCACTGGCGAGGTTAGCAGCCAAGTGTGAAGCAACTAGGATGAAGATCAGCACCTCTAAATCCGAGGCCATGGTTCTTGAATGGAAAAATGTGGCTTGCCCCCTCCAGGTCGGTGGAGTGCCCTTGTCCCAAGTGGAGGAGTTCAAGTATCTTGGGGTCTTGTTCACGAGTGGGGGAAAGATGGAGCGTGAGATCGACAGGTGGATCGGTGCAGCGTCTGCAGTTATACAGACGTTGTATCGGTCCGTCGTGGTGAAGAAGGAGCTGAGCCAAAAAGCGAAGCTCTGGATTTACCGGTCGATCTTCATTCCTACCCTCACCTATGGTCATGAACTATGGGTCATGACCGAAAGAACCAGATCCCGGATACAAGCGGCTGAAATAAGTTGTCTAGGGGTGGCTGGGTACACACTTAGAAATAGGGTGAGGAGCTCAGCCACCAGCGAGGAGCTTGAAGTAGAGCCGCTGCTCCTCCACATCCAGAGGTGCCAGCTGAAGTGGCTTGGGCATCTGTTTCGGATACATGTCTCCCCAGGCATGTTCCTCCAGTCGGAGGCCTTGGAGCAGACCAAGGACACGCTGGAGGGACTATGTCTCTCTGGTAGGAGGCCTCAGGACAGACCTAGGACACCTGGAGGGACTATGTCTCTCTATGGCCTGGGAACACCTTGGGGTCCCACCGGGAGAGCTGGAGGAAGTGTCTGGGGTGAGGGAAGTCTGGGCATCCCTGCTTAGAATGCTGCCTCCGCAACCCAGCCCCGGATAAGCGGTAGACAATGGATGGATGGACAAGTATGGTTTCTGTCTGTTTAGGAGATATTCTTACTGTTAGCTTTGACTGCTTGCTTTCATTGAGTTGTGACCCGAGGCCATGGGTCATTTTATAACGACCAAACGTGAATTGAATGAGGATACACACACCTGTGAGATGTTTGAGCTCTCCATCTTGAAATGGACCATTTTAGCTTCATAATTACATACAAGTAACCAATAATGACTTGCAAAGATTCATTCAAACTTTTACTCAACGAATGAAACAGTTTTAACAGGAAGAGTCCTATGAAGCAGCCACACTGGTCAGATGTGGCATTTTTTTCTTGTTGCCATGGAAACACAAGATGTTACATCAAAGTCTGTTTATAGCTCATTAGTTATTTTAAATTGAGGCGTTGTACAATAAAAACTGCTCTATGTGAGGTGAAAACAGTGAACCATCATTTCAATTTTCTTGATGAATTCCACATAAATTGAGGAGAAAATACCTTTTTAATTGAATAGAGTCCTCGATTGACGATAAATACTGGAAGTGTGGCCAATCTTCCTTGTTTAGATAGAGGGAGCCCCCGAGTGGCAGACGTTATTGTGGTTTTAAACAGTAAAGTGAGAGCACGTTTTAAGATGACACTTTTATTAACATACCTTTAAACAAATGTTGACAGTTAGCCTGAGTGTAGATAAAAGTAAAACCAACCTCAGGTAAATTTTTCCACACATCAATCCTTTTTTCAAAGTATTTTAGGACTGTGCCTCAAAAACACTTGCAAAATAAACTTTGAGTCTTTTAGCTCTTAGACTTTCAGTAATTAATACATATGAGGGCAGATCTAAATAGTAACATTTTAACACATTTATGCTTGTGTGCATTTAGAAATAACTAGAGAATGTTGAACCAGACCTGAATATTTTCAGCCAAATTTCTCCTATCAAATGCACAAATTGGAAGAGATGTAACAGAATAATAAACATTAATCATAAAATAATAATCACTCGTCATCTCCATCACTACATCTCCGAGAAACATGTGAGAGCAAACCAGAACTGGCTTTATCCAATGACTGAGCAGGTCATGTGTTGGGAGATTTAAAAGTTGCTCCAAGTCTCAGAGATCAAATGGTTTAATTTCATGTAATTCACTTTGAATGTTAATCATAATTGGTGAAATTGCTACTGAACCTGCCTCCTCTTGGCCTTTCTGCAGCACCACCTGCTGTTTTTACACACTAGAAAGAAATCGGCTCCATTATTGCACATTATTCCATATAGGACGAAGCACATTCAGTGGCTTGTTTTAATTTGTTGGCATACATATATTGGACAATATTACAGTTTATTATGGTTTGTAGCATCCAGCCAGCACTAGTCAGTCTCATGTTCATGTATTCAATCAAAATTTTAAATCAGGGCATAACTGATTTTTTCATATACAAAGATGTATTTAATTTCATGAATTCAATGTTAAATCTCAGCTGTTCAGCTAAAACAGCCTCTTCTGGATTATTGATCAGATTTTTCTGAATTAAATCTACTGATTCTTCACATGCTCAGACAAACACCCTGACCAAAAAACTGGTTCAGGTTTCAAGGTCTTTATCATCATTTCCATGCTTCCACATACAAACAAAGTATGTTACTCTGGACCAGTAGGACATGCAGGTGCAGTGTGATAATTTTGGTCATGAGAATCAAAGCAAACTGCCTGTAATTCAAGCTCTCCCTTTAGTTTAGGTCATCACAGCTCAATTGATGGAATTAAGGCTGAAGCTGACACTTAATAAAGACACTGATCCAATAAGCAGCCTCTGAATGAGAAATAAGAATTATTTCCGTACATATCACAACCAAAAACTATTGTGTCTCAGCCAACTACACAGAAGACAGCAGGTCGATTCTTACCCGATTTCCTTTGAGTCCGTGCGGCCCTACTAAACCCTGCGGACAAAGGGAGAAGATGAGAAAAAGTGCAGCTCTGTTACAGCTGATGAACCAGGAGTCATTTCACTGAATAACGAACAGACCTGTGGTCTCCCACACAAGCAAGTCTCATGACGTCACAACATTTGGAGCCTGATTGAACGGGATGCTCATGGCAACACATGAGCTGCTGCTGACTCATCCAGTTCACATGAGCTTTGGCTGTATTTGGATGGATTAGATGTAACATCATCACATCATTCTTGAAACATTAATAAATACAGATAAATATTGTGTGGAGGCGGAAGAGGAAACGATATGAGAAGATGCTGAGTCACATCCCAGTTTAACTATGTCATAAAAACCAAGAAAACATTGTAACTGGTACTATAACTATCATTGTAACTAACAGTATAACATTCCTTGTAAAAGTCCCCTTTACAGGCTATTATCTGGTCAGACTGACTTGCTACAGATGAAATATGGTGGATATGTTTCAGACTTACAGGGATTCCTTGTGGCCCGATTGGTCCTGGTAATCCTGCGTCACCCTTTTCACCCTGCAGTGATGGAGCACAACTCTGAATTTAAATTCTCAGAATTTCCCTGAATCCCTCAGATTCTCTCAGCGTAAAGCCATACATAGTCACTTACTCTCTCCCCCTTTGGTCCGGCTGGTCCTGGTACACCTACGGGTCCTATCAAACCCTTCAAAACACAAGAAGAACATAAATGCCTGAAAGCTGCGCCAACAACAGAAACGTCCAGAGTCAGTCAGTCAACAAGCTTCGTGGAGGCCATGAAGAGGAGCAGACGTGTGAGATGTGCAGCCCGAAGACCTGAAGCATGTTGACTCACTCTGGTCTGTTAACAAGGAGGGAAATGAGTGTGAATGACTGCAGGTCTCAGCATGAAACATCCAGTGTGTGCAGTGAAACATGTCAGCATGCTGCTCGCTGTCTCTGCATGCTCCTCCACCGCAGGACCAGGACTCGGACCTCGACCGGGACGAGGACCTAGACAAAGATCTGGACTAGGTCTATGACTATGACTATGACTAGGACCAGGACTATGACTAGGACCAGGACTAGGACTAGGACTAGGACTAGGACTAGGACTAGGACTAGGACTAGGACCAGGAACTGAATCAGGATCAGGATCAGGCCCAGGGCTAATGACTGAGGGGCTGCACTTCCATCACAAGGCAAAAAAAATGACGATATTAAAAGTGTTTCATAAAAATAAAAATAAATCCTGACCATGGTCCAGTAGAGGACGACTGTTTACCTTTGCCAAACAAAGTTGCGTATGTATGTATGTATGTATGTATGTATGTATGTATGTATGTATGTATGTCATTTTTCAAAAAAACTATTTTCCGAAATCACATAAAATTTTCACTGATGATTTTTCATCATCCAAGGACCAACTGATTACATTTTGAGACATTAACATTTAACTGTTTCTGAATAAATCCCGATAAACTTTGAAAAAATGTCCCATACAAAGTGGATGGGAGAGGCATCTCATGGAGGATATCAAATGAGATGTTGCCTTGGAGACGTCCTAACAGTCCTGAACAGTCCTGTAGAATCCGGAGCAGTCCTGTAGAGTCCGCAACAGTGCTGAACAGTCCAGTAGAGTGCGGAACAGTCTTGAATATTTGTGGCCTGAATAGTCCTGAATAGACCTGAACAGGTCTGCAGAGCTTCGGCAGGAGGGAAAAGAGACAGGACAAGCACAAGAAGCAAAAAAGCAAGTGGGGACGACAGCCATGGAGCAAGCAGAGGTAGAGGACGAGGAGGAGGATGAGGACGAGAGGAGGAAGAGGACGGAGAGTGAGGGGACCAGAACAGGACTCGCTCCACTCACCACTGGACCTGGTCTGCCGTCTAACCCATGAGCCCCCTATGCAGCATCGTCCAGAGTTAGAAAACAGAGATGGTAGGGTAGAGGGGGTGGGGGAGGGTGGAGTAAGTGAAGCTGTGACTCAGTGAACTCAACAACACATTCACATGATGACAAATGAGAAGTGATGAAGTGGTGGAAGTGAGGTGAGACAGTGACGAATGGTGGTGGTGAGTCTTCATGTTAGAGTTCTATTATGCTTCATACACTCACTGTTTCTACGTTTACTGTTCACATGACGCATTAACATGGAGGCACATGGCAGAAACCCAACAGGATGCCGGGGCAGAATCACAACACACTAGAAAATGCTTGTCAGCCACTTGTTTAGATATTCCCCAGTCCACAGGTGAGAACACTACTACGCTACTACGCTTCAGGATCGATTTTAAGGTTCTTTTACTAGTTTTTAAGTGTCTTAATGGTTTTGCACCCTCTTATTTATCCGAACTATTTTTATCATATCAACCCTCGCGGGCCCTGAGGTCCTCCGGCACCGGCCTTTTAATTGTCCCTCAAACAAGGACCAAGACTCACGGGGAGGCTGCGTTCAGCTCCTATGGCCCCCGTTTGTGGAACAGCCTGCCGGGGAACCTCAGGGCTGCAGAGTCCATTGAGGTTTTTAAAAAAGGGTTAAAAACTCACCTTTTTAATCAGGCTTTTAACTGATTTTATACATGTATGTGTGTATATAGTTATGTATTTGATCAATGTATTTATCTACTTCTATTTATTTATTTCAGATAATTATCTAATTTTCTTTTTTATCTCCAGTGGTTCCTCTAGGGGGCGCTACACTGGTGGTGGCCGGTTTTTGCCACTGGTGGAGCCGTCCCATGGGTTTCCCTGCCCGGGCCCCTGGCAGGTCCCCCGCGTATGCGGTGGGATTGGCTTGTCTGCCCGGTTGGGGGGGGATCTGTGGGGCGGCGCCCCCTGTGGTCGGAAGTTGTGCCGCCCCCAGTGTGGACGGCCCAAATATGTCCCTTTCCTCACCTTAGTCCTCAGTGTCCTGCCATGTCTCCATATCACTCGGCATGTCTTCACCTATGATGTGTGTCTGCATGTGTGCGTGTGTGTTCACCTGCTTTTTATTCATCTATTTTATCTTTGCACTGTTTTTAATTTTTGTGGAAGCACTTTGTGTTGCTTAATGTATAAAAAGTGCTATAGAAATAAAGATTATTATTATTATTATTACTGCTCTCTGTTCATTTTCAGTAGCCTGCAGCTCTAACATAGTTTTAACATGAGGACTGGCCTCAGCAGGATCAGATGACGTCACTCAGATGCAGTTTGAATAGTTTTCATATATGGCCCTCAGTGTAAACCAGTGGCGGCTGTACATGTCAGACCCAGGCTTTCACTGCTGGTCTGAGTCAATCCACCCCTCAAGAACTTTTTAATGGCTACAAAAAACATGTTACCATGCAGAAATGCAGTATAAAAATCCTTTGCATCACATATATACTTGTGTAGCCATTCTAAATACCTTTATGTTTATGTTTAAAGTTCACATCTCTCCTTCTGCTGCTGCTTTTCCTGAAACTTCTGAGGGTCCAGGAAGGAGACAAACATCAGCTTTTCCTGGTCTTGAAAATAATGTGATGGTAAATAATAGAATCCTGAATCCTGCCATGGAGTTTGTAGTGATGGTAAATTGCATCGGACTTGTTCCTGGAGTGCTGCGGTGCGTTCAACGACCGCTTGGAAAAGTCAGTCTTGAAAATGTTTTGACAATAAATCTGCAACCAAATGTCTTTATCTTCCCCTTTAGTCATTGTAGGTTGACAAAACCACTATCAAACACAGCTTTATATTTGTTTGAGCAGCTCGCTACAGATGCAGCTAACAAGTGCTACAGAGTGAACTCTCAGATCATCCAATCAGAGGGCTTGAATACACTGACGTCACGATAGGCCTTCTAGAAGGCCCAGCCTCCCCAATATCAAAATCTGATTGGTTGAAGCAGCAGCGTGACCAACACTAGTTTTACACTGCAGATGCCTGCAGAATTGAATGTGAAGGCCACAGGCAGATTTCTTTACCCGGCAACAGGTGATGGCTAAAATGAGATTGGTTAAAAGCTTTAATGTGGAAGTACATCTCTGGAAGCAGGGCAGCCAGGGAGAAGCGTTAAGAAGCAGACAGATCATTTGGAATTATTTAATAAGTATTCATGGATATGGATATATAATCAACAGTCAGTGATTCAGATATTTTTCTTAGGCCTGCAGAGAAGCCTTGAAGGCCATGATGGTCCGCCACTGGTGTAAATGTTTGGATACTACTGGTTTAGTCTCATTCCAGATTTTTTAAAACCTATGAAAGCAAACAGACCAATAAAGTAGTGACCTGTCAGTGATGCATCTAAAGCCTGCTGAGTTACCTGAGGACCTTTTTCCAGGGGAAGCCACTCAAGTTTTTTTTTGCTTTTGGGCAGTTTGGTTGGATGAAAAAAAACATTAAACAAAGAGCTTTGTTGTTTCTAAATACTCTCTGTGAGAGAAAAGGCTCTTTTACACACGAGCTCAACAGTTATATTCAATACGTAAGTAGTGCAAGTAGATGAACAACAATGGAGGGTTCAGCATGTTTCTTTATAATTTAACAGCTCTTCTCCAACAATGACAAGATTTCCTACCATTTACTACACCAACATCCTCTCCATACTCGGAGAACATTTCTTGTATTCACACACTGAGTGGAGCTCCACCATGAAGGACTGAGAAAAAGAGCTGGTAGCTTTACGTTTGCTCTTCTCTGTGTGGATGTTGAGAAGAAAACTTCACAGCACCACCTAGTGACTGACAATGAAAGCATTTTCAATCTTTCTCGCACTCCTGTGTGTATAGACCTTTTTATCAGAACATCTGTATGTACACATTTTTAGAAACAGGAGCTTGTTCTTATGTGAGGAAGACTTGAGACTGGCTCAGCTCTAAATGGTCTAACACTGTGGTGGGCAACTCCAGTCCTTGAGGGCCGCAGCCCTGCATGTTTTAGGTGTTTCCCTGCTCAAACACACCCGAGTTCTCATGATGAGGCTCTGCAGAAAGCTGGATAATGAGCCACTAATTGCTGTCAGCTGTGATATGAGGACACATTGAAATCGTGCAGGGCTGCGGCCCTCGAGGACCGGAGTTGTCCACTCCTGGTCTAAGAGGTCAATACCACAAAGACGAATGAATGAAATCAATATTCATCTGAAAGCATTTCCTGCCTCAATCCAGTTTTAGAGTTAAAAAATGTGATCACAGTAGCATAGATTGAATTCTCGAGTTTTTAACATGGCAGATGCCACCATCATGCTGGCAGCCTGAGTTAATTCCAAAGACTTATGGGAATCCACCTGAACATGTGCTTCCTGAAGATAAAAAAAAGTATGACACTGTAGTAAGTGGGTTGAGAATGTGAGAGTCAACCAGAAGGCCGATCCTACAGACACAGCAGGGCAGTCTGATGGCATTGGAGCAACTTAAGTGTGAACTGCAAGGTGGATGTTAGTGAGTGTGAGACTGGTGTTGGTTTCACGTACGGGCAGTCCAAGATGGCCTCTGTCTCCCTTTTCTCCCTTCTGACCACTGGCTCCTTTCTCTCCTCTGACACCGATGCCTGGCTCTCCCTGACAACCAGAGGGATTTGAGATCCAGCTTTACTTTGAGACACGATGTGGACCACAGATAACTGGACACAGACTCTGGACGGCAGCATTTTACAGAAGTGATATCCTACCTTTGGCCCAGAAAGTCCTTGAGATCCCTAGAAGAAAAAGTGAGGCATTAGAAAAAAAAATGTTTCCCCCTTAACTGTTGTCACTATAGTGCAGCAGTTTATTTTTATGGAAGCGAATATTGTTACAAAATTAGCAGAAATGTTTTTTTTTTAATTTTCAGATTAAAACTGCATTTTTGACTAATAAATACAATTAATAGTACCAGCTCAGTCATAACTCCCATAAAGGTGTATTCACTGATTTCTCAACATCAGCTTTGCTTTTCATTCTGAGTAAAGATTGTGTTTGATTTACTGCTGTCTCCTGTTGGTTACGACTCGATCATCAATTGAAAACCTCTGTGGGCATGTACACTGTAAATGCTAACACACAAATAATGAAAAAAGGTCATTGAACCAAACTCAGTTTTTACCAACCTGTTGAGAACACTATTTTTAAATAATTAAGTAGTAATTTGGGGTGGGAAAACATGCTTAACTTGATGTATCGGTGGTGGTCAGAGGGTGAGAGAGGGAGTGGTTGGTGGTGGTCAGAGGGTGAGAGAGGGAGTGGTTGGTGGTGGTCAGAGGGTGAGAGAGAGAGTGGTTGGTGGTGGTCAGAGGGTGAGAGAGGGAGTGGTTGGTGGTGGTCAGAGGGTGAGAGAGAGAGTGGTTGGTGGTGGTCAGAGGGTGAGAGAGGGAGTGGTTGGTGGTGGTCAGAGGGTGAGAGAGGGAGTGGTTGGTGGTGGTCAGAGGGTGAGAGAGGGAGTGGTTGGTGGTGGTCAGAGGGTGAGAGAGGGAGTGGTTGGTGGTGGTCAGAGGGTGAGAGAGAGAGTGGTTGGTGGTGGTCAGAGGGTGAGAGAGGGAGTGGTTGGTGGTGGTCAGAGGGTGAGAGAGGGAGTGGTTGGTGGTGGTCAGAGGGTGAGAGAGGGAGTGGTTGGTGGTGGTCAGAGGGTGAGAGAGTTAGTAATTGGTGGTGGTCAGAGGGTGAGAGATGGAGTGGTTGGTGGTGGTCAGAGGGTGAGAGAGAGAGTGGTTGGTGGTGGTCAGAGGGTCAGAGGGTGAGAGAGGGAGTGGTTGGTGGTGGTCAGAGGGTGAGAGAGTTAGTAATTGGTGGTGGTCAGAGGGTGAGAGAGTGAGTGGTTGGTGGTGGTCAGAGGGTGAGAGAGGGAGTGGTTGGTGGTGGTCAGAGGGTGAGAGAGTTAGTAATTGGTGGTGGTCAGAGGGTGAGAGAGTTAGTAATTGGTGGTGGTCAGAGGGTGAGAGAGAGAGTGGTTGGTGGTGGTCAGAGGGTGAGACAGTGAGTGGTTGGTGGTGGTCAGAGGGTGAGAGAGTTAGTAATTGGTGGTGGTCAGAGGGTGAGACAGTGAGTGGTTGGTGGTGGTCAGAGGGTGAGAGAGAGAGTGGTTGGTGGTGGTCAGAGGGTGAGAGAGAGAGTGGTTGGTGGTGGTCAGAGGGTGAGAGAGTGAGTGGTTGGTGGTGGTCAGAGTGTGAGAGAGAGAGTGGTTGGTGGTGGTCAGAGGGTGAGAGAGAGAGTGGTTGGTGGTGGTCAGAGTGTGAGAGAGAGAGTGGTTGGTGGTGGTCAGAGGGTGAGAGAGGGAGTGGTTGGTGGTGATCAGAGGGTGAGACAGTGAGTGGTTGGTGGTGGTCAGAAGGGTGAGAGAGAGAGTGGTTGGTGGTGGTCAGAGGGTGAGAGAGGGAGTGGTTGGTGGTGGTCAGAGGGTGAGACTGAGAGTGGTTGGTGGTGGTCAGAGTGTGAGAGAGAGAGTGGTTGGTGGTGGTCAGAGGGTGAGAGAGAGAGTGGTTGGTGGTGGTCAGAGGGTGAGAGAGAGAGTGGTTGGTGGTGGTCAGAGGGTGAGAGAGAGAGTGGTTGGTGGTGGTCAGAGGGTGAGAGAGTGAGTGGTTGGTGGTGGTCAGAGGGTGAGAGAGAGAGTGGTTGGTGGTGGTCAGAGTGTGAGAGAGAGAGTGGTTGGTGGTGGTCAGAGGGTGAGAGAGAGAGTGGTTGGTGGTGGTCAGAGGGTGAGAGAGAGAGTGGTTGGTGGTGGTCAGAGGGTGAGAGAGTGAGTGGTTGGTGGTGGTCAGAGGGTGAGAGAGTTAGTAATTGGTGGTGGTCAGAGGGTGAGAGAGTGAGTGGTTGGTGGTGGTCAGAGGGTGAGAGAGGGAGTGGTTGGTGGTGGTCAGAGGGTGAGAGAGTTAGTAATTGGTGGTGGTCAGAGGGTGAGACAGTGAGTGGTTGGTGGTGGTCAGAGGGTGAGAGAGCTAGTAATTGGTGGTGGTCAGAGGGTGAGACAGTGAGTGGTTGGTGGTGGTCAGAGGGTGAGAGAGAGAGTGGTTGGTGGTGGTCAGAGGGTGAGAGAGAGAGTGGTTGGTGGTGGTCAGAGGGTGAGAGAGTGAGTGGTTGGTGGTGGTCAGAGTGTGAGAGAGAGAGTGGTTGGTGGTGGTCAGAGGGTGAGAGAGAGAGTGGTTGGTGGTGGTCAGAGGGTGAGAGAGAGAGTGGTTGGTGGTGGTCAGAGGGTGAGAGAGTGAGTGGTTGGTGGTGGTCAGAGGGTGAGAGAGTTAGTAATTGGTGGTGGTCAGAGGGTGAGAGAGTGAGTGGTTGGTGGTGGTCAGAGGGTGAGAGAGGGAGTGGTTGGTGGTGGTCAGAGGGTGAGAGAGTTAGTAATTGGTGGTGGTCAGAGGGTGAGAGAGTTAGTAATTTGTGGTGGTCAGAGGGTGAGAGAGTGAGTGGTTGGTGGTGGTCAGAGGGTGAGACAGTGAGTGGTTGGTGGTGGTCAGAGGGTGAGAGAGTGAGTGGTTGGTGGTGGTCAGAGGGTGAGAGAGTGAGTGGTTGGTGGTGGTCAGAGGGTGAGAGAGTGAGTGGTTGGTGGTGGTCAGAGGGTGAGAGAGTGAGTGGTTGGTGGTGGTCAGAGGGTGAGAGAGGGAGTGGTTGGTGGTGGTCAGAGGGTGAGAGAGGGAGTGGTTGGTGGTGGTCAGAGGGTGAGAGAGGGAGTGGTTGGTGGTGGTCAGAGGGTGAGAGAGTTAGTAATTGGTGGTGGTCAGAGGGTGAGAGATGGAGTGGTTGGTGGTGGTCAGAGGGTGAGAGAGAGAGTGGTTGGTGGTGGTCAGAGGGTCAGAGGGTGAGAGAGGGAGTGGTTGGTGGTGGTCAGAGGGTGAGAGAGGGAGTGGTTGGTGGTGGTCAGAGGGTGAGAGAGGGAGTGGTTGGTGGTGGTCAGAGGGTGAGAGAGGGAGTGGTTGGTGGTGGTCAGAGGGTGAGAGAGTTAGTAATTGGTGGTGGTCAGAGGGTGAGAGAGTGAGTGGTTGGTGGTGGTCAGAGGGTGAGAGAGGGAGTGGTTGGTGGTGGTCAGAGGGTGAGAGAGTTAGTAATTGGTGGTGGTCAGAGGGTGAGACAGTGAGTGGTTGGTGGTGGTCAGAGGGTGAGAGAGTGAGTGGTTGGTGGTGGTCAGAGTGTGAGAGAGAGAGTGGTTGGTGGTGGTCAGAGGGTGAGAGAGGGAGTGGTTGGTGGTGGTCAGAGGGTGAGAGAGGGAGTGGTTGGTGGTGGTCAGAGGGTGAGAGAGAGAGTGGTTGGTGGTGGTCAGAGGGTGAGAGAGGGAGTGGTTGGTGGTGGTCAGAGGGTGAGAGAGAGAGTGGTTGGTGGTGGTCAGAGGGTGAGAGAGGGAGTGGTTGGTGGTGGTCAGAGGGTGAGACAGTGAGTGGTTGGTGGTGGTCAGAGGGTGAGAGAGTTAGTAATTGGTGGTGGTCAGAGGGTGAGACAGTGAGTGGTTGGTGGTGGTCAGAGGGTGAGAGAGTTAGTAATTGGTGGTGGTCAGAGGGTGAGACAGTGAGTGGTTGGTGGTGGTCAGAGGGTGAGAGAGAGAGTGGTTGGTGGTGGTCAGAGGGTGAGAGAGAGAGTGGTTGGTGGTGGTCAGAGGGTGAGAGAGTGAGTGGTTGGTGGTGGTCAGAGTGTGAGAGAGAGAGTGGTTGGTGGTGGTCAGAGGGTGAGAGAGAGAGTGGTTGGTGGTGGTCAGAGGGTGAGAGAGGGAGTGGTTGGTGGTGATCAGAGGGTGAGACAGTGAGTGGTTGGTGGTGGTCAGAGGGTGAGAGAGAGAGTGGTTGGTGGTGGTCAGAGGGTGAGAGAGGGAGTGGTTGGTGGTGGTCAGAGGGTGAGACAGTGAGTGGTTGGTGGTGGTCAGAGGGTGAGAGAGTTAGTAATTGGTGGTGGTCAGAGGGTGAGACAGTGAGTGGTTGGTGGTGGTCAGAGGGTGAGAGAGTTAGTAATTGGTGGTGGTCAGAGGGTGAGACAGTGAGTGGTTGGTGGTGGTCAGAGGGTGAGAGAGTTAGTAATTGGTGGTGGTCAGAGGGTGAGAGAGTGAGTGGTTGGTGGTGGTCAGAGGGTGAGAGAGGGAGTGGTTGGTGGTGGTCAGAGGGTGAGAGAGTTAGTAATTGGTGGTGGTCAGAGGGTGAGAGAGTTAGTAATTGGTGGTGGTCAGAGGGTGAGAGAGAGAGTGGTTGGTGGTGGTCAGAGGGTGAGACAGTGAGTGGTTGGTGGTGGTCAGAGGGTGAGAGAGTTAGTAATTGGTGGTGGTCAGAGGGTGAGACAGTGAGTGGTTGGTGGTGGTCAGAGGGTGAGAGAGAGAGTGGTTGGTGGTGGTCAGAGGGTGAGAGAGAGAGTGGTTGGTGGTGGTCAGAGGGTGAGAGAGTGAGTGGTTGGTGGTGGTCAGAGTGTGAGAGAGAGAGTGGTTGGTGGTGGTCAGAGGGTGAGAGAGAGAGTGGTTGGTGGTGGTCAGAGTGTGAGAGAGAGAGTGGTTGGTGGTGGTCAGAGGGTGAGAGAGGGAGTGGTTGGTGGTGATCAGAGGGTGAGACAGTGAGTGGTTGGTGGTGGTCAGAGGGTGAGAGAGAGAGTGGTTGGTGGTGGTCAGAGGGTGAGAGAGGGAGTGGTTGGTGGTGGTCAGAGGGTGAGACTGAGAGTGGTTGGTGGTGGTCAGAGTGTGAGAGAGAGAGTGGTTGGTGGTGGTCAGAGGGTGAGAGAGAGAGTGGTTGGTGGTGGTCAGAGGGTGAGAGAGAGAGTGGTTGGTGGTGGTCAGAGGGTGAGAGAGAGAGTGGTTGGTGGTGGTCAGAGGGTGAGAGAGTGAGTGGTTGGTGGTGGTCAGAGGGTGAGAGAGAGAGTGGTTGGTGGTGGTCAGAGTGTGAGAGAGAGAGTGGTTGGTGGTGGTCAGAGGGTGAGAGAGAGAGTGGTTGGTGGTGGTCAGAGGGTGAGAGAGAGAGTGGTTGGTGGTGGTCAGAGGGTGAGAGAGTGAGTGGTTGGTGGTGGTCAGAGGGTGAGAGTTAGTAATTGGTGGTGGTCAGAGGGTGAGAGAGTGAGTGGTTGGTGGTGGTCAGAGGGTGAGAGAGGGAGTGGTTGGTGGTGGTCAGAGGGTGAGAGAGTTAGTAATTGGTGGTGGTCAGAGGGTGAGACAGTGAGTGGTTGGTGGTGGTCAGAGGGTGAGAGAGTTAGTAATTGGTGGTGGTCAGAGGGTGAGACAGTGAGTGGTTGGTGGTGGTCAGAGGGTGAGAGAGAGAGTGGTTGGTGGTGGTCAGAGGGTGAGAGAGAGAGTGGTTGGTGGTGGTCAGAGGGTGAGAGAGTGAGTGGTTGGTGGTGGTCAGAGTGTGAGAGAGAGAGTGGTTGGTGGTGGTCAGAGGGTGAGAGAGAGAGTGGTTGGTGGTGGTCAGAGGGTGAGAGAGAGAGTGGTTGGTGGTGGTCAGAGGGTGAGAGAGTGAGTGGTTGGTGGTGGTCAGAGGGTGAGAGAGTTAGTAATTGGTGGTGGTCAGAGGGTGAGAGAGGGAGTGGTTGGTGGTGATCAGAGGGTGAGACAGTGAGTGGTTGGTGGTGGTCAGAGGGTGAGAGAGAGAGTGGTTGGTGGTGGTCAGAGGGTGAGAGAGGGAGTGGTTGGTGGTGGTCAGAGGGTGAGACAGTGAGTGGTTGGTGGTGGTCAGAGGGTGAGAGAGTTAGTAATTGGTGGTGGTCAGAGGGTGAGACAGTGAGTGGTTGGTGGTGGTCAGAGGGTGAGAGAGTTAGTAATTGGTGGTGGTCAGAGGGTGAGACAGTGAGTGGTTGGTGGTGGTCAGAGGGTGAGAGAGTTAGTAATTGGTGGTGGTCAGAGGGTGAGAGAGTGAGTGGTTGGTGGTGGTCAGAGGGTGAGAGAGGGAGTGGTTGGTGGTGGTCAGAGGGTGAGAGAGTTAGTAATTGGTGGTGGTCAGAGGGTGAGAGAGTTAGTAATTGGTGGTGGTCAGAGGGTGAGAGAGAGAGTGGTTGGTGGTGGTCAGAGGGTGAGACAGTGAGTGGTTGGTGGTGGTCAGAGGGTGAGAGAGTTAGTAATTGGTGGTGGTCAGAGGGTGAGACAGTGAGTGGTTGGTGGTGGTCAGAGGGTGAGAGAGAGAGTGGTTGGTGGTGGTCAGAGGGTGAGAGAGAGAGTGGTTGGTGGTGGTCAGAGGGTGAGAGAGTGAGTGGTTGGTGGTGGTCAGAGTGTGAGAGAGAGAGTGGTTGGTGGTGGTCAGAGGGTGAGAGAGAGAGTGGTTGGTGGTGGTCAGAGTGTGAGAGAGAGAGTGGTTGGTGGTGGTCAGAGGGTGAGAGAGGGAGTGGTTGGTGGTGATCAGAGGGTGAGACAGTGAGTGGTTGGTGGTGGTCAGAGGGTGAGAGAGAGAGTGGTTGGTGGTGGTCAGAGGGTGAGAGAGGGAGTGGTTGGTGGTGGTCAGAGGGTGAGACTGAGAGTGGTTGGTGGTGGTCAGAGTGTGAGAGAGAGAGTGGTTGGTGGTGGTCAGAGGGTGAGAGAGAGAGTGGTTGGTGGTGGTCAGAGGGTGAGAGAGAGAGTGGTTGGTGGTGGTCAGAGGGTGAGAGAGAGAGTGGTTGGTGGTGGTCAGAGGGTGAGAGAGTGAGTGGTTGGTGGTGGTCAGAGGGTGAGAGAGAGAGTGGTTGGTGGTGGTCAGAGTGTGAGAGAGAGAGTGGTTGGTGGTGGTCAGAGGGTGAGAGAGAGAGTGGTTGGTGGTGGTCAGAGGGTGAGAGAGAGAGTGGTTGGTGGTGGTCAGAGGGTGAGAGAGTGAGTGGTTGGTGGTGGTCAGAGGGTGAGAGAGTTAGTAATTGGTGGTGGTCAGAGGGTGAGAGAGTGAGTGGTTGGTGGTGGTCAGAGGGTGAGAGAGGGAGTGGTTGGTGGTGGTCAGAGGGTGAGAGAGTTAGTAATTGGTGGTGGTCAGAGGGTGAGACAGTGAGTGGTTGGTGGTGGTCAGAGGGTGAGAGAGTTAGTAATTGGTGGTGGTCAGAGGGTGAGACAGTGAGTGGTTGGTGGTGGTCAGAGGGTGAGAGAGAGAGTGGTTGGTGGTGGTCAGAGGGTGAGAGAGAGAGTGGTTGGTGGTGGTCAGAGGGTGAGAGAGTGAGTGGTTGGTGGTGGTCAGAGTGTGAGAGAGAGAGTGGTTGGTGGTGGTCAGAGGGTGAGAGAGAGAGTGGTTGGTGGTGGTCAGAGGGTGAGAGAGAGAGTGGTTGGTGGTGGTCAGAGGGTGAGAGAGTGAGTGGTTGGTGGTGGTCAGAGGGTGAGAGAGTTAGTAATTGGTGGTGGTCAGAGGGTGAGAGAGTGAGTGGTTGGTGGTGGTCAGAGGGTGAGAGAGGGAGTGGTTGGTGGTGGTCAGAGGGTGAGAGAGTTAGTAATTGGTGGTGGTCAGAGGGTGAGAGAGTTAGTAATTGGTGGTGGTCAGAGGGTGAGAGAGTGAGTGGTTGGTGGTGGTCAGAGGGTGAGACAGTGAGTGGTTGGTGGTGGTCAGAGGGTGAGAGAGTGAGTGGTTGGTGGTGGTCAGAGGGTGAGAGAGTGAGTGGTTGGTGGTGGTCAGAGGGTGAGAGAGTGAGTGGTTGGTGGTGGTCAGAGGGTGAGAGAGTGAGTGGTTGGTGGTGGTCAGAGGGTGAGAGAGGGAGTGGTTGGTGGTGGTCAGAGGGTGAGAGAGGGAGTGGTTGGTGGTGGTCAGAGGGTGAGAGAGGGAGTGGTTGGTGGTGGTCAGAGGGTGAGAGAGTTAGTAATTGGTGGTGGTCAGAGGGTGAGAGATGGAGTGGTTGGTGGTGGTCAGAGGGTGAGAGAGAGAGTGGTTGGTGGTGGTCAGAGGGTCAGAGGGTGAGAGAGGGAGTGGTTGGTGGTGGTCAGAGGGTGAGAGAGGGAGTGGTTGGTGGTGGTCAGAGGGTGAGAGAGGGAGTGGTTGGTGGTGGTCAGAGGGTGAGAGAGGGAGTGGTTGGTGGTGGTCAGAGGGTGAGAGAGTTAGTAATTGGTGGTGGTCAGAGGGTGAGAGAGTGAGTGGTTGGTGGTGGTCAGAGGGTGAGAGAGGGAGTGGTTGGTGGTGGTCAGAGGGTGAGAGAGTTAGTAATTGGTGGTGGTCAGAGGGTGAGACAGTGAGTGGTTGGTGGTGGTCAGAGGGTGAGAGAGTGAGTGGTTGGTGGTGGTCAGAGTGTGAGAGAGAGAGTGGTTGGTGGTGGTCAGAGGGTGAGAGAGAGAGTGGTTGGTGGTGGTCAGAGGGTGAGAGAGAGAGTGGTTGGTGGTGGTCAGAGGGTGAGAGAGTGAGTGGTTGGTGGTGGTCAGAGGGTGAGAGAGTTAGTAATTGGTGGTGGTCAGAGGGTGAGAGAGTGAGTGGTTGGTGGTGGTCAGAGGGTGAGAGAGGGAGTGGTTGGTGGTGGTCAGAGGGTGAGAGAGTTAGTAATTGGTGGTGGTCAGAGGGTGAGACAGTGAGTGGTTGGTGGTGGTCAGAGGGTGAGAGAGTTAGTAATTGGTGGTGGTCAGAGGGTGAGACAGTGAGTGGTTGGTGGTGGTCAGAGGGTGAGAGAGAGAGTGGTTGGTGGTGGTCAGAGGGTGAGAGAGAGAGTGGTTGGTGGTGGTCAGAGGGTGAGAGAGTGAGTGGTTGGTGGTGGTCAGAGTGTGAGAGAGAGAGTGGTTGGTGGTGGTCAGAGGGTGAGAGAGAGAGTGGTTGGTGGTGGTCAGAGGGTGAGAGAGAGAGTGGTTGGTGGTGGTCAGAGGGTGAGAGAGTGAGTGGTTGGTGGTGGTCAGAGGGTGAGAGAGTTAGTAATTGGTGGTGGTCAGAGGGTGAGAGAGTGAGTGGTTGGTGGTGGTCAGAGGGTGAGAGAGGGAGTGGTTGGTGGTGGTCAGAGGGTGAGAGAGTTAGTAATTGGTGGTGGTCAGAGGGTGAGAGAGTTAGTAATTGGTGGTGGTCAGAGGGTGAGAGAGTGAGTGGTTGGTGGTGGTCAGAGGGTGAGACAGTGAGTGGTTGGTGGTGGTCAGAGGGTGAGAGAGTGAGTGGTTGGTGGTGGTCAGAGGGTGAGAGAGTGAGTGGTTGGTGGTGGTCAGAGGGTGAGAGAGTGAGTGGTTGGTGGTGGTCAGAGGGTGAGAGAGTGAGTGGTTGGTGGTGGTCAGAGGGTGAGAGAGGGAGTGGTTGGTGGTGGTCAGAGGGTGAGAGAGGGAGTGGTTGGTGGTGGTCAGAGGGTGAGAGAGGGAGTGGTTGGTGGTGGTCAGAGGGTGAGAGAGTTAGTAATTGGTGGTGGTCAGAGGGTGAGAGATGGAGTGGTTGGTGGTGGTCAGAGGGTGAGAGAGAGAGTGGTTGGTGGTGGTCAGAGGGTCAGAGGGTGAGAGAGGGAGTGGTTGGTGGTGGTCAGAGGGTGAGAGAGGGAGTGGTTGGTGGTGGTCAGAGGGTGAGAGAGGGAGTGGTTGGTGGTGGTCAGAGGGTGAGAGAGGGAGTGGTTGGTGGTGGTCAGAGGGTGAGAGAGAGAGTGGTTGGTGGTGGTCAGAGGGTGAGAGAGGGAGTGGTTGGTGGTGGTCAGAGGGTGAGAGAGGGAGTGGTTGGTGGTGGTCAGAGGGTGAGAGAGTGAGTGGTTGGTGGTGGTCAGAGGGTGAGAGAGTTAGTAATTGGTGGTGGTCAGAGGGTGAGAGAGTGAGTGGTTGGTGGTGGTCAGAGGGTGAGAGAGTGAGTGGTTGGTGGTGGTCAGAGGGTGAGAGAGTTAGTAATTGGTGGTGGTCAGAGGGTGAGAGAGTGAGTGGTTGGTGGTGGTCAGAGGGTGAGAGAGTGAGTGGTTGGTGGTGGTCAGAGTGTGAGAGAGTGAGTGGTTGGTGGTGGTCAGAGGGTGAGAGAGTTAGTAATTGGTGGTGGTCAGAGGGTGAGAGAGTGAGTGGTTGGTGGTGGTCAGAGGGTGAGAGAGGGAGTGGTTGGTGGTGGTCAGAGGGTGAGAGAGTTAGTAATTGGTGGTGGTCAGAGGGTGAGAGAGTTAATAATTGGTGGTGGTCAGAGGGTGAGACAGTGAGTGGTTGGTGGTGGTCAGAGGGTGAGAGAGTGAGTGGTTGGTGGTGGTCAGAGGGTGAGAGAGTGAGTGGTTGGTGGTGGTCAGAGGGTGAGAGAGGGAGTGGTTGGTGGTGGTCAGAGGGTGAGAGAGTTAGTAATTGGTGGTGGTCAGAGGGTGAGAGAGAGAGTGGTTGGTGGTGGTCAGAGGGTGAGAGAGGGAGTGGTTGGTGGTGGTCAGAGGGTGAGAGAGTTAATAATTGGTGGTGGTCAGAGGGTGAGACAGTGAGTGGTTGGTGGTGGTCAGAGGGTGAGAGAGTTAGTAATTGGTGGTGGTCAGAGGGTGAGAGAGGGAGTGGTTGGTGGTGGTCAGAGGGTGAGAGAGTGAGTGGTTGGTGGTGGTCAGAGGGTGAGAGAGTGAGTGGTTGGTGGTGGTCAGCGGGCCTGATGATGCAGATCAACAGCTTCTCCTCCACCAGTCTGCTCCAGGGCAGCTGTGACTACTTACGTAGTTTACCAACATCCAGTATGGAGGGAAAGAATAATGCAATATAAAGCATATTTGAGTGTCAAGAAAAGTGCTATATAAAACCGATGCATTATTGTTATGTTGACTTTAATATGATGAATGACTAAAACTAAAGATATGCTTTTAGTGTCTTTGAATGAAACTCACAAGAATTACTTTAAATTAACATTAATTCGTTTTTGTAAGGCAATGAGTTTGCGTATATATGTTTTAATTAAAGTCAACATGTTTTTTTTTACAGTGTAAAGGCAAAGTAATGATGTGAGGGAGGTGAAGGGCATGTTAAGGCCTTCACATACTCTCCGCAAGGCTCGTCTGCAGACCTTGCGCAGGTCGTGGGTGGCACATGATTGTATTCATGCTCCACTCTGGGTTCACTTCCTTAATGTTCCATAACGATCCATAACGTTACATAATGTAACGATCCATAACTATCCATAACGTAACGTTACATAACGTAACGTAACGACCTATAATGTTACATAACATAATGATCTATAATCCATATAATCCATAATATTACATAATGTAACACAACGATCCATAACATTCCATAATGTGACGTAATGAGCCTAACGTTACATAATGTAACGATCCATAATGCAATGATTATTCCATAATGTAACGTAATGTTCCATAACGTAACATAATGATTCATAACGCTCCATAGTGTAATGTAACAATCCAAAACACAACAATCCATAACGTAACGTAACGATTCATAACGTAACGTAACAATTCCTAACGCTCCAAAGTGTTTTTGTTTTAATTAAAAAAAAAACAACACAGTCAATCCTAGGTGCTTTTCACAGAGAACATAGAAAAGCCCAACATATCCACATGAGCAAGCAGGTGTGTTTGCGACTGTGGAAAGGAAAAACTCCCCAACAGGGAGAAACCTTTGTAGAAACCAGAGTCAGAGGTGGAGGAATTCTGCTGACTGGTTGGGGTGAAAGGATAGAGGAGAGGAGAGGAGAGACAGAGAGATAGACTGGGTGGGGAGATACATACAATATCCTTGTTAGTGCTACATATATTTCTATATTTTTTTATCAGTTATAACACTGATCTAACTATTTTCCAACTGTTATGAGATTAAACCAGTCTGAGCAGTACTATCTAGACAGTAACATGAGTTACATGATTTAAGAACGCTCCATAGTGTAATGTGCCGATCCATAATGCAACGATCCATAACACAATGATCCATAACATTCCATGGCATAACATGATGATCCATGACGTAAAGTAATGATCCATAACACTCCATAGCATAACGTAATGATCCATAACGTTCCATCACGTAATGTAACGATCGATAACATCCCCTAACGTAATATAATGATCCATAATGTTCCATAATGTAATGTAACAATCCATAATGTTCCATAACGTCGCTACGTTAGTCATGAATCGTTATCCATAACGTTACATAACGTAACGATCCATAATGTTCCATAACATAAAATAATGATTTATAACGTTCCATAATGTGACGTAACAATCCATAATGTAACAATCCATAAGGTAATGATCCATAACGTAACATAATGATCCATAACGTAACGTAACATAACAATCGATAATGATCCATAACGTAACAGAATGTAACGATCCTTAAGGTTCTATAACATAACATAACGTAACGTAACGTAACGTAACGTAACGTAACGTAACGTAACGTAACGTAACGTAATGTAACATAGCATAACATAACATAACATAACATAACCATCCAGGAAATATCTCCACTTCTGCTGCGCGGCGTGCTTCAACTTTCCTAAAGTAGTTTAGGTTTCATTTCAGGGGTCCGTTTCACGAAGCAGGTTTAACAAGCCCTGAGCTTAACACCGAGCTCTGAGTTGAGTTACACTGAGACAGAAAACGCGGAGTTTTCGGTTCCACAACACCGGATTTTGATCAGTTTGATGAACTCAGAGTAGTTTCACCTGGAGTCAAGCGCGTGCACCACGACTCTAAAAAGACCGCATCAATGGAGCCCCGATTCAACCAGTCACCATGACAACTGAGACGCGGAGGGCGGAGTTTTTGACGCCAGTGGAGCAGGAAGTATTGATCCCATCATATGGCCAATATGAACATATTAAAAAAAAAAAATGCAACGTTGCAGCGGCTGCTAAAGAGAGGGAGGCGGCGTGGAAGAAGATTGCTGCTCAAGTGAATGCGTAAGTTCAAACGTCTTTGTCATCACAACATTATTGCAAGGGAATACTGCTTGATGGTAGCTTATTAATTTATTTCTTTTAGGTGCAATTCCTCGGGGGAGAAGCCTCTTGGCAGCAGCTGAAAGTGAAATATAAAAACATTGTCCAATCGGGTAAGACCGCCGCTAATTTAATTGTTAATCAATACATTTCTTAACGTAATTTCGATCATGTGTGACATTGTACAGTAAATATCAAGTGGCCATTGGACTGTGAGGTGTTTTATTCCAACATAATGCTGTTTTCAAACACATAAATGTCTTCTCACCCATATCATGTGCTGTCAAATAACTAAGGCTCAACTAACGCAGACTTTACTCAGCCAACAGAAAGAAGGCAGATGTAAAACGGGTGGTGGCCCAGTAAAACGGGTGGTGGCCAGTAAAACGGCTGGTGGCCAGTAAAACGGGTGGTGGCCAGTAAAACGGGTGGTGGCCAGTAAAACGGGTGGTGGCCCAGCACCTCCACCTTTAACAGAGGCAGAATGTTGGGAGGCCAGTGGCTGAGGGAATCCCTGGAGGAGCTCCTCTTCAGAGCTCACCCCTCAAGATACCACTTCCTTCATAATATATAATATGCCGAGGCCTATATATCTCTTTAAGACTATTTTTGTTCATCTTTATTTCCCCATCATGTCTTTGTTTTGTCACCCAACAGATTGTGATGGTGCTCTCTGCCTGCTGGACCCCCTCATGCCACAACAGACCTTGTAAGTAGGCAACACTCCAAAGATCTTGCTAAATGGTAGTTTAAATATACTGAAACATATTCATGTAGGATGAAGAGTACGAGGAAACCCTGTCTGCTGCCTTTACAGAGGAGGATCCACAAAGGCCTATAGAGGTATGATAGTTCTCATCACGTTTACATTTCTGAAACATTGTGGTGGAATAAAGAGTGATATTTTGTCTACACTGAAGTATTGACACATTATTTTTAACAGGGCCTGGCTGGGCAGCAGCAGGAGGGTCCCTCAACATCCACTGCAAGGACTGACACAGTGAGACAGATGTTCAGTAAACACCAGAGGTTCATTCTGGGGAATTCATGTCCAACTGTAATAATTGAATGTCCTCCTTATGTCCTCCCAGTTATCTGTAAAACAGATCTATAGACTCCACCTGCTCCAGAAGATGGAAAAAACAGGAGCACCAGTTAAGGGTGGGTGTACAGTCCCAGGTGAATTATGCTAACTACTAACTACATTAACTAAACTAGCTCTTGTATTTGTAGGAAATAAAAAAGACCAAATGAATTGTGCATCATGTCTTTATTTGGTGGTGGTGGTGGTGGTGGTGGTGGTGGTGGTGGTGGAGGTGGTGGTGGAGGTGGTGGTGGTGATGGTGGTGGTGGTGGAGGTGGTGGTGGTGGTGGTGGTGATCAGACCCCGAAGTGATGATGACATATGGTGTCTCTGACAGCTCTGCCATTTACGAGGAAACGCAGCACAACACACAATATCTGCTATGACGTCAGGGCAAGGCTCAGCTGGTGATGTTGCTAATATACAGAGCGATTAAACTGTGGATGTACATAATGGTCTCGGCAGTAAAACGTACCGCTCAAAAAGGAAGGTGTCTGCAAATGCCAGTACATCTATGGTCTGATGATGCGAATATTATCTGCGAATATTAAATTCTCGGCGAAGTAATGCTGCGCCTTCATCAATCGGATCATTATCAAAAGCACATTCCATATTGAGGGAATAAAGTTGACGTCTAATTTGCCTCTGGAATAAGGCACTGCAGAACTGTTTCACCAAAACTCCCCCGCTGAATGAGGAAATGAAATCCCGTGTCCGTCTGAAAGGGGGCGGAGCCAGAGCAAAACTCCGTGTTCACTGACAAAAACCTGCTCCCGACCAGGTTAGTTCTAGAGCGACTGTTGCCATGGTAACTGACCGGGAGTTGACGTTACACCGCTTCGTGAAACAGGCTTGAGTTACCCCGCTTCCTCCGGTTTGAGTTACCTCCCTTTGTGAAACGGAAAATCCCTCATTTCCCTTAACTCGGTGTTAATTAACCTGGGGTAATCCTTAAACCTGCTTCGTGAAACGGACCTCAGGTGTTCTGAGCCTCTGGCTCTTTATTTGCTTTTAAGTTGTGATTGTTGAGACGGGGAGACGCAGGATCTCCTCACACTAGTGGCCAGTAGCTCTGAGGCATGCGCAGCCGGCAGCACAGAGGCCGTGTGGCCACACATTTTGGGCTGCACGCGTTCAACCACAGTCACAGTGGACCCTGCATAAAGGGGCGGATGACGATTTTGATGGCACTGCCCACTGCACAAACGCGCACTGCGGATAGCATGTAAAGGCCTTCAGACTCACTGCTGGACCGACTGGTCCTGGAGGTCCTGGAGGTCCATAGATCTGAAACATCCACACACACATTGATCCTCAGTTTGGTGAACATTGGTTTTTAATCGTGTTTTGTGACAGTCTCTCACCATTTCTGACCTTCCTCCATTTCCAGGTTCACCTTTGTGACCCTAGATGACAACAACACACAAACATAAAATCGATGATGTAAATTCTTGCCAGGTAAACTACAAAGTGGAAGAAAAAAGGTTGAAACAGTAGTAGGGTAGTAATAAATTACACTGTTCCCTTTGCCAGGTCAGACTGCACCCAGTACCAAGCAGCCTGAGCAGCACAAGTACGTACCATTGTGCCAGGTAATCCGATCGGGCCAGGGGACCCTGTTGCCCCTTTTTCACCCGTAGGGCCATCTAAACCCTACAGAACAAGGAAGGGGAGATAGACGTCACAACAAGGGCAGAGATTTTTTATTCAGCAACTGCTGACTTTATTTCCACTCAATCAATAAAGAAAAGACCAATTTTTATTTCAACTAAACTGGACACACTATTAGTTTTAACATTTAAAAAATAAAACCTTCATTATATCTATGCATTATAAGTTAACAATAATACCTGCTGTTGAGCTCTATTGACGATAATAAACTCTTTGTATGCTTGTTAGAGGCTTATAATTATAAATATCTGGTAAGTCCTATATACTCAGATAAGGCTGTGACAATCATGGTGAAACACGTTTTATAACTATCCATCCATCCATCCATCCATCCATCCATCCATCCATCCATCCATCCATCCATCCATCCATCCATCCATCCATCCATCCATCCATTGTCTGCCGCTTATCCAGGCCGGGTCGCGGAGGCAGCAGTCTGAGCAGAGTGGCCCAGACTTCCCTCACCCCAGACTCTTCCTCCAGCTCTTCTGGTGGAACCCCAAGGCGTTCCCAGGCCATAGAGAGACATAGTCCCTCCAGGTGTCCTGGGTCTGCCCCGAGGCCTCCTACCGGAGGGACATGATGGAACACCTCCCTAGGGAGGCGTCCGGGGGGCATCTGAAATAGATGCCTGAGCCTCCTCATCTGGCTCCTCTGGATGTGGAGGAGCAGCGGCTCTACTCCGAGCTCCTCCCTGGTGACTGAGCTCCTCACCCTATCTCTAAGGGTGACTGAGCCCCTCACCCTATCTCGAAGGGTGACTGAGCTCCTCACCCTATCTCGAAGGGTGACTGAGCTCCTCACCCTATCTCTAAGAGTGACTGAGCTCCTCACCCTATCTCTAAGAGTGACTGAGCTCCTCACCTATCTCTAAGGGTGACTGAGCCCCTCACCCTATCTCTAAGGGTGACTGAGCTCCTCCCCCTATCTCTAAGGGTGACTGAGCTCCTCACCCTATCTCTAAGGGTGACTGAGCCCCTCACCCTATCTCTAAGGGTGACTGAGCCCCTCACCCTATCTCTAAGGGTGACTGAGCTCCTCACCCTATCTCTATGGGTGACTGAGCCCCTCACCCTATATCTAAGGGTGACTGAGCCCCTCACCCTATCTCTAAGAGTGACTGAGCTCCTCACCCTATATCTAAGGGTGACTGAGCCCCTCACCCTATCTCTAAGAGTGACTGAGCTCCTCACCCTATATCTAAGGGTGACTGAGCCCCTCACCCTATCTCTAAGAGTGACTGAGCTCCTCGCCCTATCTCTAAGGGTGACTGAGCTCCTCCCCCTATCTCTAAGGGTGACTGAGCTCCTCCCCTATCTCTAAGGGTGACTGAGCTCCTCACCCTATCTCTAAGAGTGACTGAGCTCCTCACCCTATATCTAAGGGTGACTGAGCCCCTCACCCTATCTCTAAGAGTGACTGAGCTCCTCACCCTATATCTAAGGGTGACTGAGCCCCTCACCCTATCTCTAAGAGTGACTGAGCTCCTCGCCCTATCTCTAAGGGTGACTGAGCTCCTCCCCCTATCTCTAAGGGTGACTGAGCTCCTCACCCTATCTCTAAGGTGACTGAGCTCCTCACCCTATCTCTAAGAGTGACTGAGCTCCTCACCCTATCTCTAAGGGTGACGTAGCTCCTCACCCTATCTCTAAGGGTGACTGAGCTCCTCACCCTATCTCTAAGGGTGACGTAGCTCCTCACCCTATCTCTAAGGGTGACTGAGCTCCTCACCCTATCTCTAAGGGTGACGTAGCTCCTGACCCTATCTCTAAGGGTGACGTAGCTCCTGACCCTATCTCTAAGGGTGATGTAGCTCCTCCCCTATCTCTAAGGTGACTGAGCTCCTCACCCTATCTCTAAGAGTGACTGAGCTCCTCACCCTATCTCTAAGAGTGACTGAGCTCCTCACCCTATATCTAAGGGTGACTGAGCCCCTCACCCTATCTCTAAGAGTGACTGAGCTCCTCACCCTATATCTAAGGGTGACTGAGCCCCTCACCCTATCTCTAAGAGTGACTGAGCTCCTCACCCTATATCTAAGGGTGACTGAGCCCCTCACCCTATCTCTAAGAGTGACTGAGCTCCTCGCCCTATCTCTAAGGGTGACTGAGCTCCTCCCCCTATCTCTAAGGGTGACTGAGCTCCTCCCCTATCTCTAAGGGTGACTGAGCTCCTCACCCTATCTCTAAGGGTACGCCCAGCCACCCTACGGAGGAAGCTCATTTCAGCCGCTTGTATCCGGGATCTGGTTCTTTCGGTCATGACCCATAGTTCATGACCATAGGTGAGGGTAGGAACGAAGATCGACCGGTAAATCGAGAGCTTCGCTTTTTGGCTCAGCTCCTTCTTCACCACGACGGACCGATACAACGTCCACATAACTGCAGACGCTGCACCGATCCGCCTGTCGATCTCACGCTCCATCTTTCCCCCACTCGTGAACAAGACCCCAAGATACTTGAACTCCTCCACTTGGGACAAGGGCACTCCACCGACCTGGATTGGGCAAGACACCTTTTTCCAGTCGAGAACCATGGCCTCGGATTTAGAGGTGCTGATCTTCATCCCAGCTGCTTCACACTCGGCTGCGAACCGTGTCAGTGCACGTTGGAGATCCAGGCTTGATGGGGCCAACAGAACCACATCATCCGCAAATAGCAGAGATGAGATCCTGTGGTCCCCAAACTGGACCCCCTCCGGCCCCCGGCGGTGCCTAGAAATTCTGTCCATATAAGTAATGAACAGAACCGGTGATAAAGGACAGTCCTGCTGGAGGCCAACGTGCACTGGGAACAGGTCTGACTCACTGCCGGCAATGCGAACCAAACTCCTGCTCTGGGAATTTATAACTCTAATTGATCTAAATATCACCTGCAAATGATGCTCCTACACATTCAATGTGCTAATACATGAGACAATCTCTGAGCAGATCCAGGATAGTGGCAAACTAGGATAGACTACCACTGCCTCCAATGGAACCCAACATCATGGTTCTGGTGCGCACAAGCATTTGAAGGTCTGTTTTCTAATGTCAATTATAAAATTCAAAAACACCCCTTCTTTCAAAACATATTATTGATCTATTTTCTAATAGACCAACAGAAATATCAGAGACAGAAAAAAAGAAAGAGGATTTGAAATGAAAAGACAATATCTTGTGCACACTGTCAAAGAAGCTGTCATGATCCTGCTCTCACTCACTCCTCCCTTCCTGAGAGTTTTCACTCCTCCTCTCCTGTGTTCCCCTTAGCTCCGCCCCTGTGTTCTCCTACTTCCTCCTCATGGTCATAGCTGTTGGCAATTGTCATTAATGTTTGTATTTACTTCCCCTCTCTTGTAGCTCTGGTTGCCAGTTCGTCTGAGTTCTCAATCCAATCCAATCCACTTTATTTATATAGCACATTTTATCAACGAAGCGTTTCCAAAGTGCTTCACATACTGCACATAAAAACAAATCTAAACAGTCCAACACTGAATAAGTATAAAACCATAAAATAAAAATAAAAACAGATTAAAAACTACAAACACATTAAGAAACTACAAATAAGAATAAAGCAATTAAAAGGAATAAATAAAAATATAAAGACGCTTAAAAAGCAATAAAATAAATAAGAATAATCAAATAAATAAATAAATAAATAAACCACAGGAGACCACACGGCTCACGCGGCGTTAAAAGCCTGAGAATAAAAGTGGGTTTTAAGACGTGATTTAAAACAGTCCACAGTGGGGGGGCTGTCGGGACGTGGAGGGGCAGAGCGTTCCACAGCTTAGGGCCGACAACGGAGAACGCTCTCTCCCCTCTTGTTTTGCACTTGGTCTTTGGACCCACGAGCTGGAACTGGCCCTCAGACCTCACAGCGTGGGGGGGTTGGTAAATTTGAATGAGATCAGTAATGTACTGAGGGGCCAGTCCATTCAAAGCTTTAAAAACAAACAACAAAATTTAAAAATCAATTCTAAAATTAACAGGGAGCCAGTGCAAAGATGCTAGGATAGGGGTAATGTGTTCTCGTTTTTTGGTCCCTGTTAAAAGTCGGGCCACAGCGTTCTGGACAAACGTCAAGTGGGAAAGTGCTTTGTGGCTAACGCCAGAATAAAGTGCTTTGTGGCTAATGCCAGAATAAAGTGCTTTGTGGCTAATGCCAGAATAAAGTGCTTTGTGGCTAATGCCCGAATAAAGTGCTTTGTGGCTAATGCCAGAATAAAGTGCGTTGCAGTCGTCCAGACGAGAAGAAATAAAAGCGTGCACGACTTGCTCAAAAAGATTAAAAGATAAAAACGGCTTAACCTTGGATAAAAGTCGAAGATGATAAAAGCCCGATTTTAAAACACCATTTATCTGTTTATCAAATCTAAAATCACTGTCTATGGTGACGCCAAGGCTGGTGACTTTGGGATGCAAATCATTTCCGAGTGATCCCAAGTCCGTGAGGGCTGATCCAAATACCATCATTTCAGTTTTTCCCTCATTCAGTTTTAAAAAATTCTGGGCTAACCAAGCCTTAATGTCACCTAGACAGTGGAGCAGGGGTGTCAGGGGGCTGTGGTCATTCTTGGCAATGGGCATATAAATTTGGCAGTCATCTGCATAAAAGTGGTAAGACATGCCATGCTTCTTAAAAATCTCTCCAAGTGGGAGGAGATACAAGGCAAAAAGAATGGGTCCCAGGATAGATCCCTGGGGGACTCCACAGTCAAGCGGGGCAGAAGAAGAGGTGGAGGATCGTAGTCCCCGACAGGTAGGACTTAAACCACTCCAACGCGGTCCCCCTGACACCCACACAATCTCTTCGGCGGTTTAAAAGAGTCGTGTGGTCGACTGTGTCAAAAGCAGCCGTGAGGTCTAGAAGCACTAAAATGGCAGAGCCTCCAGAATCAGTCATTAAAAACCTTTAAAAGTGCAGATTCAGTACTGTGCAAAGCTTTGTAACCTGACTGAAACGGGTCTAAGGTTCCATTTGCATCTAAAACAGGTTGCAACTGTGCAAAAACACATTTCTCTAAAATTTTAGACACCAAAGGTAATTTAGAGATTGGGTGATAATTTGCTAAATCTGCAGGGTCAAGGCCAGGTTTTTTAATCAAAGGCTCTACAACAGCTTTCTTACAAAAGGAGGGCACTATGCCAGAAGCCAGGCTGCTGTTGATGATCTCCCTAACAGAAGAGCCAATGGTGCCACAAACCTCTTTAAAAAAGCGAGGTGGGACTGGGTCTGTGGGATAGGAGGAAGGTTTTAGTTTAGAAACTATACCTGAGGAGGGACTGGGTCTGTGAGACAGGAGGAAGGTTTTAGTTTAGAAACTATACCTGAGGAGGGACTGGGTCTGTGAGACAGGAGGAAGGTTTTAGTTTAGAAACTATACCTGAGGAGGGACTGGGTCTGTGAGACAGGAGGAAGGTTTTAGTTTAGAAACTATACCTGTGAGCACAGACAGTGGCACAGACTCAAACTGACAGAAAACAGCTGAGCACTGAGTGGATAAAGAACACCACAATGAAGAGGGAGGTATGTTGGCCCTAATAGCAGCAACCTTCTCATTAAAAAAGGAGAGGAATTGTTCACACGTTTTCTTTGACATCTCCAATGAAGTGGACGGACTCGGATTAAAAACAGAACCAATAGTTTTAAAAAGAACTCGAGGCTTACTGATATTATTCAAAATCAAGTCTGAGAAATATTTAATTTTTTCAGTTTTAACAGCACTCTGATAATTTCTCCAGCCCTTTTCAAGAATCTGGTGCGAAACCTCCAAACGATCCTTCTTCCACCTACGCTCCGCCCTCCGACACTCACGTCGAGCTGCGTGCGTAGTGTCATTGAGCCACGGTTCCTGCTTTGGCTTGGGACAAATGGCTTTAAGTGGAGCAACACTGTCCAGGACTTCAGAGCAGGTGGAAATAAAAGAGTTCATCAATTGCTCCGTGTCCATAAATGCAGCGGAGTTTTGAAGATCCAGTGCCGATGCAGTGAAAGGAGGAGAAAAAGCAACAGCCGTGTCCGGCTTGATAACACGACCATGACGCACGGGAGACAGCTTCACCTCCAAGTCCAAAATAAAATCAAACGTGACAGGGCTGTGGTCAGAGAACACGGCATCTCCGACAAGGACATGGTCAACAGTAAAACAACAAGACAACACAAGGTCCAACGTGTGCCCGTGCACTTGTGTTGGGTCAGTGACGTGCTGTGTCAAATTAAAAGCTTCCACCAAGTCCAAAAACTGGCTGGCCATTGGCTTAGAGGGACAGCATACGTGCACATTAAAATCTCCGACAATTAAAACCCTGTCATTGCGTGAGCACACAAGCAATGAATTCATAAAAGTCTCTCATAAAATCCTTGTGCTTCGGTGGTCTGTAGACGACAGCGCACAGTACTGGGTCAGTCTGGCGTAGCTCAGTTCAAATGAAGAAAAGGACCACTCAGATACCACTTTGTGATCACAACAGTTCTTTAAAATGGTAGCTATATCTCCGCCACGACCGGTGGTCCTCGGTGCGTTGATGAAAGTACAGTCTGGAGGTAGTAGCTCTGAGAAAGCGGTGGAGTCACCGGTGTTGATCCAAGTCTCTGTTAAAAAAAGTACATCCAAAGTGCGCGATGTGAAGAAGTCCTGCAGGATGAAAGTCTTATTCACCACAGACCTCGCGTTCACCAGTGCGCACCTCGTTGAAGCTGTGGTAGCCGCGTGAGCTGCCCGGCTCAGCGGCCTGAGGTTAGCCGGGGACACACCGCCAGAGCCCCGGAAAGAAGAGCAGTGAGGGCGCAGCGCGCAGAAATCCTCCCGGTGTCCGAGAATGGGCACCAACCAAGTGCCAACAGGAGCGAGTGTCCGTCGCGAGACATAACGGCGAAAGCAGTCTCTGTAGTCCCGTGGAGGATCCGAGGACCACACCGCGCTGGGAGAAAGAGCCAGCCAGGCTTTCAGCTTCACCAGCCGACCAGATCGCACTCCTCGGCGTTTGCGTTTCCTGGGAAGCGGTGCATTCACCCGGATGAGGTGCTCAGGCAGGTCGGCCAGGCAGAATGAATTCCACTTGTTGTTTGCATCACGAATTGTACAGGATTGCATCGTTCATTTTATTTTTAGTAGTACTTGACGATTATACACCAGCAGTGAGTCGATGGTCCTTGTGACAGAAGTTAAAATCAGCATAAAACAAATAAAACTGAGCAGAGCCAAGCGGCGTACCAGACACACCGGCGCCATCTTGGGTACGACTGGTTCTCACACCAGTCGCACCCGTCTGGTACGCCTGGTGTGAGAACACCAGTCGTGTTCTCACACCAGTGAGAACACGACTTACATGTTCTTCCTCATGCTGCCTTTGTGTTCACCGACTAATAGAGAACGTGAGCTGGGTTTAGACCGTCGTGAGACAGGTTAGTTTTACCCTACTGATGATGTGTTGTTGCAATAGTAATCCTGCCCAACTTCTCCTCCTGGATTGCCTTCTCTATCGCCTGTGCTGGTTTTGACCTTGGACTGCCTGACTTCGCTTCTGCAAATGTTTTGATATTAAACACTTTTGAAGTGAGCTTCTTGTCTGCCATGCAATTGAGTTCCACTAACCCTGACAGTACAAACTGGCCATGGACTTAGGTGGCAGACAAGAGCAAGCTGAACCACCAGAGGCTCCATAAGATCTCCATTTCCTGAATGCTCAACTTCAGCAGCACATTGCACTGAGTGATCATGTCCTCTCGCCCTTGGCGCAGAGCTAAACACCCTCTCGGCACAGGTGAGGAACCTACCACAGACCTAGAACCCCATACTGCCTGCCATACCTCCGTCGCCGGTTCCACTGGCTCCTCTGCCATGTTTTTTGGGTGAAACGCAGATGCTACGGCAGTTACCTAGTGTGAGCTACATTTCGAGCTCCAGGCAGCTGCTTTCCTACAGAACGAGTGATGGTGGCCTTCATTATTTCCCACCTGGGTGGACAAGCAGCGACGTGGGCTGCGGCTGAGTGAACTAACCGGGAAGTTACATGCCCCACTGCGGCCGCCTTCCTCAAGGCACTCATGGACCCACGGATCATGACGATGCAACAGGGATCTTTGTCAGTGGCTGATTATGCCATCTCTTTCCACGCCGTTGCTGTTGACAGCAACTGGAACCCTGAGGCTTTTTATGGTGCCTTCTTGTTTGGACTGTCTCCTAGTTTGAAGACTCTTTTGCTCTCTCGTGAGCTACCTGACAGTCTGGAAGAGTTGGTGGCACTAGCGATCCGAATGGAGCGGCATTTGGCTGACTGGGGGTGTGCGTCTCAGAACTCAAGGAGGAGAGATCCGCGAGCTCCGGCATCAGTTCATGGACGACCACCATTGCCCACTCGTCGGCTGCCTTCTGTTCTTCCGGCCTCAGCATCCTCCTCCTGCACAGAGGAACCTATGCAGCTGGACCGGACGCATCTAACCCGAGGAGCGTGACAGACGGTTCAGATTCCGGCTCTGCATTTACTGTGGTCAACCTGGGCACCGCCTCACCAACTGTCTGATGTGAGGCAAATCTTCAGATGGTGTGCCGAGGTCACTTAATTCGATCTCAGATTTTAAAGACTCCTAGCATCCTGTGTTCTCTTTTAACCTCTCGACTCTTGGTGTCTCCCTGCAGGTGGAAGTGCTGGTGGACTCTGGGGCTGACGCTAACCTCATGCACTTGCAGCTGGCTGAGAGACTCCAATTGAAGACATTCCCCCTCAACCCGCCCATTGAGGTGAGCGCCCTGGATGGACATCTCTTGTCCCGGACTACTCGGACCTCTCAGCCAGTACAGGTTAGGTTTCCCGATGGTCATTCCGAGTCCACCAGCTTCCACCTATTTAAGTCCCCACCAACCTGCAGCCTGGCGCTCTAATTCCTCATGGCTGTCTTTACTCTCTGTCAAAGCCGGAGCAGCAGGCAATGGACGACTACATCAAGGTCTCCCTGGAAACAGGTATTATCAGGCCATCTTCTTCACCCGCAAGAGCTGAGTTTTTCTTCATCTCGAAAAAGGATGGGTCTTTGAGACCTTGTAAGTAAGTAAGTAAGTAAGTAACATTTATTTATAAAGCGCTTTTCACAGATAAAAATCACAAAGTGCTGTACAGGAGAACATGGTAAAAACAACAATATAAAATGTATATACATGTGTAAAATTAAAGTGACACTAGTGAAAAACCCATCAACCAAAAGCTCTCCTAAATAAACATGTTTTCAGATCCTTCTTAAAAGAGACAACAGAGTCCGCCAGGCGCAGAGACAGGGGCAGAGCGTTCCACAGTCGAGGGGCAACAGACTGAAAAGACTGGTCCCCTCGGGTCTTATAATGGGTCTTAGGGACCACAAGCAGGTTCTGGCCAGACGACCGAAGAGTACGGCCAGAGGAGTACGGCTTCAAAAGGTCCAGGATGTACTGAGGGGCCAGACCGTTTAAGGCTCTGAAAGTCAGCACTAGGACTTTAAAATCAATCCTGAATTTTACAGGAAGCCAATGGAGAGCCGATAAGACTGGCGTGATGTGAGACCTTCGAGGTGCACCTGTTAGAAGTCTTGCAGCAGAATTCTGAACGATTTGCAGTTTGTTTAGAGCTGACTTATTTAGACAGGTAAAAACAGAGTTGCAGTAATCAAGTCTTGTGGATATAAAAGCATGAATAATTAATTCCAGGTCTTTTTTTGTCAGCATTTTGCGAATTTTCGAGATGTTCCTTAGGTGGAAAAAGCAATTTGGCACAAGCTGTTTTGAGTGTGTCTCCAAAGACATGGCCTGGTCAAACACAACCCCCAGGTTTCTGAGGCTGGATTTGACAGAGGAGCCCAGAGAGCCAAGGTCTGTTTAATCAGCGGGATCTTGTGGTCTGGAGCAAAGATCAGCGTTTCAGTCTTGCTTGAATTTATCTGTAAATAATTTGTGGCCAGCCAGTCTTTGATGGAGGAAACACACTCTAAGAACATTTGCAGATGATGGAACTCAGCATCATTAAAAGAACAATACAGCTGGACATCGTCAGCATAGAAATGATAAGATACGTCCTTGAAGCAACCAATAATTTGACCAAGTGGCAAAATGTACAGTAAAAACAAAATAGGGCCCAAAACTGACCCTTGTGCCACTCCGCAGGACAAGTTTGTCACATCAGACTGTACATTGTTAACAGCGACGTTAAAAGTTCGGTCTTGAATATACGAGGAGAACCACTGGAGGACAGAACCAGAAAGTCCCATCTCATTATGAAGCCGGTTGATCAGTAAACTGTGATCCACAGTGTCAAAAGCAGAGGTCAGATCGAGAAGTGCTAGAACTGTGTAGCGGCCAGAGTCAAATCTAGAAGTACTAGAACTGTGTAGCGGCCAGAGTCAAATCTAGAAGTACTAGAACTGTGTAGCGGCCAGAGTCTGCTGCCATCAACACGTCACTTGAGACTTTTATAAGAGCAGTTTCAGTGGAGTGGAGTTTACGGAAACCTGACTGAAAAGCGTGGAACAAGTTGTGCTGCTCCATAAAGGAGGTCAGCTGGCAGGCCACGACTTTTTCCAGAATTTTGGAAATAAATGGCAGTTTAGATATGGGCCTGTAGTTTTTAGGTTCTGAAGGGTCAAGGTTTGGCTTTTTAAGGATGGGGTTTACCACAGCATGTTTAAAATAGCTGGGGACAGAGCCAGATGCAAGCGACAGGTTCATGATTTTTACCACACAGGGGCCGATGGTGTCAAGCATTTTCAACAACAGGGGTGTCGGGACAATGTCAGCGGGGCTTGAAGACGGTTTCATATTTCCTGTCAAGGTCTTAACGTCCTGTAGGCTAACAGGAGTGAAAGACGACCAAGACGACACCGGGGACAACTCAGTAGAACAAGCACTGGTTAGGGGAACTTTAACACTGGCCCTAATGTCTTGAACTTTGTTCACAAAAAATGACAAAAAGTTGTTACAGTCCTCGTGTGTGTACACAGGCACAGGAGGACTTGTATTGATTATCGAGCCCCCAAACAGCATATCTGTTAATAACCTCTATCCTCTGCCACTTTTGACATCTGTGTTTGAGCTCCTCAAAGATGCCAACTGTTTTTCCAAACTTGACCTTAGGAATGCGTACCATTTGGTTCGCATACTTGAGGGTGATGAGTGGAAGACAGCCTTCAATACCTCCTCTGGCCACTATGAGTACCATATTTTCTGCCCTATAAGGCGCACCGGACTATAAGGCTCACCTACATTAATTGACATAATTTACAACTTTGTTCATATATAAGGCGCACCGCCCTATAAGGCGCATGGAATAGACCAGTGGTCGGCAACCTTGACAGCTCAAAGCCATTAAGTTACATTTTCCACTGATTGTAACACCCAGAGAGCTGCACACACTTTATTTTGATAGTCCTACCTGCAGCCTATGCCAGGACGACACTACACACAAAACCTTCTTCACTGCTGGTTGACAACTTACAACTACCAGTAATAATAATGATAATAAACTAAACTACGTGAAGTAAGCAACAAAAACACAACACAACACAATTATTACCGACACCACAAACCAAATATAACCCCCAATAATTGCATTTAAAACACCACAAACAGCTGCAATGAATTATGGGAGTTTCTATCGGCTGCACTGAGGAGCTCAGGATGTCCCATCATGCCTTGCAGCGACAAATTTTGTGTTGTTGGAGGTTATTGTGGGTTTTTGTTGGGCTTGTGTGTGTGTTGATTGTGTTTATGCTGTGTTTTTGTTCCCCAGTTTAGGGAGTAATTATTTCATCTAGTTTATTTTGGTTTGTTAGAATGTTGGTGTGCAACCATGAGTGATGAAGGTGTTGTGTGGAGTGTGGTCCGCTCTGAAGCTCCGGTAGCGAAGTTAGAGTTGTCAAAATAAAAGCTTCTGGGTGTTCAGCTGGCAAATAGCAGTCTCAAGTAGCGCAATTCTTCCATATATAAGGCGCACTGGGTGATAAGGCGCACTGGCAGCTTTGGAGAAAATTTGAGGTATTTAGGTGCGCCTTATAGGGCGGAAAATACGGTACTTTGTTATGCCCTTTAGACTGTGTAACGCACGTGCCACTTTTCAGGTCTTAATCAACGATGTCCTCAGGTATTTCCTCAACTGCTATTGTTTTTTTGTACCTGGATGACATTCTTGTGTCTTCCCCAGATGAGGAGACTCACATCCAGCATATGAAACTGGTCCTCTCTCGCCTCCTGGAGAACAACCTCTTTATTAAAGCTGGGAAATGTGAGTTTCACGTTCCCTCAACATCATTTCTCAGTCTGATCATTTCCCCAGGACACATCCGGATGGACCCTGCCAAGGTCAGCGCTGTGGTCTCATGGCCCACTCCAGAGAACCGCAAACAACTACAGCACTTCCTTGGCTTCGGCAATTTTTACAGGAAGTTCGTTAAGGATTTCAGTATGTTTGCAGCCCCATTGCAGACACTCACCTCCACTGTTTCTCCATTCTCATGGACCCCTGGGTTGACCAAGCCTTCAAGAACCTCCGGACAGTTTTTTTGCTTGGCCCCCATTCTCGTTCAACCAGATCCCGAGAGGCACTTTGTGGTGGAGGTCGATGCCTCCCATTTGGGCGTGGGGGCAATCCTGTTGTGACGGGTCTGAGTTGTGAGGTCTGTTCCAGATAGAGGTCTTCACCCATGTGCGTTTTTTTTCTTGTTGCCTTTCAGATGCCGAGAGGAACTACTGTGTGCGAGACAGGGAGCTGCTGGTCATCAATTTTGCCCTTGAGGAATGGCGGCATTGACTTGAGGGCCCTACCCAACTCTTCATCGTGTGGACAGACCACAAAAATCTCGAATATCTCAGAACAGCGAAGAGGTTAAATGAAACTCCAAGCCCACTGGAGTTTGTTTTTTGCATGCTTTAACTTCTCTCTGACCTTCAGAACGGGAGAGAAGAACGTCAACCTGATGCGCTCTCTCGGATCTATGAAGAAGGGTAGTCTGCCGGGAGCCTTTGAGTCTGTTATCCCCTCAGCCAAGATCATTGGGGCTGTCCTTTGGGAAGTGGAGCAGCAAGTGTCGGATGCTCTCGTGGAACAGAAGGTACCCGATAATATCCCTGATAACCACTTGTTTGTTCCATGAGAGCTCCATTCCCAGGTCCTCCAATGGGCTCACGCTTCTAGGTTGGGGTTCCACCCAGGGGTCACTTGGACATTGGCCTCGGTCCAACAACGCTTTTGGTAGCCCAAATGGATGTCACGAAGTATGTGGCAGCCTGCCTTGAGTGCTCTTCGGTAATTCACCCCCTGCGGGAAATCTCCTCCCTCTGTCTGTCCTTTCAAGTCCCTGGTCCCACATCGCTTTGGATTTTGTCACTGGACTTCCCGTATACCATGGTAAAACCACCGTCCTCACTGTAGTTGACCGTTTTTCTAAGATGGCTCATTTCATTCTCCTCACTAAACTACCCTCTGCCAAAGAGACCGCTGAATTAGTCCTCCTTCATGCTCTCCCTCAGGATCTGGTTTCAGATCGGGACCCCCAGTTTACTTCTCATTTCTGGAAGGAGTTCTGTGCTCTCATTGGAGCCTCCCCGACTCTCTCCTCTGGCTACCACCCTCAGTCTAATGGACAGACAGAGCGTTTCAACTTGGTCCTGGAGACTGGCCTTCATCTCCTGGTCCAAAAACATCATCTGGGTGGAATATGCACACAACTCTCTTCCCTCTGCATCTACTGGACTCTCATCCTTTCATTGTGTTTTATGCCCCCACTCTTCCCAGCCCTGGAGAAGGAGGTTCATGTTCCCTCGGCGGCTGCCCTGGTTTGGAGGTGCTGCAGGGTCTGGATCCAAGCCCGCCAGCGTCTTCTCCGAGTGGCGGTGTCTCATAAGATCTACACTGACCGTTGTCGCTCACAGGCACCAACCAACCGGCCAGGATAGCAAGTGTGGCATTCCACATGGAACCTCCGAGTCCAGGGACCATCACACAGCTTAACCCCACGATACCTTGGCCCTTTTCCCATTTCCAAAGTAATCAACCCCGTGGCCGTTCGTCTCCAACTCCCCAAGAAAATCCGGATCCATCCCTCTTTCCATGTTTCCTACATCAAACCCACCGCCGAGCCCCCTGGTCCCCACCTCAAAACCCTCTCCACCCACCTGGATACTGGACAATGGCGAGACAGTTTATGCGGTCCTCAAGCTCCTGGCGGTCCGGCGTCGTGGGAGGGATAGCCAATTCCTTGTGGATTGGGAGGGATATGGGCCTGAGGAGTGCTCATGGGTCCCGGCAAGTAACATTCATAACCCTTCCCTCATCCAGGAGTTCTACGACACCCACCCGGACCTGCCTGGGCCGTCAGGAGCCGGCCCTTGAGGGGGGGGAACTGTCATGATCCTGCTCTCACTCACCCCTCCCCTCCTGAGAGTTTTCACTCCTCCCTTCCTGTGTTCCCCTTAGCTCCGCCCCTCTGCTCTCCTGCTTATTCCTCCTGGTCACAGCTGTTTGTAATTGTCATTAGTGTTTTTATTTAGTTCCCCTCTCTTGTAGCTCTGGTTGCCAGTTTGTCTGTGTTCTCACACCAGTCATGCCTGCCATTTTTCCTTGTGTTGCTTGTGTCCTGACCTCCTGTCTGCCCAACTTCTCCTCCTAGATTTCCTACTCTATTGCCTGTGCTGGTTTTGACCTTGGACTGCCTGACTTCACTTCTGCCGATGTTTTGATATTAAATACTTTTGAACTGAGATTGTTGTCTGCCGTGCAATTGAGTTCCACTAACCCTGACAGAAGCAATGAGCTGCAAATGGCTGGAAGCCCACTGAGATGTGGGTTGAAGGCTGAGCTAGTGTCTTTCTTTGGGGTTTTTTTCTGTCTTTAGTTGCATGATAAGAAGGCAACTGGAAAAACCCCAGCCTTCCCTTTCATAACCACTGATGTGGGACTTGGTCAGAGAAGCCACTGGGGTGACGTGTTGTGGTTGGCTCAAGCACTCACAGGTGATCCAGATGGACCCATGGCTCCCTTGTCTCCTTTGGGTCCGGGGAAGCCCATCACGCCACCTTCTCCTCTAAGACCTTCAGGGCCAGCTGGACCTGAAGGACCAGGGTCCCCAGGCTTCCCTCTGGGTCCCTATTAACATCACAATGAAGAAACAGCAGTGAAAAGTCATGATTCAAGTCTCTGGGCCAAATGCTACACAAAAAAGGGTTTACCTTTTCTCCATCTATTCCTGGGGGACCTGGTAAACCAACTTCACCCTGAAGACACATGTGAACATGTCAGATCTTCTCTGAACACGTTAGACCTCCTCTGGACATGTCAGATCTTCTCTGAACACGTTAGACCTTCTCTGAACACATTAGACCTCTTCTGAACACTGCATATTTAAGATCAACCCTGAGGTTCCCCTGCCCCACCCTTTAAATATCATAGGACAGGGTTCCTCAGTTATGCCCCCAGGACCAACATCAGACCAGCATGTTAAACCAAGAGCCAAAAAAGTTGCAGTTTTTTTGCACTATGTCAGCAAAAGTTGTTTTAATTGAAGATGTTTTAGCTGATGTGACCATTATTACTATTACTATTTTGTTATTATCATTATTATTATGAGTGGTAGTAGTCAAGGTGATTGAAGTAATAATTTAAGGCTGGGATTTGTTTAGATGGTCACGTGAAAAATCACTCTTGAAAAAAGTAAGTGTAAAACCAACTATCAAATTATTTACACACAAAGAGAGACAGAGACAGAAATACAGGAAGAGATTTACAGTTCACTAAATCCTCCACTCCTCTTGTTGCAATATTATCCGACATCGGCAGTTGCTTAAAGGTGCATTTACACATTAGCACAATGACTTCCTGAGTTTGTTTCTGCCACATTCCTGATATTCTTTATGTGACGTAATGCATCTGAATGTAGTTCTTAAATGGGCTTGACATTCCTGATATTCCTGGAACATCTTTTTGGCCAATAAATCTTCCAAGAATATCAAGAATCAGTTTGTAACTGAGCGTGTGGATTAGTTGTGATGGGTGTTGCTGTGTTATACAGTGTGACAGCATTTGCACCCTGCAGCATCCTCCTCTCTGGAATTTCTCTGAATGCTCAGAGATCTGGAGTGTGTGAACTGTTCAGTAGCTGTTGGTAGAATAACTGGGGTGTGTGGAGTCATATGTTTTTATACACGGTTGGCCTGACTTGTGTTACGCCTTGGGTGAACACCCACCTCCGCCAGACGCACCTGAGATGGTGATTCTCATTTCTTCTGGTGCGGTGCGCCCTGGGCACATCTCTCATAGGAACACCCACAATTGAATAAAACAATTCTCTAGATTCGCCACATTCCTGACAGATTAATCAAAGTGATAATGCACAACAGTGCACAGCAACCTGTCACACTACAGCTTTGGGCATTAGCTGCAACACTGTGGAACAATAATGCTGACTGTGCGTAATGACTCGTGATGATCCACCACCATTTCCTGCTCTTACTTCTAAATGCATGATAAAAAGTGGCGACTGTCCGTGACGGCGTGACGCCTCTTTGTGATCTTGGAGGGTCGTTGGAATTAAAGCTGGCTGTATGCAGAAAGTTGAAGGAGTTCAGTAAAAATAGACAGACAAAATGGGAAACATCATCCAAAACATCTATTCTATGTCAGAAAATGCAAATATATTACTAATACAAGATTCTTCACCGAACATACCTCACTGGTAGGAAAATGTTTAAAATGGGTTTCACCGCAGAAATATGTAATAACTGCACCTTAAAGACACCAGCTACCTATATTCACACCTTCTGGCACTGCACACTGGTTCAAAAGTTCTGGACTGAGGTCACCAAATCACTCTCCTCCCTAATGGGCTGCCAGATCCCCATGTCCCCCTCACTCTGTTTACTGTGCGACACACACAAGTGGCAGCACCGCTGCACTTGCACATTCGAAGCGAGATAATTCAAGGATTGACGTCTCATTCAGAAAATAAAACAGGCTTCAGTCAGTTGTAGCTTGTTGTCTGTGTGACAGAGGTTCAGAAATTGTGTCAATTTGTAGTAAACAACATCTCGAATCAGAGCTGTTGATCCTGGAAGTTCGAATGTGTGAATGTCTGTCTATCTTACTGAAATAGTTAGAGTGATGATCCACTTTGCTGGGAGCTCTGGTCTGCATGCAGTTCAAGCTGGTAATATAAAAGTAAACTGTTCAGCCCAGTCACAGTTCAACTGACGCTTTTCCTGCTCCACCTTTTCACGCTGCAGGTCATGTTGTTTCTTTTATTTAATTTGGACTCACTGTTAGATTGACGTGTGGTTTCGGTAGTGAAATCGATCAGTGGACGTCTGAGCAGAGCACTCATTGATGTCATTACATCAGATGGGCTGGGACTTTGGCTTCGACTCGGGTGTGGGATGAGGATTAAAAAGGTAGAGCAGTGCATTTTTTTACCCACAAGTCACACTTTATTTCACGTTGATGTGCAGCTCATGGGCCACCGCAGGCCAGACAGGTGGCTCCTGCGGGCCGCCTTTTGAGGACCCCTGTCATTGGATCTTTTTTTCAGAGATGTTTGATTTTCAAGGACCCCTTACAGTTACACCACGGACAGCTGGGGTCCGCAGACCCTTGGTTGAGAATCACTGTGTTAGACCTCCTCTGAACCCCATGTGGCCTAACTCCAATGATCAAAGTTGTTAAACATAACACGATATTTGATTATATAGTTATTTATTTGACCTTTATTTAACGAGGAAGAAAAGCCCCCTGAGATGAAGTGAAGAAGCCACTTCGATGATGGACGAAAAGTCCATGTGACATAATTCAATATGCATTGAGATGCGTCCGACCACAACAGATAACAATGTGCATAGGCTTCTCCTACCTTGGAACCTGGTGTTCCAGGGGGCCCTGGAGGTCCAGGCAATCCAGGGGGACCCTAGGAGAAGTAAAGGGGATGATATAAAGTCAAAGTGTTGGACCGGCTGTGAAAAGCCCTTGAGGGTACTTACCATCAGTGGTATGTTGCGGATGTCCTGTGAAGTTAACAGAGCATTTTAATATTTGTTGTTGTTCAAATTTTGTTAATATTATCTTTATTTTATTGAAGAAAAGTCCTAGTGATGGAAAATCACTTACATTTTCATTATTCTGGATTTCAGCCTTTCCTGGCTCTCCAGTTGGACCTGGAGGACCCTACAAGGTAAAACAACCCCATTTCACACGCACACACACACACACACACACACACACACACACACACACACACACACACACACACACACACACACACACACACACACACACACACACACGCACACACACACACACACACACACACACACACACACACACACACACACACACACGCACACACCATTTGCTGTTAAACCAGCATGTGTGACAAATTCTCATCAATCAAATAGGGATGGGGTCGATCTGATCCAGTATCGCTATCCAGTTCATGGATCGGAAACTTCTGATCCAACCTGTGGAGAATTCTGATCCATGAAACCTGCTTTACTGTTGCTGAAATGACTCCACGGAGCATGCTCGCTGGCTGCAAACTGTGGAATGGATTTCTTGAAGGGAGGAGAGTCTCAGTGAGACGTGGAGTAATGAGTTAGGAAATCCATTCTACAGTTTTCAGCCAACGAGCTTGCTAACATAGCAGCACTGTGCTAGTAAACTTTTCATGACAACATGCTGCTGTTTAGATGTATTTTATGCTGAAAACACCGCAACCACCGACGTGGATGTTAGTAAAGCGAGGCGCTCTGCCGCCAGACATCACCATTTTAAAACTCTGACAGCAGCATGAAAACAATGAAAAGCAGCTCCTCCACATTGTGAGCGGGCAATTCACACTCAGTGAAGCTGTGTCCTACTCCCCACTACACTCTGTGATAATAGTCCCAATCATTTGCACTGTGTTCAGGCCCCTGCAGACTTTAGTTATTAGATCCTGTAAGAACAAGAAGAGAAGTCCCGCTGTGACGTCAGCCAGCTGCTGAAAAAAAAAGCTTTTTCAGCAGGAGAGTTCATCCTCCGCGAAGAAACTGTCAAACTTTTAGACCACGCCCCCTCTCATCAGGCCATGCCCCCCTCACAGCAGGCACACATCTGTGAAGCGGCATTGTTACATTTCATCTGCAGGTATTTTCTTATTTCCGCAGTGCAGCACCTACTGCTTGGATGGTTGGCACAGCCGAACCAAATAACTTCAGTCAGAGGAAGAAAATGATGTAATTTTGTTGAGCGGGACCCTGGAGTGCAGAACTTTCTTCTTGTCCTTATAGAGGATGAATCGGCCTGAGTGCTGGACACATTGTGTTGGTGCTGCGTTACTAAAGAACTTCTCCAGGGATTAATGAAGTGATTGTGAGGTTTTAAAGATAGAACTAGTTTATTATGAGATGATGACGTCATGCAGACCCCCGCATTGTACAAAAATAGTTTGTACTGCTTCCTTTCCTCACCTTCTACTAACCTCAAGTTGTCTTTTGAGAGAAAACATGCAAACATTCCTACATTTATTACTTTACTGTAGAGAAGTTCATTACAGCCTCATATAAAATCAACAATAATGATAATAATAATATTACGAAATAGTATCGTATCAGCAGATATCCAAAGGTATGAGGATCGGATCGGAAGTGAAAAATGTGGATCGGTGTGTCCCCGCAATCAATACTTGAAAACTTACTCTTGGTCCAGCTGAGCCTTCACGGCCGACTTCACCCTACAGGTTTAAAACATGTCACATTTAGATTATTTCCCATCAACATGAATTCCTCTCTGCACATGGAGAGTAAACTTCTTCCTGCTAACCCTTCATTTCCCCTACCTTCTCTCCTGGGCCGCCTCTGTCACCCTGGAGGAGAATTGTTGAAGTTAGGATGATGGGTCTCCTCTCGTTTACGTCACAAGTTCTTTGACATCATGGTAGATACGTATCTATTGATGGACCAATGTTTTTCCATACCTTGGTTCCCGGCAGGCCAGGCAGTCCTGGCTCTCCTTTAATCCCCTGGGATGCATTGCTTGGCTCCCCCTTGTCTCCCTGCCCGGAAAACAGAAAATAAACAATCACTATTGGCATGCTCCTTACAATCAAAATACAGCACATGATTAACAATAAATACAATTTGAATATGTGTTTCCAACTTCAATATACATGAATGTGCTGAAAATACCACACTGATGCAGCTCAATATTATTTCTCTTTAAATATCTCAGTTTTTATGACATAAAAGACTGTTTGCACTGACAGTTGCAACATGCCCAAACTGTAAATTGTAGTGAGAAAACCTCATATCTCATCATTATAAACACACATGCAGCCAGTCAGTGAGACAAAAGCAGCCCAGCTCCATCACATAACCAGTGGCCTCACACACAGAGGACTGAAGCAATGAATATGGTGGGAAACTCCCTGATTGTGTGGAAACAATAAGAGGAATCAACATGTAGCAACTGTTTTATCAGAAAATGAGACCAAGAAAACTATATGTTCTTTAAAGTTCCTGACATATTGCTTCATATGAACAACAAAGGGGTCAGTTTATGGCAATAGTATTTGTATCACATGTGGGTTTTGTAGTCGCTGCGTCTCTGAACACAATGGAAGGATGTGAGCTGCACATTGATCCACTTCATCATGTTGTTTTTTTTTTGTCAGAAAATAAAACAAAACAGTTTCCTGTCGATTCTTTCAGTCTGAACTGGTAAAATTCAAAGAAAACCTTTCTCTGGGTGTTCCTGTCTGTGTGTGATGTACCTCATGCGGTTTTTCTGAGTTGACCACAAACAAAATGCACATAAGTGGAAAGTGATATCTTGTTATGAGAGCTTGCAGCTTCGATCGCTTCATCCAGAATCTCAGTGCATTAGACCCATTGTGGCATCACTTCACCAAAAACAACACAGAAAATGATCAAACAAAACAATGCGATGGAACAAGACCTGTGGCAGAGCACAAACACAGAATACAATTCTGGTGGAAAAGGGTATTTCACAGACAATCACAGAATCAGTAGGAATGAGCAACAGGCACACAGTTAGGTGTTGATTTCATTCCAGGCCTACCCTATAGCCCCTCTTTCCTGGAATGCCTGGGGTACCGTGAATGCCGGCCTGGCCCTTTTTAATGAAAAAAAGACAGTTAAGACTCTCTGGTGTGATGCAATGTAATACAGCCACAATACTGCACAGACTGTACCTTTAAGCCTGGAGCACCTGGCAAACCTGGTTCTCCCTACAGTGAGGTGCATGACAATAACAGAGAAAGAAGTAAAACTCACATATATACTTTTCAACAAGATCCTCAAAAAATGAGCATACCATGCCACAGACAAAGACACAAATCCACTCTCAGTAAGTCATCAAATGAACATAAACACACAAATGGACTCCAAATAGTTATGAGTTCATTTATATCTAACAGAATAAAAGAACTAGTCCCCAAGTTAAATGTGAGAACTACTCCTGTCATCACAGCCATGAATTGATATTCCAACAGGAAACACACTCACATGGAGGAAACTCAGCCTCCAAACCTGTGTAAAAGTGTAAAATGTAAAGTAAAAGAAGAGCAGTGAGGAAGCTCTGCCTGGAACCTTTCCGCTGGAACCAAGTGAAAGTGAGTCCGTTTCTATTGTCCATCAATTAATGTGCTCTCATCTCACCAAATCAGCGTTAACAAGTCAGGAATGTTCTGCTTTTGCTGCAGCAGAAGTGTTGCTTCGAGCTGCTGGATGTTTTGAATTCTTCATTTTATCAGAGAATAACTGCTCCTTCAGTCATCTGGAAACTGCGCTGCAGGATTTCTCCGTGTGTGATTGGTCCAACTCAAAAACTCCGCCCCTTTCATGTGAACGCATAGGTCTGGGTTGAACGAGTGAGTTGATAACCTGTTTCATAGTCACACTTATCAGGATCCAAAGTGTTTGGCTCAGCAAACACAGGAAACAGAGAAAGCCTGGATATGTTTATCACGGCTCTTAGCACAGGCCTCAGTTCTCCATGATGGAGCCAGCTCTGCCCATTATGTTTGAACTTATTTCTTTTAAATTTGTAGTTTTACCTCGCATTATTAATTTGTCAAGCCACATGTTCGAGGATAATTTACCCAGGTTAATCACATTCACTCATTCACACTGCTAATTTCAGGAGGAGCTCAGGCCACCCTGAAGAGTTCAGTCCAGAAGTTCTCCAACGGCCACACAGTCAGACAGAAAACATTTCTCTGACCAATAGATGCTCCAATCAGCTTGTTTGTAGCACCTGTCACTTCAAGGGTCGTCTTCTATCATGTGACTGTCAACATTTCTCGTCTGATGTGAAATACAGTGGTTCTGTTACGCTGCCATTCCATGTCAAGATTCACTAATGTTGTAATAACTCAGCAAAGCAGCTTTTCCAGTCATGAGGAAAGTCTTAATAATGACTTTCAAAAGAGAGTGCTGAGAAGTGTTGAGGAAGGACATACGTCCTCACAGGGTTTTCATGTTAACACACACCTACACTCCTATGTGTTCAGCATTCCCCTCACATATGAACTCACAGTGTATAGAAAACCTGTGGCTCTTCTGCCCCAGTGGATCCCTGCAGCTTTTTGCAGCTGAACATTAAGCCTGCTTTCACCACTGCAGCTGACGAACACTGAGGTTCTGCCTTGAGAACTTCTGCACACACACACACACACACACACACACACACACACACACACACACACACACACACACACACACACACACACACACACACACACACACACACACACACACACACACACACACACTGCTGCTGCCTATCACCTCCTTCTGCTGCCTGCTCCTGCCCAATGCTGTCTGCCGCCTGCTGCTGCCTGTCGCGTGCTTATAATGCCTGCTGGTGCTGCCACCTGCTGCTGCTGTGTGCTGCTGCTGCTGTTACTGTCTGCTGCTGCTGTGTGCTGCTGCTGCCTGTCCCCTGCTGCTGCTGTGTGCTGCTGCTGCTGCTACTGTCTACTGCTGCCTGTCCCCTGCTGCTGCCTGTCCCCTGTTGCTGCTGTGTGCTGCTGCCTGTCCCCTGTTGCTACTGTCTGCTGCTGCTGTGTGCTGCTGCTGCCTGTCCCCTGTTGCTGCTGTGTGCTGCTGCCTGTCCCCTGCTGCTGCTGCTACTGTCTGCTGCTGCTGTGTGCTGCTGCTGCCTGTTGCCTGCTGCTGCTGTGTGCTGCTGCTGCCTGTTGCCTGCTGCTGCTGTGTGCTGCTGCCTGTCCCCTGTTGCTGCTGTGTGCTGCTGCCTGTCCCCTGCTGCTGCTGCTACTGTCTGCTGCTGCTGTGTGCTGCTGCTGCCTGTTGCCTGCTGCTGCTGTGTGCTGCTGCTGCCTGTTGCCTGCTGCTGCTGTGTGCTGCTGCCTGTCCCCTGTTGCTGCTGTGTGCTGCTGCCTGTCCCCTGCTGCTGCTGCTACTGTCTGCTGCTGCTGTGTGCTGCTGCTGCCTGTTGCCTGCTGCTGCTGTGTGCTGCTGCCTGTCGCCTGCTACGGCCTGCAGCCAGGTTTGGGGAGTCATACTTTGTGGTCAACGCAGGCAGATATTAAAAGTGATGTGAGATCCCACAAATCTTACTCTGCAGTTGTTTACTGTAGCACATGAGGAAGCAGCAGCCAGCTCTTTGAGATTATATATAGAGCAGACTTGTCCAGAGTTCACAGGAGCCGAGCCCTTTAGACAGCCATTCCTTAAAGCTGAAGGGTACGCCTGCAAAATCACTTTCCTTTTATTATTAAAGAATAAAAGTCTTTTAGATCGCTGTATCCTGTGCATACCAATGGATAGGCACATTTCCTGCTTTGAGGTTTTCTTCCTTCTTCCCGCATCTGCCTGAGAGTCCTAATGGAGAAAACACACCAATGCATGGCCGCAGACTGTGTGGCCAGTGAGGAGCTACAGTGAAGCCCAGTCCCAAAGAAGATGGAATTCTGTGCAATTATTCAGTGGACTAGGTTAAAGCCGTGCACCCTCTCAGCAGGTTTGATTAACTGAGAGTGAAGTCTGCTGCAGCTGAACAGAAATGTGAACAAACTGCTGCTTCTCCAAGCACATCTTCAGCAGAGGAACTTCTGCAGCTGCTTTTTAATGTTTATTAAGCTTTCTTTGAGTCACTGTAAAATATCCCACTGTACAGCAGCTGTGGCTCAAGGCTGCAGGTTTGATTCCACATCTCACCATGACCACACACTCTGTGTCCTTGAGCAACACATTGAAGATCAGCCTCTACTGGTGTGTGAGTATATGTGTGAAAGTGGTAAACAGTGCAATGTGCAGTAGAAGTATGCTGGTTCAAATCCACTTTACACATATACAGTGAATGGACTGTAAGTCTGATCTGCTCCCACAGTGTTTCAGGGTTCCACACTGGTGTCCTGTCTCTGAGAGATTCAAACCACCACTTCTGTTGCCTTTGAGTGGGGTAGTGGAGTGTTTGGGATGTGTTCTGCCTCTCTCATCACCACCCACTGCAGGCCCTTCCTGGTCTTGGGTGTGAAGCTGGAGAGCCAGAGTTCTGTCAAAGGATTATTCATGGAAGCATCTGAGTTGCTTCGGCGACCAGGTATGGATCCCCAGAGTCCAAAATAAACAAGAATCCTCTATGATTATCAATGTGTATAGCCTGTGACTTACAACATAATATCATACAACAATGAGTTCTTTACCAAACCATGACTGTGGATTGTGCAAACCTCCTGGGGGATCTCAGGTACTTTGTGTTCAGAAAGATAGAAGTTCTCAAGAGGTCATATGTAGCCCAACAGCAAACTGTGATCTTTCCATGCATAAATACACTCAACATCCCACACACACCACTCCGTGCTGGGCTTCCACTCTACCTTCACTCCAGGGAACCCTCTCTTCCCTTCATCCCCCTGCAGGGTGGATGGAAACATCAGCTCGGGGACACAGTGAGGCAGTAAAAACAGACACGCCTATTCAATCAGACCAAAATCAAACAGGAGGGGAAAGGGAGTGTGCATGTTTGACCTGACAGGAGATCTAAATCATCAGACATGACATCCATGACCTTCTATCAGATGGCTCCCAGGACACAGGCAGACTGTGGTGGCCTTGGAAGAGGAGCTAAACTCTAACCCAGACCAAGCTTTATTCAAAGGTCTGCATCAGACTCAGATCCAGATTCTGCTTTTCTTCTGGTGACGTACCCTTTGTTTTATAGAAGCTAAAAAGTGAATAATCCAATAAATGGAAACTAATTACAGTGGCTCACTACAGCATTGAAACCCTGAGAAGTTTTTCACATTTTCACACATTACAACTGCAAATGTGAATACATTTTATTGGGAATTTATGAGATGAATATACACAATGCGAAGTGGAAGGGAAATGATCCATGATTTTCAAACATTGTGTGTGTGTGTGTGTGTGTGTGTGTGTGTGTGTGTGTGTGTGTGTGTGTGCGCGCACATGCTTACCTTGATACCCTGGTCTCCTTTAATTCCCTGTGAAGCAGAGCAGAAAGAAATGCAGTCAATGTCACTACGGTCCACTCGATGGGGCACCAGGCTTCAGAAGAGGCAGTGAGGACTGGATCCTGCACAAGACAGACACTCAGTGCTTCCTCTCAAGACACTCGACAGCCCAACCTGCTCAAGTTGTTAGTAGATATCAACAGTTTGTCATTTAATTGCAAATAATAATAAACTGAAGAACAGCCAGGTTGGGGAAGCTGTGCTCATCTTGAAAATAATAAACTCACTGCACTTTTTTGTATATATTCTACAACAATAAAATCAATAAAATCAATAAAATATGAAGGCCTGAATAATTGAGCAACATTTAACAGGAGTGTGAGTGTGTGTGAGTGTGTGTGTGTGTGTGTGTGTGTGTGTGTGATAAACACAATAACTCTCCAAACACAAATTGTTCCGTAAATATCTGAAGTATAAATGTTGTAGATTAAACCTGCTCCTTTTTGTGAGGTTGGGTTGTTGGATATTTTTAAAATAGCAGTTTTTAACAACTTCCAAATCTCAAATTTTTTTTTAACTATTCAATACATACATCACAAAATAACAAAATATCCTGGTGCTGGTTTTGAAAGGCCAGCTGATGCTGCTAAGCTGGCAGAACTGAGATGCCATTAATGTCCCTGGACAATGGAAGCCTTTATTTCCAGATCAGCGTACATGAATTCAAACTAAACCTACCAACACTATTTTCCACACTAGAATTAATTTTCATGATTAGTCAAACAGGCTGTCAGTGTTAAATGAAAACGTCACTCATCCATCTTCTCAGATGATCTAAGTTCAGATCAGGCCTAACAATAACCAGAGAGACACAGTTAGTCAATACTTCATTCTTTACAAAGACCTCAGAGCACAAATACAGAAGGAGACACCTGAGCAGTTCAGACTGATGGCAAAACCTCCAATATTAATAATGACTGAGGTGGAAAATAAAGAGTTTTAAAAGTAGAAGATGTCTGCTGGGGTGAGTAACATTATACAGTATCTGCATGAAGGAGCTCCAAACCTTCACCTGCTCACTTGTCATTTTCTTTTTTTTCTTCATTGCAGCACACTTACTCTCTCACTACATATGTGACACGTTAGAAACCTCCTGAAGCAGTGACTGCAGAATCTTTCTCAGCTCTCTTTGGGTTTACTATGTTTCTTCCATAAACTATTCTCCTCACACCTGAAACTCTTCTACAAACATTTGTTACCATGTTTGTATCGACGACTTGTCTTCAAATCAGAAAGGATATCATAGGTGTCACACATCATTTCAATTATAATGTGCATATTGTTGCTTCACTTAATTTGAGTGGACTTTGACAGAGCAACATCAACCTGTCAGTTATCTGAGTAATTTGTTGATGAAGCACAACAAGCTCACAGTGGTTTGGTCTGATATCAGTGGGTAGCTTCTGCTCCTCATCACATCCATGGTATATGGAAGGATTGAGGAAGGGGGTTCTACCGCCCCACATCCAATTCTTCATAATTCAGTGCAATGAAAAGCGTGTTCATGACTCAGTGGAAAGAGGAGCAGCTCAGCCGTACAGGAGACAAGACATCCTGCTTCACTTTAGCCTTTGGAGCACCGACTCTAACACATGTCCACGAATGAACAACAATATTTGCTCCTAAATGTGGGACAAAGGCCTTCAGTTCAAGATAAAATAGTAATGGAGTGGAGTACCTTTGAGCCTTCACCTCCTGGTGGGCCAACCTCACCTCGGTCCCCCTGTGAGGAGATGACAAGAAGAAAAAGTAATCTGAAGCTGATCCACGGAGACAAAACACAGAGTTGGAACTGTTTCTACATTAATATCTTGTTTTATTTGCTCGTACTCTTCCCAGTGTTTACTTTTTCAATCAATGAACAGCAAAAATGATCATACTGTTATTTGATCCGGCTCAAAGTGAACCTGTGCAGGAGTTTCCTTCATCAGCATCCATACTAGTATAAACATATTGTCTTTCCAGTATATTCTGTAGATGAGAATACATGATCCTCACCCCATCCCATGTTGCAGTGATAAAATCTAAATCCAGAAGTGAACTGACCTTGTGTCCAGGCACGCCTGGCTCACCCTACAAAGAGCAAACACAGTGAGTCCGGTCAGTGAAGCCAACACAGCGTTCAGTGCAGAGGAGCAGGTGGTTGAGGGCTGCTTTGTGGACTTCAAAGTCCTGTTTTCCAAGCTGATGCTTCTCTGATCACGACTGCAGACTGTTCAAGTATTAGTCCCCGTGCTCAGGCTCATTACTGAGAGAAGCGGTTCCTGCTGTGAGATTGGGCTTGTTTTCCAGAGTCAGAGACGTTTATGAGACCACACAATCTACATTCCTTATTTTAAATAACCCATGACAATTAATGCATCATGTGAAGATCAGCTCTGAGGAAATCCTTGTTTCTGCTGTGCAGGTGGGTCATTTTCAACTGTTGTTGGAAACGTCTTAACTCAGGACTCTTTCCGTGTGGCTTGTTTGAGTTGGGTCTGAGTGTGTTTGTAGTAATATTGAAGCCATTATGAGATCAGCAGTTTGGCTACCAAGAAAAGAAGTATACTCACCTTTAGTCCAGGCAAAAGCTGCAGAAACAAAGTAGAAATTAGAACAAAGTTAAAGTCACAACAACACACCATCACTAATGAGAAGACTCTGCAGTGACGAATATAGGTGGTCTCTGGACTGAAGCTCACCCTGGGGTCTTTTCCTGGTTTGCCTGGCTCCCCAGGTTTACCCTGTAGAACAATGGAAAAACACAATACCCTGAATCTATGGACTCTTTAAAAGTACTCTACATTTGAAAGCAATGCCACCTTGATTTTGGAACTTTGACATGGATTTTCTTCAGATATCAAGCTGGGCTGTCAAACCCACTTAAATTCTGAGGGAATATCTGAGAGTCAAGTGAAAATAGTCAAAACCTGAAACCTGAAAAAGGTCCACCTCTGTGCAAGGTCCATCTTGTCAAAATAAGGACAGAATATGTTCATTCCCATCTCAATGGAAGTGAAAGAAGTGAATATGAATAAGTGAATAAAACTGGGTGAAGTTCCTTGTCATAATCATGGCTCCACTGTAGCGTAAAAGCTTCTATTCACAGATGCAGAATGTGTCATGTTGTAAAAATCATTCAAAATTTGAGGTTCAATATAATGTGTTTTTTTTCACTTTTCTTTTAGATGTAGAAAATAGATACAAATCAAAACTCATACGCAAACTGATCTGTCATTTGTTTTCTTAATTTGTCAAAAGGATCAATGAATACCAACCACTCACTCTCTCACTACATCCACCCTCTGACCACCACCAACCACTCACTCTCTCACTACATCCACCCTCTGACCACCACCAACCACTCACTCTCTCACTACATCCACCCTCTGACCACCACCAACCACTTACTCTCTCACTACATCCACCCTCTGACCACCACCAACCACTCACTCTCTCACTACATCCACCCTCTGACCACCACCAACCACTCACTCTCTCACTACATTCACCCTCTGACCACCACCAACCACTCACTCTCTCACCCTCTGACCACCACCAGCCACTCACTCACTACATCCACCCTCTGACCACCACCAACCACTCACTCTCTCACTACATCCACCCTCTGACCACCACCAACCACTCACTCTCTCTCTGCATCCACACTCTGACCACCACCAACCACTCACTCTCTCACTACATCCACCCTCTGACCACCACCAACCACTCACTCTCTCACTACATTCACCCTCTGACCACCACCAACCACTCACTCTCTCACTACATTCACCCTCTGACCACCACCAACCACTCACTCTCTCACTACATTCACCCTCTGACCACCACCAACCACTCACTCTCTCACTACATTCACCCTCTGACCACCACCAACCACTCACTCTCTCACTACATTCACCCTCTGACCACCACCAACCACTCACTCTCTCACTACATTCACCCTCTGACCACCACCAACCACTCACTCTCTCACTACATTCACCCTCTGACCACCACCAACCACTCACTCTCTCACTACATTCACCCTCTGACCACCACCAACCACTCACTCTCTCACTACATTCACCCTCTGACCACCACCAACCACTCACTCTCTCACTACATTCACACTCTGACCACCACCAACCACTCACTCTCTCACTACATCCACCCTCTGACCACCACCAACCACTCACTCTCTCACTACATTCACCCTCTGACCACCACCAACCACTCACTCTCTCACTACATTCACCCTCTGACCACCACCAACCACTCACTCTCTCACCCTCTGACCACCACCAGCCACTCACTCACTACATCCACCCTCTGACCACCACCAACCACTCACTCTCTCACTACATTCACCCTCTGACCACCACCAACCACTCACTCTCTCTCTGCATCCACCCTCTGACCACCACCAACCACTCACTCTCTCACTACATTCACCCTCTGACCACCACCAACCACTCACTCTCTCTCTGCATCCACACTCTGACCACCACCAACCACTCACTCTCTCACTACATCCACCCTCTGACCACCACCAACCACTCACTCTCTCACTACATCCACCCTCTGACCACCACCAACCACTCACTCTCTCACTACATTCACCCTCTGACCACCACCAACCACTCACTCTCTCACTACATTCACCCTCTGACCACCACCAACCACTCACTCTCTCACTACATTCACCCACTGACCACCACCAACCACTCACTCTCTCACTACATTCACACTCTGACCACCACCAACCACTCACTCTCTCACTACATTCACCCTCTGACCACCACCAACCACTCACTCTCTCACTACATTCACCCTCTGACCACCACCAACCACTCACTCTCTCACCCTCTGACCACCACCAACCACTCACTCTCTCACTACATTCACTCTCTGACCACCACCAACCACTCACTCTCTCACTACATTCACTCTCTGACCACCATCAACCACTCACTCTCTCACTACATTCACTCTCTGACCACCACCAACCACTCACTCTCTCACTATATTCACTCAAGCAGTTTAGTTCAGTGTCTTGCCCAAGGACACTTGTAGGTCAGCAGAGATGGGAATCCATCCAACCTTCTGATTGGAAGACGACCGTTGGACCAACCGAGCCATGCCGTACGTTTGAGGATAATGTGTGTGCGGTTCGTTCAGTGGGTGGTTTGCCCTCCAGCGTGCCACACAAGGGCACACAAGGGAAGTTGAGTGGGGAGAAAGCAGCTGATTGGCTTCCCCTGCCTCAGTGAGTGGTCTGATGGATTCCTCATGCTGTTTAACTGGGTGTTTGACACCACTTGAGGCTGGACTGAAGTACGAGTAGTTTTCACAGTGTGAAATCTCGTTGTGCTCCCATTTCTGTTCCCGTAAGCCCGACCCTCATCCTGTTATCCTTTGTTTGAGCATGAAGACCATTCTTGCTCTACGTCTATAACTCGGATCAGTCACTCTGGATCACCAAACAAACTCCTGGAACTGGCCCCGCAACCACCCCGGCTTGCATTTCGAACCTCGGCATGCCTCCTCCTTCTCTTCCTCCCCCTGCTCCTCCTCCTCCTCCTCCTCCTCCTCTGCCGGCCTGCCTGCAACTCTGCTCCTGCAAGGTCCCACTGCCCGCTTCACTCCATCCTGACATCAGCTCTCCACTCTGTGAGCCCCACCTCAGCTCTGCCAGGCTTCCAAACTAAAATAAAAGTTCTCTTTTAAAAAAATACTTTTTGCTTTCTGCATTTCAAACTGCATTCCACCCCAGCGGGATTGAGTCCCAGATTGATTCCTCTGGGGGCCTGGCTTTAAACCTTGAAGGGTTTTTTTCTAATGTCAGAAATAGCAGCACAATGTCTCATATATGAACCTGTTTTGGCAGAAAACCATAAACAAACATCACATTTGGCTGTCAGGTGGTCTAGTGTTTATGAGAGAACATCTTGGGCCAGAATATTCATCCACTCAAACTTAAAGGACTCTCAAGTGGACATAAAGCGTAAGCATTGTTATTCTTTGCAGTATTCTGTCAGTGCAGTGTGAGAGCTTTAAGTATCATCACCACATAGACGTTTATAACTCAAGGTTTAGCATCAGTGCTAAAATACTAAAGTGCATTGTATTCACAGCAAAACAGCAAATAAACATCAAGAAGTAAAGTGCATTCAGTATATAATAGCTGCTTACAATCAGTAGATATCCCTGAGACTTAAACTGAAATAAAAATTATAGGTACTTGGGCTGCTCGATTATGGAAAAAAATCATACTCACTATTATTTTGAGCAAGATTGAAATCACGATTATTTACACAATTATGTCTTTGAATTTGGAACAGAATTTATTGAACACGTTTAAACAAAATACTTTCCTTAAATATATAAAAATATCTTGTAATGTAATAGTAAAAAACAAACTGTTGTACTTCACTCAATCTTTTGAAAACAAAAAATAAATAAAATATAAAAACAGATAGATATGCTCAGTAGTGTGCAGTCAGGGGCAGCAGGGATAGCACTGCAAAGCCCTATCAAAAATGATTAAAAAAAAAATAAAAAATTAAAAAAGTGATTCTGAAATCTGTGTCTGAAATCAATTAGTGACTTCAGCAACTTTATCCAGAAGACGACTGGTTCTATTTTATGGAGCTCAAATCTCCTATGTCCTCTAAAGGCATCACAGCTCCTTTCCTCTGCTGGGGCTAGCAGTAGCTTCATTGCTAACCTCTGATGGAAGCTGGACGCTGCTATTGGGTTAAAATGTAGAGTGTCAGTATCATCAGCCAATCAGATTGTGATGTGTTATTGATGGATCACTTTAGGGCCAGCAGAGTTTCGAGCGCTGGCCTTGCTGTCGTCATTGAAATGAGCTTGACTGATTGGTCCATGGGCCGGTGGTGATGACGATCTGCTACTCTGGAGTGATGGCGGCTAATGATCACCACCCCACAGTAACTGGGTGAATTATGACCTTAACTGATCACCACAGTGGGGAACTTTATTTTGTGAAGAGGCGGGGTTTCCGGTTGGAAGTATTTTGGTGTTACACTGCGCTGCTCTCTCAATGTTGAATTTTGAGATCGTTTGGAGCCGTAATCATAATCGTGATTAGAATTTGATTAATTGAGCAGCCCTTATGTCAATAGGGGTAAAACATTTTTTTTTATGGGTACCCTGTACCCGCCGTTTTTGATTCAGTTCCTACTTGTAACCAAATTTCGGTTCCTAACCCTACTCGCTATGGTAGAAATGTTTCATACATTGGCAAACTAACATTTATGAAATGTGAAAAATCCCATGACTGAATCTGTGACTCACCGGTGGACCATTTGTACCATCCAAACCTGGGGTCCCTGGGAGTCCCGGGGGACCAGGAGGTCCTGGGGGTCCCTGTGCTCCGGGCTCGCCCTGCTGAGAGACCTTGAGTTAAAACCTCTCATCTTGAAGAAAGCCTGGCTACAGCCAACATGCCAACAGAATGTCACACTGCACTGCAAACAAGCTGTGGGGTCGGCGGGATGTTGCACAGAGGTTGTTAGTGTGGCAGCCAGGAAAGCAGTTACATAGAGTCAGTTTCGATATAATACATATTTGTATTATTTCAATCTTGTTCTGAAGGGTTCACTGAGTAGCTTCTGGATCTTGTTCAGGTGTCAGCGTGTCATTAAATAATAATCATAGAACATGGAGACGCATCGTCTGGATGATCTTTACGGCCTAAGCCAGTTTAACCAGAATCAACAAGAAGAAAAAGATTGCATCATGAACCATGGTCACACAGCCGAGACCAGGTTCACTGCATTGCCACGTCTCTCCAGGAAGTACCAGAAACAACCTGGAAACAGCCGTTGGATGTTTGCTCAAGAGAAAATGGGTGCTCACATGATAATGGTCCAGCACATCATCAAAGCTGACGGGATGCAAAAGTTACTAATGAAGCACATTTGCCTTCGTGAAGATGGAGCATCAGGAGTGTGCACAAAACTGTGAGGGGCTGGTGCTTCAAAATTCAGTCACAAATTGCAAAAGCCTTTCCTCATTTGGCTCCCCACAACTTTGCTTTGTGGAATTTGGCAATGGATGTCTTCAACAACTTGAGCACATGAAGACAGAAACTGAGCTGTTTGGAGTAATCGGGGCTTAAAGCATGCACAGCCCTCATTCAGATACTGCTGTGTGCAGGTGATACCAACCATGGTGTTGTTTTCAACTAATCACCAGCAACATGCACACAAACCAAAAGCACAATCTGTTCATGTGCTTGTCTGTTCACCTGCTGACACCTGGAGAAGCTCAGCATTCACTCTCAGACCAGCTGCATTAGTATGGCTGCTTGTGGCACCGACGTGGGCCCAGTTCATTGGTTTCACTTTACCCGCTTTATAATAAAATGAGTGTTTGTCTGTGACCGAATGGCTGTAATCTTGGCACAGATGTTTTCTGTAGCTTCTTTAAATATCAGTGTGCGCTTAATCTGATGATTCCTCACTGTCTTGGGATTTATGTCCAATCAAAGTCACATCTAATTTACAAACACCTCAGGGTCTGAAGAGGAAAAAGTCAGAAGCTAAAATAACTGAATTTGCCTGCTGCTCATCCTAAATGTCAAATATCTGCATTCATTGAAGGCAGTAATGTTGCATGGTTTGACTTGTGATGCTACAGAACTAGATGTATTTGCACATGTGGTCCAGAGAGGTTCTTCAAACAAAGAGCTGGCCTGGCTTCACAGTGTGACTGTCAGAGAGACTCCATGTACAGTCGCTCAGGACCAGACAGTGCTGCCAAGCTTCTTTTCTGAGATAATGGAGAACATGTCTGCCCACATTGAGTCCACATTTTATCATTGTTCCTTTGCTTTGGGGAAATAACTGTCTCTGGAGGATTTTTGTTCCTGGACACGTTTTTCTTCAGGGTTATCCACACATTAATACTGATAGGCTTCAGCCGCCAGCTGCTCATGACAATGTGTGCTGTTCTGCACAATTTGACCATGAACATGAAAGACGATTGCAGGGGGAAAAATGTTTTTATATAAATTGGTGAGCACTTTGAGCACTGCATGACAAAGGAGCTGTGGAGTCAATATAGAGGAGCTGTAGAGTCACTGTGCAGGAGTTGTAGCATCACTGGAGGAGCTATAGAGTCAATACGGAGGGGCTGTAGAGCCACTAGAGGAGCTGTCGTCACTGTGGAGGAGCTGTAGAGTCACTCGAGGAGCTGTAGAGTCACTATATAAGAACTGTAGAGCCACTAGTGGAGCTGTACAGTCACTGAAGAAGCTGTAGAGTCACAAGAGGAGCTCTCGTCATTACAGAGGAGCTGTAGAGTCACTGGAGGAGCTGTAGTCACTGTGGAAGAGCTGTAGAGTCACTGGAGGAGCTGTAGAGTCACTCGAGGAGCTGTAGTCACTGTGGAGGAGCTGTAGAGTCACTAAAGGAGCTGAAGAGTCACTGTGGAGGAGCTATAGAGCCACTAGAGGAGCTGTAGAGTCACCTAAGGAGCTGAAGAGTCACTGTGGAGATGCTGAAAAGTCACTGTGGAGGAGCTGTAGAGTCACTGTGGTGGAGCTATAGAGCCACTAGAGGAGCTGTAGAGTCACCTAAGGAGCTGAAAAGTCACTGTGGAGGAGCTGTAGAGTCACATGTGGCTGCACAGCTGCAGGTTTCAGATCTCTGATGGAGTGACAACTGGAAATGACTCCTTTAATAAATATGATAACGAGTGATGATAAGGAACTTTTCTTGGTTGAACTTTTCTTTGGAATATAGTCATGGTTTCCAATACATCAAAAGAAAATGGATTATTTAGGATTATATTCAAGGAATGTATAGTACAAACACCATAGATATATTATCCAGCTCAATTGGCCAGAACATTTGTTATCATTTAAAAATGTTTCTGAATGGTCACTAAAATAATTGAAATTGTATTAAATTTGGTGTCTATGTACTTTATATCTTGTCTTTCAAATACAACATAATTAGTCAGAATTGTATTTGATTTGATCCAAACCTGAAGTAAATTCATCGTTTTTAATAGTTTTTCTTCCTCCTTGACAGAAACAACTAAATAAAAGAGGAAGTTTTGCACATTCAGACGAAGCAGCAGCTCAAAAGCGGTTAATGGAAGCATGACGGCACAGATTGGGAACTGGAGGGTCAGCGGCGGGCACAGGGGAGGGGGCAAGTAGGGGCAAAAAGAGTTGTACCTTCAGGCGTTTTAAGATTAGAGGGCTTATTGAGGGCATGTTGCGCAAGGTGATGGGCAACATCTGCCGGGGGGAGTCACAAAGCACAGGTGGCCAGCAGTGCAAAAAGGTCACAGGGCAAAGGTCACCAGGAGGCCACAGAGGGTAGAACGGGGTGGGGGAGGGGTGCACACAGAACAAGAGAGTGAAACGTGAGGAAATGGGAATGTCAAGTGAGAGATAAAGGAAAATAGGCTGGAGAGAAGATAGACTGAACAGATGACAGAAAAAAAGAGGCACAAAGGAGCAAACTACAGGCCTGGAGAGGCTTTGGGTCGAGATGTACCATCAATCAAACGTCTGTTGAGCTCTCTACTGATTTGTGTACATCAATGTCCCTGTTAGAAAGCATCCAGACCCCTAGAATGCAGTGGAGCAGAGGCGGACGCCAGTCTTGCCACAAAGAGAGTAGAGCAGTAAGACGTTGAGGTCCAGACTTACTATGGCCAACTGTCCAACACAGGGCTGTACAATACGCCGCTTCTGTTGAAATGACCAGCACCGTCAGACACAGGCTTACACACACCATTTCACACAAGTAGAACCAGCTGCATGACACTTGCCTACTTTTTACAGGGTGTACATATTTCCATACGAGCAAGAGAACACGTCTTCCCACACCATGAACTCAGAGGAGTGCTCACCCATGCATTATCACATCTTTTTTAATGTCACACTTCTAAAATGAGTTGTTTTTTACCACTGAAAATAGATCCGTTTGAATTGACCAATTGCAATGGAGCTGTTTCAATGGAAATATATACATCAGTGAATATAGGTAATGGTGTAAATGTTTTAAAAGCAGGCAAGTGTAGTGCTGAATGTTGCTCACTGTTCCCACCTCTCCACCACAATGACAACAGGTCATCATGTCCAAAAGGGCTGCCAATATTCAAATGCAAAATGATCAAACATCAACTGAATCTTGTTGCGTTTGATCAGAGGGTGTCTGAAGGATAAAGCTGAAGCATCACTGATTAATAAACTTTACCTGTGGAAGAATCGAAAACATGTTTAATACAAAAGAACCAACCTGATGGACTCTTTTCCTTATTGCCACTTATTTTGTCATTAATCCAAACTTATGCTCAACGTGAAAGTGAAATCACATTAAAAACGTGCTGAAATATTTAACTTAATATTAACGCAATATGTGGGCTTGTAAGTTTTGTGGATTTTTGCCTGGTGGTTTTCTCTCTCACATGTTTTTCATCTGGATCAACATTGAATTAACCATTTTCTTTAGTTGTAGTTTTTCTATATGTATTCATGAAACATATTCACATTTATTGTTCAATCCATTAAAATTACAAAGTGATTTCTTTTCCATTTTGCATTGTTCTCAATATGAATGTCTGAACTATTCATTCATATTTTATGTGATTGTAGTTAACAAAACATCATGTGCACATATGACAACTTGTTTTGCTCCGTTTTAATTCATTTCAATATTGGCGTCCATGTATATAATTGGATCGTTTCATTCTCTATGTGTACAGACGGAGAACGTTCCCAGAACCACAGAGACGGATCAGTCTCGTGACGTTTCCTGGTGGTCAGCAGGTGGAGGAGCGCTGAAACTCAGTGGCTCTCTTTGCGGCATGACTTGGTGAACCCCTCCAAGTTTTCTGTCAGGGTGTTTGGAGGCACCCACAAACCTTCAACATCAGAGCCTGACTGGAGCGCAAGGCGGCCAAGGTTTTCAGAGGAAGGTCCTGCACAAAGAGGCCCTAAACACCAGGGAGGTGGTCAGACAGCAAACCAGCAGCCTCTCCATAAGCCAATGTTTGTTAAAAAACAACTTTCCAGGCACAAATGATATTAGAGAATCTGTATGTGATGAGCTAGATTTGGTGTGGAGAAAGAAAAGGTAATTTCTTTCATCAAATGTGTTGAATGCGAAAAAAATAAAACATCTACATGCAAATTTAATGCAGGAGTGTCAAACTGGTTGTGCTGTACTTCAGAGGTCAGAGTAAAAAAAACAACAACCTACAATTGATAACAAATCCAAATTTGACGTTTCATATTGAAACAAACTTTCATTAGAAATGTTTTGAATAACATGGTCTTTTTCTTTTCAATCTGAAATTCTTTGTCTTCACAGAGAACACCATTTAGGACTCATAGTTCTACTTGAGGACAAACATTGTGTGGATGTTTCACCTGAAAGCAGCAAGCTTCACTGCAGCTTCTTGTTCAAACTGGCTGTTCAGTCTTGTTTAGTCTCATGTCACTGGAAAATTGGAAATACGCGTGTTTGACACTCCCGCTTTAAATGACTCATAACACCACCCTCTGGAAAGTCGTCCAATTTACAAAAACCTAAACTTACAAAAGGCTCCTCTCTGTGTGTGTTCATGTGTTGATCAGAAAATGTGTTGGCTGGTTGCCTGTCCTGGAAGACAACTTCTCAAAAACCTAGAGAATTCATACACAGAGTGGCATGAACCCCGGGGGTCTCACTCCAGGACTGTGAGCCCCCACTGGAGACAGACCTCCCACACAGTCTGCTGAGGACGGCTGCTCACTAAAGTGCTCTAAAACATCACATTTCCTCTTCCACTAAATTCTCCACACTCAGATTTATCTGTCCTGAAGCATTAATAAAGCTTAACTAATAGCTTTATATCCACACATGTATGTAACAGCATGGTGTTCTTCTGATAACCACTCAGAACTATTTCTGCTCCAGGGCCTGGAAAAGGAAAAAAAAAAAGAAGTGCTTGAACAGGATGGCTTTAATAACTGTAGGGCTGAATTACAGCAGCAATTAACTTCTGAAAATGTCCCCAGTCACTCAGGAGACTCTTTCTTCTTGGCAGAATCACACACAACCCTATCATATCTGATTGCTCCAGGAGGTTCATGGGCCACTTTCCTCTAAACCACGCACGCACGCACGCACACACACACACACACACACACGCACACACACACACACGCACACACACACACACATCCCTGTACTACCCCACCACTGTACCGCATCCGATTTGTCTCATCTGCAGCAGTTTTTCCTCCTCAAGGAAACCAGCAATGTGCAGCTAAAGATCACATATCCCACTTCATGTCATTATACAACAGAACAGATGGATTATTTCAGATTTATGGCATCAACAAGGTGAAAACTTCCCTGTCGCAGTTCCACGTCCATGTTTTCTTACCCTGTGAGTGTAGTCTCCACATACGCCCTGGAGAGGAGAGGAAACTAACTCAGACACAAGAACACATACCTTTCATAGTCAGGTCAGGATGAAAGAAGACATGCTCAGATTATAGCTGATGATAAGGGAATCAGGGTTGCTGTCAAGAGGGCAGCTTGAAAAGAAAAGACCCCACTACAGAGATGCCCCGTGTATTGTTTGTTAATGTCTTTGCACATGGGACTGTTAACCGAGAACTTGAACCTCGTGTTGTCATTCAGAAGCTGAAAAGCTGTTGTCAAGTTGTTTCAAAATAATTTGAACAGACCTTTAGTCTTTTCTAACTGGTCCAGCTATGTTCCAATGACTGAATGGCCGTGAATGATGTAGGAATTCAGTGTAGTCATGCTCTTTATCTGGTCTATGTTCAGCATTACATCAAACCTGGCCGCAACAGGAAGTGATAACAAAGATCAACATGTTGCACTGCACAACATGATCACATGATTGTATATTATAAAGTGTCTGAATACAGCAAACTGTGTCTCACCTTCTCTCCTTTGGGTCCAGGTTCCCCCTACAAATAATACCACAAATATATAAGACAGAAGAAAATGGCATTATGTGCTATATTTAGTCTGCTTGGTTGGTAGATCATTGTTACAGGAACTTACGAGGAGTCCTCTGGGACCACGCTGACCCTGGAAGACAACAACCACAGATTTAATCTGACGTAAACACTTATACAGACATGAGCAAGCTGGGACAGTTCCTGAAATATCATGCAGGAGCATCCTGAAGTGCACGCACACACGCGCGCACTTTTTTCAAACCTGCACAACCACAGGACTGCCTTGTAGTGTTTACCAAAGTTTTATTGTGATTTTAAATCCACTGTGTCTCTAATCACCACAGCTCTTTAAATAATTGAAAATCTTTCAATCAGGTTAATTTATTTATATTTAAAACTACCAAAGATATTGAAAAGTGTTAAAATATTTTAGAATTTACTTACAAATTGTAGTCAAATAAAATTAGGAATACAATATTTGTAAAACAAAATGACATATAAAGGTCTAAGGATTATTACATCAACCAGAGGATTGAGGAAGGAAACCTGAACACTCAAGTCCTTCCTGCTTTGACAGCCAAGGGCAGTCCAGGCTGGTGACCTGGTGTTATGTGTGCCGTCCCTGTACTGTGTGGAGCCGCTGACACCCACATGTCAAACATCAATCCAACTGATGCAACCACTAAAAGGAGTCTGGTCTCATTATGTATTGGGCTGAAAGGAATCAGTTTGACTTCCACCCGGGGGGGTGGGCCGCGCACGGGTCTTTGCATCGCGTCTGAGCTTTCTGTTTGCAGCATCGCCTCAGTGCGCCACGTGCCAGGGGGGTGCGCCGCGTGCTGGGGGGGTGCACCGCGTTCCGGGGGGGTGCACCAGGCGTGCC